>NW_005368264.1:1190906-1217752 GCF_000412655.1 Myotis brandtii | reverse complement strand
AAAAAAAAAACAAAAAAACAAAATCAAAGTGATGTATAGCAAGAACCTACAACCAAGATTACTCTACCCAGCAAAGCTATCATTTAGAATTGAAGGTCAGATAAAGAGCTTCACAGATCAGAATAAGCTAAAGGAGCTTATCACCACCAAACCAGTATTATATGAAATGCTGAAGGGTATTTTTTAAGAAGGGTAAGAAGAAGAAAAAGGTAAAGATAAAAATTTTGAACAAATACATATCTATCAATAAGTGAATCTAAAAATCAAGTGACTAAAAAAATCTGATGAACAGAATAAACCGGTGAATATAATAAAATCAGGGGCATAGAAAGGGAGTGGACTGACAATTCTCAAGGGGAAGGGGTTGTGGGGGGTGAGGGAAGAGACTGGACAAAAATCGTATACCTATGGACGAGGACAGTTGGGGGTGGGGAGTAAGGGCATGGGGCAGGGTGGGAACCGGGTGGAGGAGAGCTATGAGGGGGGAAAAAAGAGGAACAACTGTAATAACCTGAACAATAAAGATTTAATTTAAAAAAAAACAACAACAAATGATGATGTGGATACAGAGTATGCTGCCTCTACCTTCGCACTGGAGACCCTGACTCCGCCTACACTGATGGGACAGTGACCAGTCTTGCTCACGGTGACCTGGCTTTAGGAGACTTACTCTCAATCAGACTTCAAGGATTTCTTTTTTAAATGACAATGATGAACTGTTGAGCTTCCTGGGATGGCAATGGAGTGTGTAGCCAACCTGGGCTCGCTGCTCAACGCGTGAAGTCTAGGTCACAGGCACCATGCACATTTCATGGGGACATAAGTCCCCTGCAGCTGGCTTCCCTTCAGCATACTCATTCTTTTTTTTTTAAAATATATTTTATTGATTTCTTACAGAGAGGAAGGGAGAGGGATAGAGAGTTAGAAACATCGATGAGAGAGAAACATCAATTAGCTGCCTCCTGCACACCTCCTACTGGGGATGTGCCTGCAACCAAGGTACATGCCCTTGACCGGAATCGAACCTAGGACCCTTGAGTCCACAGGCTGACGCTCTCCACTGAGCCAAACCGGTTAAGGCAGCATACCCATTCTTGCTCTAACTCCTCCCTGGAATCGCTTTCAAAAGGGGGTGCTAAATACAATTCACACTTTCCAGGCCTCCCCTGACTGACTTGTTCGCAGCATGGACTGGGGTGACCATTTCCTCCTTCTCAACAGTTCTCTCTGGGCATCCGCCACACAGTGACCACCTGGCTCTCTGGCCCCTTCGGCTTCTCACAGCCCTCTCTGCTCATCACCTGTCCACGGTGTTTTCCAACACTGACAACAGGTCCTCCAGTTCTCCGGACACCAAGTGCGTGTCCAACGATGGACTTAATTCCACACTAACTACCCAAGGTTAGCACCAGACTCCAATGATTGGTGTTTTGGGGTTTTTAGGATATATTCCCAGTGAGATTGTTGGGTCAAATGGAAGTTCTATTTTTAATTTTTTGAGGAAACTCTATACTGTTTTCCATAGTGGCTGCACCAATCTGCCTTCCTTTCAAGTAGAACAGGTTTATGGATGGAAACAAATCATGCTTTAAAATGGTGAAAGAACATGTTTTAAAAAGCATACTCTGAGCAAATTAAACACTGAGGGCCCAGGCCCACAAAACAGCGCTCACTTCAGGTGCCAATTGTAAGTCCCTGGGCCACCATCCTTCTGACTCTCTTTTCCCCTTGAATAAACAGGGAAGGAGAAATTGAGCAGTTAGATAGCAAGAGAGCTCAATGCTGTCTGCAGTTAAAGAAAACGTATAATAATTAATATACACCGCTGAGGAGTGCACCTGTAGCAGAAAAAAAGTAAATGACCCAGAAAGCCCAACGAAATAGCTCTAGGCACAGAAGGTTTTGATACAAGTAAGCAAAAGACCTTGAGTTTATCTATTGATAGCCAAGTTGAGGAAGGAATTTATATAACATTGCTAGGAATAGTGAGGAAAGGTAAAAAATATGCCCTTATATTTGTATTTCTTTCAATATTTTTCTATATAATACATCCCATTTAAATAGATTATTTAGTCCAGTGATGGCGAACCTATGAAAATAAATGACCCAGAAGGCCCAAAGAAATAGCTCTAGGCACAGAAGGTTTTGACACAAGTAAGCAAAAGGCCTTGAGTTTATCTATTGATAGCCAAGTTGAGGAAGGAATTTATATCACATTGCTAGGAATAGTGAGGAAACGTAAAAAATATGCCCTTGTATGTGTAGTTCTTTCCATATTTCTCTATATAATACAGCCCATTTAAATAGATTATTTAGTCAGTATGTATGATGAGCTCATTAAAATTATTTTGGAGGGCCTGCTGTAGGAAAAATTGTAAAATAGACCAGAAAGATTACTGGCTTTGCTGTCCAGCACATACTTCAGGGTTATCTCAGCCTATTGCTGTCTTTGAGCTATTTTACAACTAAATTGTAGAAAACTGACAGTAATGCAACTGATTCTTTTTTTTTTTTAAATATATTTTATTGATTTTTCCACAGAGAGGAAGGGAGAGGGACAGAGAGTTAGAAACATCGATGAGAGAGATCAGGTTCCTGATTGTGTCTCTAATCTTATTTCCTATGTTAAATTTTATTTTCTCTGAATTTGTTTTCCATATTCCCATATCCTTCCCAGATTAATTTACACAATATCATGCTCCTCATACAATTTAGGATTTAGGTTAGCAACCTAGTTTTTTAAGAATATTTTTTATTGTTGATAGTATTACAGATATCTCCCTTTTCCCCTCCGTTACCTCCCTCCTTCCAACCCCTACCCCCCATGTCTTTACTACCCTATCGCCTGTGTCCATGGGCTGTGCCTATAAGTATATAAGTTCCTTGGTTTCTCTCTTCTCATCCCCCCATCCCCACATTGAGGATGTCAGTCTGTTCCATGCCTCCCTGCTTCTGGTCTTATTTTGTTGGTCAATTCATTCTGTTCATTAGATTCCACAAATAAGTGAGATCATATTATAGTTGTCTTTCTCAGTTTGGTTTATTTCACTTAGCATAATATTTTCCAAGTCCATCCATGCTGTCCCAAATGGTAAGAGATCCCTCTTTTTCACTGCTGCATAGTATTCCATTGTGTAAATGGCCCACAGCTTTTTTATCCATTCATCTACTAATGGGCACTTGGGCTGTTTCCAGATCTTAGCTATTTTAAATAATGCTGCTATGAACAGAGGGGTGCATATATTCTTTCTGATTGGTGTTTTGGGGTTTTTAGGATATATTCCCAGTGAGATTGTTGGGTCAAATGGAAGTTCTATTTTTAATTTTTTGAGGAAACTCTATACTGTTTTCCATAGTGGCTGCACCAATCTGCCTTCCTTTCAAGTAGAACAGGTTTATGGATGGAAACAAATCATGCTTTAAAATGGTGAAAGAACATGTTTTAAAAAGCATACTCTGAGCAAATTAAACCTCAATGGCGCCAATTTATATTAATTAGCAAAAAAAGGAAAGTATGAAAATATCCTCTCCATCTCAAGTGGCTCTGTGAATGGCTGACTTAGATATAAAGTGGCTGCTCTAACTTGACATCTGTGAAGAATGGGTGTTAGTTACCCCCGCCCCCCTCTCGTAGACAATCAGTTCTCAGAAAGAGCAGGAAAGCTGCCATCGAAGGCGGTTTCCGAGAGCTCTGCATTAACGGCCTCCAGTGATGGCGAACCTATGACACGCGTGTCAGAGGTGACACGCGAACTCATTTTTTTGGTTGATTTTTCTTTGTTAAATGGCATTTAAATATATAAAATAAATATCAAAAATATAAGTCTTTGTTTTACTATGGTTGCAAGTATCAAAAAATTTTTATATGTGACATGGCACCAGAGTTAAGTTAGGGTTTTTCAAAATGCTGACACACCGAGCTCAAAAGGTTCGCCATCACTGATTTAGTCAGTATGTATGATGAGCTCATTAAAATTATTTTGGAGGGCCTGCTGTAGGGAAAAATTATAAAATAGACCAGAAAGATCACTGGCTTTGCTGTCCAGCACATTCTTCAGGGTTATCTCAGCCTATTGCTGTCTTTGAGCTATTTTACAACGAAATTGTAGAAAACTGACAGTAATGCAACTGATTCTTATTCATGGAAATGCAAACTGCGTCTGGTGGAACGCAACCAGTTATTTCCCGGTGGACACTGACTGGTGTCCTTAGTTTTGCATGTATCTCTCAATTCTTTCAAGTCCTGATGCCTATCTATCAGTCTGCTCTTCAGATTCTCCTTTGAACCAGTAGTACCAAATATCGGTTCCTTCATTATTTAAAAGTAAAAATCATCTTTCATCACCACCATGTGTCAGGGGGTGTTGTAGGTTCAAGGATGAAGCCCTAAATAAGATAGGCTTGCTTCCCTCATGGAGATTACTCTTGTACCACATTTGTTGTTGTTGTTTGTTTGTTTTTAATCAGCACCAGAGATTATTTTTCCATTGATATTTTTTTAGAGAGTGGTGGGGAGGGAGGATGGGAGAGGAAGGGAGGATGGGAGAGGGAGGGAGAGACGGAAGGAGAGAGAAAGAGAGAGAGAGAAAGAGAGAGAGACACAACTGGTTGCCTCCTGCACGAGCCTGGACCAGGGGAGGGAGCGAACTGCAACTGAGGTATGCCCCTGACCAGGAATCAAACCCATGACCCTTCGGTCTGCAGACCAGTGCTCTAACCCCTTGCACACTGGCCAGGGTACCACATTTGTTGTTTTAACAGACTGCCATGATTTTGGAAAAGCTGAGTGAAAAAAAATGTACTATCTTGTAACCCAATCCCTGTCTTGCTTTCTCTCACCTCCATGTAATCTTCCTTACAGGCCCTCCTTCATTTCAAATGCATAAAAAAAGCTGCTAAACTGTTATTCTCCGGAGCATTTGAGATTTTGCACCCAAGCATATGTCATCAATTTGGCTCAAATCCGTAAACTCTTACAAAATTTTAATAAAAATGATAATGTATATCTCTGATTAGGAGGTTTGGTTTATGGCAGTCTGTCTTGTCACTGGACACCTAATAAGTAAATGTCAAATCAACTTCCAGGTCATTTAACAATTAAAGATTATGAATCTTTCTAATTGGGCCAAAAAATGTAACTCCCAGCTACTTCTCAGAAAGTATCTTTCGTTCTGCTCTGGATAATATATTCTCAAAAAAAATGGTTTTAATAAATAATATACACCCCATATTCATTGCAGCATTATTTACAGTGGCCAAGACATGGAGATAACCAAGGTGTCCTTTGATAGATGAATGGTTAAAGAAGATATGGTATATATACACAAAGGAATGCTACTCAGCCATAAGAAAAAAATGAAATATTGCCAATTGCAACAACATGTATGGATATTGAGAATATCATGCTAAGCAAAATAAGTCAGACAAAGTCAAGAACCATATGATTTCACTCATATGTGGGATATAAAACTGAAAGCAACAAATGAACAAACAAGAAAAACAAACAAAAACTCATAGACACAGACTACAGTATGGTGGTTGTCAGAGGGAAGTGGGGGTAGTAAAGTGTAAAGGGGGTCAAATACATGGTGATGGAAGAAAATTTGACTAAATACAAGTTTCTTTTTTTATGCATTTGAAATGAAGGAGGGCCTGTAAGGAAGATTACATGGAGGTGAGAGAAAGCAAGACAGGGATTGGGTTACAAGATAGTACATTTTTTTTCACTCAGCTTTTCCAAAATCATGGCAGTCTGTTAAAACAACAAATGTGGTACCCTGGCCAGTGTGCAAGGGGTTAGAGCACTGGTCTGCAGACCGAAGGGTCATGGGTTTGATTCCTGGTCAGGGGCATACCTCAGTTGCAGTTCGCTCCCTCCCCTGGTCCAGGCTCGTGCAGGAGGCAACCAGTTGTGTCTCTCTCTCTCTTTCTCTCTCTCAAATGGATGGTAGGCACACAATGTAACATATCATAAAATGGTACACTTGAAATTGATATAATTTTATTAATCATGCCACCCAATACATTTAATTTTTAAAAAGATTTGCTGGGCTGGGTTTATTTATATCTCTAGGAACCTAAATTTACCGCCAAGATTGGATCAAGCCTGGCCATCAGAAAATTATGTGTATGTCATATATTGCCTTCACTCGCGAAATTTCTTTACTAAATTATACTTTGGTTTTATGCCTTTGCCTACATAAAATTATAAGAAATGCTGAATTTATTTTTCTATTCATTGAAAAGGTGTTGAAGTCATTATTGTCAATGATGCAGTGTCCACACAATGAAGAGAGCCACTGACTTTGTCAGCCTAGAGAAACCCACTCTTCTCCATAGGCATTTATTTTTTATATGTGGGCATGATAAAAATTAATTAACTATCTTTTCCTCTGTGCATTCATTGGTAGGGAGCTTGAAGCAATATTTCTGGCTTAAAAAGAGCAATACATAGGACATCTTGTCACAAATATGTATTGTCAATATATTCTTATTCATTACCTTCTTTTTCCCCATCCCCTCAATTACTTCACATACTTATTAGCTTATATGAATAAACCATTATTTAATAAATATTTATAGCTGCCTCAAATCTATTTTTGGAACCACGTATCATATTTATGTTATCACTACTAATATTTGTTGAGGCTACTATGTGCTAGAAGATATGCTAAGCACTTTATAAATATTATCTCACAATTCTAATTATCACTACAATCTTAAAATTTTATATTTACTCCTATTTTATAGATACAAAAACTGAGACTCAGAGATTGCTCAGGGTCACACAGCTGGTTAAGGCCCAACAACTAGTAAATAACGGAGCTAGGACTTAAATTCCACCTAACTCAGAACCTGCATTCACAACCTCTTTATTAGGCTGCCCTCCATGTATGCATACCTTTATAGAACCAGGTTGCTCGTTTATTGACCCTTTAAGGCAGAACTATTGCTAAAATTGTACCAGGTAGCTCTAGTCACAGGAAAGGTTCTCTATGAACATAATTACAACATGGAAAATACCCAGGAGAACATCAGTTATATGACAGGCTCCCTATTTAAATACAAACATTTGCGCCCCCCCCCCCCACACACCCACCTTTAAAAAAATTTCATCTTCAGAGAGTTAGTAGCCAGTATTACCAAACATCAGTCCTCATCTGGAATCCAAGGTTTTCTCATGGACACGTATTGGCTAATCGAGCCTCCCCTGTCTCCACTGCCAATGACTTCAGCTCTCACCAACTCTCGGGCAAGTCATGTAACCTGTCAGCCTTAGGATTCCACATGGAAAATATAAGTACAATCCTGGGCTTTTACCAGGATCAAAAAAAGCTATTATGTGACAGAGTTCTGTAAGAAATAAAGTTTTCTCATCATTATTCATTAATATTGTTTAGCTTTTATGTAGAAATTATATGATTAACTTTCAGAAGAGATGGCTTTATCGACACAGTGAGTATATGGAGGATTTCCTCATTAGAGAGGGTTAAGGCATCTGCTCCAGTAATTGTGGAAATACAGCAAGAGAGTCAGTTGAAGACTATTTTAGTATTATCCATCCCAAAGGCAAGGGTCATGTGATGGCTTCTCAGTGTCCCTCTGAACTATTAATTTGGTGACCTGGACATTTCCCCTATTTTCTGCTTTCAAGAGCTGGAACATGCAGTTGAGCAAACCCTGATTTCCATGTAGAATGTGCCAAAATATCATTTCTCATGACTGAGTAAGGACATTTTGCTTGCCATCATGGATGAGGAGATATTTCCCCTACAAAATAAAAGGACAGTGCTGATAACTTAACACTGACTTATTTTCAATTATATCACATATTTTTATCCTGCTTTATGTTATTTGTTTACATATCGGATGCCCTGGCATATCCAGGTTTTTGAGACCTTGATCAATTTCACTATATTTAATGTTTCTTCATTTGTAAAATCAGTAAGTTTAATTAAAAGATACTGAAGTTTCCTTCTAGCCTTGACATTCTATTAGTCTATGAACTTAATTAGAACAATGTATTAGTTTTTCTGAGTTAAAAACACACAAAACAATTGCTACAATTCTCCTCCACTATACCAAAGCATGCATGATTTCATCCTTGCACCAGGCTCCATTAGGGGAAATTCGGTTACATAATAAGAGATGCTCTCTTCCAACACAACCTGACAAAAAGCCAGGAAAAGGAAAACAAGGCTTGCTCTGCCATGTGTTTTATATTTAGACAAAAATCCAAATTTGGAGTTCCCAAGGACGCTAGATAGAATACTGCAATCGGCCGTTTATTTTCTCTCTGCTTTGAGGCTCTTTGTCACACCTTGGCTTCTCTGACTGAGCACATCTTTTCCAGACTGTGGAAGAGATGACTTTTTTGCGAGGCCAGTGTCCCAGGGGTCCCATTTCCAAGCTCCCTCTACCTGAAGAGCATGAGGCTCTTTCCACTGCACCGAGCCTCTCAGCTCTAAAATCTATCATCAGCTTCAGAACCTGGAAAAAATAAGCTTTTATAGGGAGGGCTGTCCCACTCACACTCCATAAGCTTCTGACATCTAGTTCTCTTAGAAACGTTTCCACGTCGATGACAGGCGAAAATGAATTTCAAAGTAATGTACTCAACCCCCTATGATTCATAAATCTTTTTTTCATATTTTAGAGTTATGTGTCCTATTAAAGTGTGAAATTTGGAGAGTGCTTTAGCTCATTCTTCTTATAAGTGGGATTCTTTTTAGGAAGGTAGATTGGCTGTGTATTGATTCAACAAATATTTATTGACTATCTGATCTGTGCTGGGCCTTATACCTGGTGTTGGGGGTGCAGAGATCAAAGAAACCCTCATAGAGTTCTGAAGAGGTCACACTCGAGTGAAGGGCGCAGGGAAGTACAGACATTTCAGTACACTATCATTGATGTTGTGACAGAGGTAAGTACGGGACCATTGGGAAGCATGCAAAAAGGCACTTGTATAGAAAGAGTCATAGAAGATATGATTTTACTCTTGTGTGGGACATAAAACTAAAAACTACAAAGGAACAAACAAGCAAAAATTCATAGGCACAGACAATAGTATGCTGGTTACCATAGGGAAGGGGAGGTGGGGGGGAGGCAGTAAAGAGTAAAGGTGATCAAATATTTGATGAGGGAAGGAGAATGAAGTTGGGTGGTAAACACATAATGCAATATACAGATGGGGTACTGTAGAATTGTACACTTGAAACCTATTGATTTTACTAACCATTGTTGCCCTAATAAATATAATAAGAAAAAAGAAAGAGACATAGGAGCTTCTTGAAGAAGGGAGCTCTGAGCTAGGTTTTGAGAGATGAGTGGGAATTAGCCAGACAAAAGCAGAGTGGAAGGAGCAAGGCAGGAAGGCAGAGCTGCAAGCACAAAAACCGAAAGGGAGAGAGCAAAAGAACTTGCAAAATAACAAGTAGCTTCATGCTCCTTGAACATCACGCTCCATATTTCAAGGTGGAAGAAATGAGGGGGAAAGCAATTGTTCCCTCATCAGAGCAGAGAAAAGTTCACCTGAGCCCACGACTACAGATTGAGAAGAATGAGTTCAAAATAATGAGTTTAAAACATCACTGTGCAAGAGCTTGAATATTTTCTAATTCACAGAGTTTGGGTAACATTTTTGGGCTTAAAAAATGGTAACTAAAAACTGAAACTTATTATAAGAAATAGTCACAGTGCACAGACTTAACCAAGTTCCTCTGAATATAAATTACAGACTTTTCCTTCAGTGTTTCCACATCTTCCATTGGCTTTGGCACTCTCTGCAAGTGGAGCAGTGTTACCTGCCAGTGACTTGCCAGGATGTCTATCCAGTGGCTCCCAATTGCGTGCCCCTGGGCCTCCTCCCCTTGTCCAGCCCCAGACAGAGCCAATCTCTCAGTCTGGGCCATCTCTGGACCACCCGCCCAGGCCTAGGCCCCATAAGTATCCTCATCTTGATAGGCCAGACACACTCTAATGACTTGTCTAGCTCAAAAATCAGTTAAGTCACTGCTATTCAGTAAAATATCAATGTTTTTTATACCCTTTTCAAATTAAAATTAGTGTCATATATCAAAAGAAAGTGTTTGATTTTGTAAAATGATACAAAAGTTCACATGTAAGAAAATACAGGTGGAAAGAAGCAAAAAATATTTTAAAAAGAAAAGCAACAGGTAATGACTTGTTTTCACAAGTAGGAAGACTTATTATGGAGCTGCTGTAATTAAAACAGTATCTTACTAGTATAAGAAGATCAATGGAACCAAAAAGAAAGCTAACGCACAGATTTGAATAGCATCCTTGGGTCTCACCCTGGGTCTTTTCTCCTCTCTAGATTTGGCTCTGAGGCGATCTCATCCCGTCTGTGGCTTTATGTAACATGATTTCCTAATTTTTTTTCCAATTTAGGCATCCAGTCTCTCCGTACCAGATCTGAATATCCACTTGCCCACACTATTAAGCAGACTTCTCCAGAGAAACAGAACCAACAGGATATAGATATGCAGAAAGAGGGTTCGTCTGAGGGATTGGCTCACACAATTAAGGAGGCTAAGATGTCCCATGAGCTGCCATCTGCAAGCTGAAGGTCCAGGAAAGCCAATGGTGTAAGTCCCAGTCCAAGTTTGAAGGCCTGAGAACTAGGAGACCAATGATGTAAGTCCTGGTCTGAAGCCAAAGGCCCAAGAATGAGGACCACCAATGCCCAAGGGCAAGAGAGGATGATGTCCCACCTCAAGCAGACAGCGAATTTGCCCTTCCTCCACATTTTTGTTCTATTCAGGACCTAGATGGATTGGATGCTGCCCACCTGCAGTGGTGAGACCTATCTTCCTGAGTCAGTCTGCAGATCCCAATCCTAGTCTCTTCTGGAAACACCCTTATGAAGTTTCCACAGCTACCTGGTTATCCCTCAGCCCAGCCAAGTTGATACATAAAACTAACCTGTCCCATTTCAAGTGTATAAAATCCATTCTTCACCATGTCCTACAAAGCACTGAATGATCTGGCCCCACCTGAACAGCAGAAGTGCTATTAAAATACCATTAAAATGAATTTAAAAGTTTAGCCCATTTCTACTTCTAACATTATTTCCAGGGATACCAAATAAATCCCTTGGATAAATGGGCTTATGATCTTTTTAAAAAATATATATTTTTGTGATTTTAGGGAGGAAGGGAAAGGGAGAGAGAGATAGAAAGATCAATGATGGGAGAGAATCATTGATCAGCTGCCTCCTGCACACCCAGGGATCGAGCCCATATGCCCTGACTGGGAATTGAACCGTGACCTCCTGGTTCATAGGTCAACACTCAACAACTGAGCCACGCTGGTGGGGCTGGGCTTATGATACTGATTAGGAATATAAGCCCAGAAAAGCAAACACACATCTCTCACCTTTCTAAGGCAGGCCCATCTCTGTTGACTATAAGTAAGTGACTTTTGCCCATGCAGTGCAAGCCATGTAGTATTCATCCCTGAGAACAAAGACACTTGAAGTCATTTCCTTAATTATTGCAAAACTTCACAAACTATGGAACTTCCACAATTTTTATCAAATAAAGGATATTTTCTTGAAAGCAACAAAAACTCTCAAACTACCTTTATTGAAAATATATTAGGAAAACTCACAAAACCCACAAGT
This sequence comes from Myotis brandtii, assembly GCF_000412655.1. Lineage (NCBI taxonomy): Eukaryota > Metazoa > Chordata > Mammalia > Chiroptera > Vespertilionidae > Myotis > Myotis brandtii. The sequence goes on along the minus strand of NW_005368264.1, from coordinate 1,206,108 downwards.
AAGAAGTAATTTCAAATCCCATAGAAAAGGGAAAGTCATCTGGTATCTCTCTGGGATTAACTATGCAACTGTGCTCTACTGGGTATCTCCCTTACGTTTCCTGTGTTCTTCAGAGTCCTGTTGTGATTCATTTCTTTTCTTTGTCTGGAAGGTAAACTGTCATATCCTCCCTGATTCTTTGCTCAGACAATCAGATCTTTCCCCCATCAGTGACTTCAGGACTGCCCGCCCCAGTCACTTCCTCTCTGTTGAGTGTAGATGCTGTTCACTGTTTGCTAGCCTTAGTTATTTTGACTTTTCATGTTTTTCTGAATAGAAGTTTGTAAAATTTTCTTTTTAAATTTAGAAATACAACAATTTTATCAGATGTGTCTAAGTGTGTGTCCCTTTTCAATTCCTTATCTGGAAGTAAGGGAGTTTAATCCACCTGCCAAATAAAGTCTATATCACAAAGATGTTTTCCCTGTTACTCATACTAAATTCAAAAACTTCCCAAAAATATGTTATACTTTAAATAGTCCTCCATTCATTTTACGTGAAGCACTGAATAGACTCAGTAGAAATACTAATAGATACAAAAATTCAAAAGGAATTAGGCCCTATTACCTACTGATTTCATTTAAAAAACCCCACATCAAATAAAGTTTCCCTAGCACAAACATGTTACAAAATGCTCAAAGCTACATGATGATTCTAAAATTAATAATTCGACCTCCATAGCAATGCTAATAAGGCATAATGAGTATGCTAAATTCTGTGCAAAAGCTTTCATACTCCAAACTAAAACTCTGCTTGATTATAAATAATTGTGTTTTAAAAGGAGAGTAAGTGATAAAGAAAGCCTGGTATAACTCCGATAGGAAGGAAGGTTGATTAACATTATATTATCATGCTGACTTAGTGTTTCTGTATAACTTAGACATATGCTTTTCCCATAAATTGACCTCATTAAAACCATGTGCCTTAAATGAGAGACGTTGACTGGACTCTATGGTTTCTTGCCTCAGTTATCCCTCACCTCCCACCCTATCTGCAGGCTTTACATGAAAAGTTCTTGGCATTCATCATTCTGTCAGATTCCCCAAAATGCTGCCAAGGACAGAAAGAGAACTTTGTCGACACCAATCACTGGCAGAATTGAGAAGGAAGCAAATCTATTTTGATTTACCCAAGCTTCTCATTTCTGAACTATTTCCCTTCCCACTGGCACCTAGGCCTCTTATCCTCTCTCTTTCAAAGGAAATAAATATCTGCTTCCAGGAAATAATCTGATATCATGGATTTATGACCAACTCTGATTTTTAGGTCAAGGACATTTCAGATACCAGCAAATGAAAGAGAGTCGTACACATTTGAAGTACTCAAAAATATTTTACCTGCATAACACATAGAAATAACACCTAAGTGGGCCAATTCTGATTGCTTAGAACTGTGCTCCATTCCTCTACATATGAGAAAAAATAGGCTAATTATGGGATAGAAACTCTGCATTCACTCATTTAGTCCTCAAAAAATTTTTTTGGCAAATTGGTATGAGTCAGGCTGTGTGCTAGGCACTTGGACTATAACTGAACTAATTGTGCCACACATAATGTGTCCACGGACTGAACACGTTTCATTTACTTGGATATTTATTTTTGCCCTGCCTCATCCCCAAAAGAACTAAAGACTCTTGGAATGCATATAAACCTCAGTTGTACAGGGAAAAAAAAGAGCAGACACCCCCACACCATTGCACTTTACCTATTCAGTCTCTATTACTCAACTCCCAAAATAACCCCTAAAGAACTGAAAAGTCAAGGTCTCTGTCCACAGGGTTCATATGAAAACCCATGGGACTGGGTGATCCTTCAAGTGCCTTCCTTAATTTGAGCAGAGAGAGATGCTCAAAGCCATTAGAAATGATTTCCAGCCGAAGCCGGTTTGGCTCAGTGGATAGAGCGTCGGCCTGCGGACTGAGGGGTCCCGGGTTCGATTCCGGTCAAGGGCATGTACCTGGGTTGCGGGCACATCCCCAGTAGGAGATGTGCAGGAGGCGGCTGATCGATGTTTCTCTCTCATCGATGTTTCTAACTCTCTATCTCTCTTCCTTCCTCTCTGTAAAAAATCAATAAAATATATTAAAAAAAAAAAAAAGAAATGATTTCCAGACTCACTTCTAGCGTGCCATCTTGGGGTAAAAGCAGACCTTCCTCCAAGATAATCTTCAACCCTCACCCCCATTTCAATTATTGATGTATAAATCATTAGTAATCCACTATTTCCCATGAAAAAAATTACTCTTCTCAAATGTAAGATCTCTTAGGTTTACTCTTTAGCCTTGGATTCAAAAATCACTTCCAACTCCCAGATATTGTCAGGTTCTGAATAAAGGTACATCCCAATGAAGGTAAAGCATTTAACTTCTGGTTGAGTGAGAGCATATTAGGAGGTCTCCAGGGAAGGCCTTCTCCTTGGGAGCAAGAAGAAGATTGCAACAGAAGGCAGGAATCAGAAGGAAGGAGGAAAGCAAACATAAATTACAAGTCCTTTACAGTTTAGCCAAGGGTTGGCCAAGCCTATGTTTTGACCTAATTTGCCCAGAACATCAAACAAGCACACTATCCTTTTTCTAGGAGTCACAAATTACATCTGAGAAAAAAAATGGGAACAAATGTCCCTGTTAATTTAGCATCTATTCACATCTCCTCCCGCAGCATCCTACTTTATTTTCTGAAGAGTTTTTATTCCTTTTCTGTGCTTGTACATCAATTTGGATGGTTCTGGCATGACTTTCCATGCTAGCAGGGTCATTACCAGCTCCTGGTCATGTTTGTTTGCTCTTTGTATTTTATCCATTTCCCACAGAAAGACTAGCACATCTAAATCATTCATTAGTGTTGGTAGCAAACAAAGTCTTTGCTTTTGATGTAACTTTTCTGAGTTGCAGATTCTGACCGACTTTATTCATTAAGATAAATAGAGCATTGTAGGGGATGCTTTGTGCTAATAGCTAATAAAGCTAAATTTTATTTGTGCAAAATGAACTCAGGGCCAGGGCCGATCTCACGGTTAGAATCATTACTATTTGTCCTCGGTTTTAAATAGGAACATTGCTGTTTAACCTACCAGGAAACAGAACAAATAGCAAGTCAACATCACCCCAATTTGGGACATTTAATGGTTTATACATGTTGTTTGTTGAACTGAACTGGTTCACTTAATTTTGATGGCTGTTTTCAAGGTTAATTTTATTTTAAATCCTCAGTCATAGAAATGCAGGAAGTGAATGCTAACAGAATAGTGGGCTTTGGATATGAACATGGTGAAAAATGAGGTGCCCATTTGACTTAGCACACAAGGGAACCATATTATTGAACCCTGCCTGAAGACTACCTGGTTTACTGATCAGCCAATAAGTATGAAGAATCTTTACCACTATTGGACCAAATTTACATAAGCAATAGATTGCAGCATGGATAGACTTCAATAATCTCACTGTACTGGATTAGCTTGTTTAATAATCAACTCAAAAATAATCAGCTATCTGATTATGATGTTAAAATACCCAACTTTTTCAGAATTATCTCTACCCATTGGGAGAGTGGAAATGGCAGCATTCAAGCATACGAAACAAATTTACTTGTGTTGGATAGAATAATTTTATAATAATTATAAATATTAATATAATATTTGAAAAAGAAAACTAAGTTATTTTTATCTTTAAAGTGAAAGTAAAATACGGAAGGAAGTTTTAAAGGGGTTTGAAGTCTTGAGATATACTGTGATAATGAAATTTTTGTGTGCTAATTTGTAAGCCACTTTTGTTGTGGTTAATCCTCTCCTGAGCATATTTTCCCATTGATTTTCATAGAAAGTAAAAGGAAGTGGGAGAGACAGAAAGAGAGAAACATCAATGTGAGCAACGCACATCCACTGGTTGCCTCCTGCACACACCCCACCGGGGCCAGGGATCAAACATGCAGCCCAGGTACATGCCCTTGATCTGAATTGAACCAAGGACCTTCAGTCCATGGGCCAACACTGTATCCACTGAGCCGAACTGGCCAGGGCTGTAATTCACATTTTAATAATAATGCTACTTAGATAACATAACAACACATTCATTTAAAGTGTATCATTTGCCCTAGCTGATTTGGCTGAGTGGATAGAGCATTGATTGGCCTGTGGCCTAAGGGTCCCGGGTTCATTTCCAGTCAAGGGCACATACCTCAGTTTCAGGCTCCTCCCCAGCCAGGGCCCTGGTTGGGGATAAAAAAATAATAATAAAATAGCCCTAACTGGTTTGGCTCAGTGGATAGAGCATCAGCCTACAGACTCAAGGGTCCCAGGTTCGATTCCGGTCAAGGGCATGTACCTTGGTTGCGGGCACATCCCCAGTAGGGAGTGTGCAGGAGGCAGCTGATCGATGTTTCTCTCTCATCGATGTTTCTAACTCTCTATCCCTCTCCCTTCCTCTCTGTAAAAAAATCAATAAAATATTTTAAAAATAATAATAAAATAAAATAAAGTGTATAATTTAATGTGTTTGCTGTTAATGTATTTAGTACGTTTGTCTCCCCAAAAGGAACCCCATACCCATGAACCCCATACCCATTAGCAATAACTCACCATTCTCCCCTCCACTCAGCCTCTAGCAAACACTAATCTGTTTTTATAGATTTGCATATTCTGAATAACTCACATAAAGTAAATTACATAATGTGTAGTCTTTTGGGACTGACTTCTTTCATTTAGCATAATGTTTTCAAGATCCATTCATGTTGTAGCATGAATCAATATTTCATTCTTTTTTATTGCCAAATAATATTCCATGGTAAAGATCTAATATATTCTGCTTATCCATTCATCAGCTGATCAGAATTTACCAATAAGAACAAAGCTGCTAGGAACAGCTATGAAAAGCCCACGCTGTGTACATGGTTTTGTTTTCCAGATTTATTGAGGCATACTTGGAAGATGAAAAATTGTACATATTGAAGATATACAATGTGATAGTTTGATATACATATACTTAAGAAATGATTACCACAATCAAGCTAATTAATACTTCCATCACCTTACATAGTTACGGATTTTTCTGCAAGTGTGATGAGAACACCTAAAACCTACTTTCTTAGCAAATTTCAATATACAAGACAGCATCATTAACTATAGTCACCACGCGGTATGTTAGACCCCCGGAACACACTCATCGACTAAGTGGAAGTTTGCTTAGTGACTCAGCTCTACCATGTGAAACCTCTGTTGTCCCTCCTGCGGCCTCTGCCCCAGTTTCATCTCCCCACAGAGCTGTGTTCAAGCCCCTCACCCAGCGAGAACTTGAACCTTTAGCCTTTGGCCATCATGCTGCCTGGAGGTTGCTGTCGCAGCTCAGGAGCTTTACCCCATTTGCTAAAGTTCAGTGGGACCAGGAGCCCAGGTGGCCCTTTTCTGCCTGCTCCTGGCCCACAGCTACCCACAGTCTTCCCAACTGCCAGGAACGAGTGTGATTTTAATTTTAATGTCACATTGACTTTGTTCAGTTGAAAACCACAGTGTAATGCAAACGTGGTTTTGCTTCTTATGAGAATATCTATGGGAGTTACAGGCAACCATCAATTCTGATACAACACAGAGGAAAACGGCTGTGGCTTGTTCATAGAGAAAGGTCCTGATTCCAGGGGTCAATGCTTCGGAGTTGACAGTCTTACTAGTATGTGACATGTAGTTGCTTCTTTCATAGCCATCGTCCTGCCCATCATCTTTGAGTGAGTTTGATTGCAATGGAAGGGGCTGATCTCACAGCAAACATAAGGCGCCATGTCCACCCTTAAATTAGCTCATTTGTTTTTTCTTTGAAGGATTATTTTCAAAATGTCTACCCCAATAACTTACCTCATAGAAAAAATGGGTCACTTTGTCTAGAAAAGGTACAAAGTATAATCAAAGCTACCAATTTAAAATTCCCAAATTTACAAGTCATTTCTTCATAAAGAAAAATAAATTATATTTACCTTGGAGATATTACATGCTGCAATCTTGAAAGAGAGGCAGTTCAGGCTAGTCTGACTTTGACCAATAGGATTGAAGAGGTCCAGCTGTGCCAGGGGCTAGTTATGTAACACTGGGTACGTTCCTTGGCCACGCTGTACCTCAGTTTTCCCATACACAGTCCTGGGAGTCATCACTTTAATGATGGGAATACATTCTGAGAAATGAGTCATTGAGCAATTTCATCATTGTGTGAACATGACAGAGTGCACTCACACCAACCTAAATGGTACAGCCTACTCCACACCTAGGCTGCATGGCATAGCCTACTGCTCCTAGGCTACAAGCCTGTGCACATGTTACTGCACAAAACAACATGAGATCAAATCAAGTACAAGACATACTAATGCAATCAGACATGGTGAACACGAGGTATATGAGGCTGCTGCCTATGTGGCACTAGCATACTGTTTTACATCACATTTTTCCATAAGTATTGACAGCACATCCTGCATTACAGTCCCATGATTTACTTATTTACTTTATCTCACACACACACACACACACACACCACCAACAACAAAAATGACAACAGTTATAATAACAAACAAAAATAATCAAACAAACAAAAAAAAAACATTTGAGCTCAGATCTTCCTTAAGCTATGGACCCATTCATTTCTCTTTTCCTTCACAATTGAGGTGGGTGCCCTTGGAGCCCCTGTACCTATGCACTCTTCCCTTAGATTTTTTAAAAATATATTTTTATTGATTTCAGAGAAGGGAGAGGGAGAGATAGAAACATCAATGATGAGAGAGAATCATTAATCAGTTGCCTCCTGCACACCCTCTACTGGGGATCAAGTCCGCAACCCGGGCATGTGCCCTGACTTGGAATCAAACCGCGACCTCTGGTTCATAGGTGGATGCTCTACCACTGAGCCACACTGGCCAGGATCTTAGATGTTACACCAGCTCAGCTGCCTCCTTCAGGGAAGAACTGCCTTCAGCCACATCATTGTCTTACTTTTGAGCATTTCTCATGCCAGTGGAATTTTGAGTCCACCCACTGACACCCCCATACCCATTCCTCTAAAACTACTGGTTCCAAAGTCACCAATTACCTCCTCATTTTAGCTTCCCATAGTTACCTCATCTAACCCGTAGGCAGCATGTGACTCTGTGAACCTTTCCTCTCCTCCCTCCTTGTATTCCCTGAAATCACACTCTCTGGTTTTCCTCCTACTTGGAGCTATCTTTAATATTGCTTGAAAACTCAAGTTTCTTACCCAGAATTAACTCTTGGTGCTCCTCCCTCCGTCTATGCATTCTCCCTGGGCAAGTTCATCTATATCCAGGCTTCAGTTACCAACTACCTGTATGTGCTAATAATAACTCCCAAATTTATCTCTCCATTTTAGAGTCCTCTTCTAAATTCCAAACTCACTGTATCCTCAGCATGACCCTATAATGTCCCGGAGTAAACTCAGAGTCAGCATTCCGCAACTGGCCCAACATCTGCCCCTAAGCCAAATTCTCCCCCTGTGTTATTCCTATCTTTCCCTTCTCACCCCTCATCCAAATCAACCATTGTTGATTCAGTCTCCTTCATAACTCTGCATCCCATCTACTTCTCTGACTTTGCTTCTACTATCTTAACTCAGACTTCCATTATCTTTCATAGAAATGACCTCTGTAATCTCTGAACAGGATTTTTTTTTGTCTCTGGTTGAGTCTTGTAGCATCAATTTATTTTCCCCACTTCTATCCCAATTCATTTTCTCCTCTCTATGCCATTAAGAATAATCTTTATAAAGTACAAACCTAATTATATCATGTTCCTCTTAAAAACTTCTAGGACTCCCCAATGCCCTCATAATAAAATTGACACAAAGTATTCAAGACCCTTTGTACTGCTTCAGATTTCCCATACAGAATCATTGTTTATTAAACAATCTCCATCATCCATCTCACCTCTCTTCTCATCATGTTCGATTCATAGTCAAATTATCATAATTCCCTCAACATGAAATATTCATTTCTATCTTTATAATTTTGAATCACCAAAATTATGTGGCTTTTTGGCTTTCCAAACTTTCATCAATGGGCTCATTACCACCTAATTTTAGGTTATAACATAGCTGTCACTTTCTTTAGGAAGCTTATTCTACCATGTTCCTCAACCCTACCCCCACCTACCACTCGTTTAGATATTCTCATTGCCTGGGAGTTTCTCTGTGAAAGTCCTCTTTATGCCATTTTGTAATTTCCAGTTTACTTGTCTGCCTTCCTCATGAATCTGATAATCCTTTAGCGAATGTGACCTGCTCACATACTGCATTGCCCTGTGAACAATGACTTATCTGAAGTTTTTGCTTAATTCATATTTAAGAATGAATTAATTACTCTACCACTTTAACAAATGTACATAATAAATGTTCAATAAGTAGTTACTGTACTCCAAATAAATAATAATCTGTATGCAGATTTCTGGATGTATTGCTTAGACCATGGGTGAATGAGTAAGATTTGGAACAGAGAATTTAACAGAACCCATCAAAATATGTCTTCTACCTTCTTCCCATGGTGAGATGATGAAACGAAACCCTGAATGAAGTTCTTCCCTGAGTTAGTACATTAAAACAGTGACCTTTGTTGTCAACCCATGGCACCAGTAAAAATTTATTTTTTAGCAATACAAAATAATAATAATAATAATAATAATAATAATAATAGCCGTAGCTGGTTTGGCTCAATGGATAGAGCGTCGGCCTGTGGACTGAAGGGTTCCGGGTTCAATTCCGGTCGAGGGCACATGCCCAGGTTATGGGCTCGATCCCCAGTAGGGGATGTGCAGGAGGCAGCCAATCAATGATACTCTCTCATCATTGATGTTTCTCTCTCTCCCTCTCCCTTCCTTTCTGAAATCAATACAAATATATTAAAAAAATAAAAACAGTAAACTCCTGACCTTAATGTGCCCTAAAATCATTTTTTAAAAATCTGAATTAAGTTACAAACCCCAATTATTTTTATATATTTACAATATTAAATGATTTCTTTAGTTGTTTTTTACTTTTTAACTGGCTGTTCAAACACTACAACATCATGGTCTTTCATGAGCCATCTCCTGGGGATTTTTACCACTTATTAGAGATACATTCCAATTTAAGCCAAACCAAGATTTACACAAACTCAGAATGACTGAACTAGAGATTTTCTATTTGCTTTAGAAAGCACTGATCAGCATTTATATTAAATAGTATTCTCCCATTCTTATTCTAAATGTTACTTGATTAATATTGTTTGATTTATACGCAATATCAACTACATAGAATAGCAGCTATTAAGGGGCTTTCAGATGTTGGGGGGCAACCGTCGGCCAGGCTTTAGATTTTCAGATTCGCATGGGCACTGACCTCCCAGGTCACGGACACAGTAAAGCGGGCGAGGTGACTTCTAAAGGACACCTACCTGGGAAACAAGATCTGCACTGCCTGCTTAGAGCTCCCCGTCTCTGAAGCACGGGGAGTTTTGTGCCTAATCTGAGATGGAATTACTTATCATGGCCGGGTTTCCTGCTCTCATGACCTAATCCTGCCAAGGAAATCAAGGAGTGAAGCGTTAAAATTAAAATGGCGGGAAAGTCGGAAGGAGGAGAGTTTGTTTAAAAGTACCTTTCAAATTCCTAACCCGGCTTGGAAAATAGCTTCTTTATGAAGCCCTGAAGCTGGTTAGTCTTCCTTACACATTGATTCATATCCTCTATGTCATTGCCAAGGTCTGGTATACACTTGGGGGCTGTGTGGTTTGCAATGTGAAAATTCGCATTAGATTGAGGACAAGATATAAAATCCTTTTTAAAACTCTGGTTTATTTAAAGCTATGGAATATTGGAAGACTGGTAGTACCATTTTAAAAGTTCTTTACATTCAAGAGTTCACATTCTATCCCTTAACTAGAAAACAATTAGCTAGACTCTTCAGTAGACCAAGTTCCTTCCTATAGTTGACTTAAAGAGCACATGATTAATCAAAAGAAATTGAGTTGATAACCCGAACATGGTTAAAATGATGTCTTAGTTTTTGTCCTTAAGTCAATTGCCATTTATTTCATCTCTCTCCCCCTATGTGATTGTCCAATGAGAATAATCCGGAAGCCCTGTAGGACATTCAGATCAGCAAGGGAAAACTACTTTTAAAATTATTTTCCTTACTGAGACTATAAAGTGAAGCAATATGCTTTTTAAAAATATATTTTTATTGGTTTCAGAGAGGAAGGGAGAAGGAGAGAGAGATCGAAACATCAGTGATGAGAGAGAATCATTGATCAGCTGCCTCCTCCACACCACACACTGGGGATTGAGCCTGCAACCCGGGCATGTGCCCTGACCGGGAATCAAACTGTGACCTCCTGGTTCATAGGTCGTTTCTCAACCATGAGTCACACTGGCTGGGCAAGCAATATACTTTAGAAAAATGGATAATTAGCGTTAAGCACCAGTCTTACCACACTCATCTTTGTAATGCGTAGGTCCTATTTACAAATTCATCAGCACGCCTACTTAAAATTCTATCGTCCAAATAAATCCCAAGTCTGACTACTTTCTCACCATCTCCATAACCTCCACCCAAGACCAAGGCAGGGTGCACATGGACAGCTGTGCTGGTCATTAAAACACCGCACTGCTCCTGACCAGCTGTTATACAGCCTCTCAGCCATTGCCTGAACATTGCAGGGAGCTTGCCGGGTGCCCCTTCCAGCCACTCTGCACCCTCCTGAGAGCCCACCTGTGACTGCCCCTCATACGGAAACTCAGTGGTTAACAGCCAGCACAGCAGGGACCCTACCAGATAGGACCCCGTGGCTGGTCACACAGAACACAGAACCTAGCTCAGTGCAGCCCTGTGTCGGGCAGCAGTGCCCTTGCTGCCATTCTTACCCACTGCTGTCTGCCCCGCAGGAGGGCAAGGTGACTTTTATTCTTCTTGCGAATGAAAATCAGATCATATTGCTTTCCTCTTTAAATTCCTCAGCAGTTTCCCATTACACTCAGAATGCAACCCGTACTCCTACCTAGGCTGCCTTGGCGTTGGGTAATCTGCATCCCGCTCCTCTCTAACCTCACCGTCTAGCTGCTTCTGGCCACTGTGTTCCAGCACCTCAGGTATCCCTGCTTTCCTCGCACCGAAGCTTTTACACTTGCTGTTCCCTTTTACTGGGAATTCCAGAGCCTCAGTTGTCACCTCCTCAGAAAGGCTGATGTGTTGGGAACCCTATAGAAACACAACTTCCCCCTCTGCCCAGCTTGGACTTGCCCCCCAGTCTTCCTCCTTCCCAGCACCCTGCTGTGTTTGCTTCACAGCCCTCATGTTGTCTATGTATGCAGTTGTCTTCTCGCTTGTTTTCAGTCTTTCCTACTGAGAGGTCATCTCGCTGGGAGGACTGTCTCTGGCTTGCTCGTGACTCCCTCTGTTCCATTGCCTAGTGCAGGTCCTACAGGTCCCTTCCCCTGCCTGCTCCTTCTTTCCCTCTGCTATCAATACCCTAGCTCCCTGCACACCTGTCCAAAACCAGCTTACCCGTTAATGACAAGTTCAAATGCATCTCCATAGGACCTTCTTTGATCATCCCATAGCACGTAATTCCTCCTCCTCAAAGCATGGCTACCAACATTCCTCTGTTTTCCTAAAGACTTTATTTTCCTAACTGCTGTATGTTTGTGATTTTTGAATTACCTTCTCTCACTGAACTCTAAACACTTGGAAAGATAAAATTTCTAACCCAGATATGAGCCTTCATTTCAGTCATCAGGAAACATCAGTGATGAGAGAGAATCATTGATCAGCTGCCTCCTCCACACCACACACTGGGGATTGAGCCTGCAACCCGGGCATGTGCCCTGACCGGGAATCAAACTGTGACCTCCTGGTTCATAGGTCGTTTCTCAACCATGAGTCACACTGGCTGGGCAAGCAATATACTTTAGAAAAATGGATAATTAGCGTTAAGCACCAGTCTTACCACACTCATCTTTGTAATGCGTAGGTCCTATTTACAAATTCATCAGCACGCCTACTTAAAATTCTATCGTCCAAATAAATCCCAAGTCTGACTACTTTCTCACCATCTCCATAACCTCCACCCAAGACCAAGGCAGGGTGCACATGGACAGCTGTGCTGGTCATTAAAACACCGCACTGCTCCTGACCAGCTGTTATACAGCCTCTCAGCCATTGCCTGAACATTGCAGGGAGCTTGCCGGGTGCCCCTTCCAGCCACTCTGCACCCTCCTGAGAGCCCACCTGTGACTGCCCCTCATACGGAAACTCAGTGGTTAACAGCCAGCACAGCAGGGACCCTACCAGATAGGACCCTGTGGCTGGTCACACAGAACACAGAACCTAGCTCAGTGCAGCCCTGTGTCGGGCAGCAGCGCCCTTGCTGCCATTCTCACCCACTGCTGTCTGCCCCGCAGGAGGGCAAGGTGACTTTTATTCTTCTTGCGAATGAAAATCAGATCATATTGCTTTCCTCTTTAAATTCCTCAGCAGTTTCCCATTACACTCAGAATGCAACCCGTACTCCTACCTAGACTGCCTTGGCGTTGGGTAATCTGCATCCCCTCCTCTCTAACCTCACCGTCTAGCTGCTTCTGGCCACTGTGTTCCAGCACCTCAGGTATCCCTGCTTTCCTCGCACTGAAGCTTTTACACTTGCTGTTCCCTTTTACTGGGAAGTCCACAGCCTCAGTTTCCAATTTCTCCGGGTCTTTTCTCATAGTGTTCCAGCACCTCAGGTATCCCTGCTTTCCTCGCACCGAAGCTTTTACACTTGCTGTTCCCTTTTACTGGGAATTCCAGAGCCTCAGTTGTCACCTCCTCAGAAAGGCTGATGTGTTGGGAACCCTATAGAAACACAACTTCCCCCTCTGCCCAGCTTGGACTTGCCCCCCAGTCTTCCTCCTTCCCAGCACCCTGCTGTGTTTGCTTCACAGCCCTCATGTTGTCTATGTATGCAGTTGTCTTCTCGCTTGTTTTCAGTCTTTCCTACTGAGAGGTCATCTCGCTGGGAGGACTGTCCCTGGCTTGCTCGTGACTCCCTCTGTTCCATTGCCTAGTGCAGGTCCTACAGGTCCCTTCCCCTGCCTGCTCCTTCTTTCCCTCTGCTATCAATACCCTAGCTCCCTGCACACCTGTCCAAAACCAGCTTACCCGTTAATGACAAGTTCAGATGCATCTCCACAGGACCTTCTTTGATCATCCCATAGCATGTAATTCCTCCTCCTCAAAGAATGGCTACCAACATTCCTCTATTTTCCTAAAGACTTTATTTTCCTAACTGCTGTATGTTTGTGATTTTTGAATTACCTTCTCTCACTGAACTCTAAACACTTGGAAAGATAAAATTTCTAACCCAGATATGAGCCTTCATTTCAGTCATCAGCAAGTTCTCATCTAGAATGAATTTGGTTCCTTCTCTATGTATTAGCTGACTTCTTTCTTTAGTATGAACTTTAGTTTTGGGTCAGGGGACAAAGAGAGTCTTCATAAATTTGCAGTTCATGGCGAGTTAACTTTGGCTGATGGGGAAGGGAGCTGTGACAATTCCCTTCAGGACACATTGCTGCTTGCTTAAGAAAATTTAAATACAGTTTACAAACTTGAAGGAAAATAAGGTAGAACAACTCCCTTAAGAGATTCTTTCCAGGTGTTTTTAAAGTAAAGTTAAAGCCTTATAATCACTCAATGTTCACTAGTCTCCTTGCTCAAGAGTTCATCCAACTCACAGGCCATATTTCTTTTCTAATAAAAACACATTTAGGCCAATGAAAGTATTGACTGGCATTGGTTCACCTCTATGAGAAGTAAACATTTTAATATTTTTAAAGCAGAAGATGATCTAACTGCAAGCCTAAATTATTTCTAATTCTTGTAAATACTATCTTTTATCATCTAACAATTATTTCATGGAATTATAATATTTTAATGCCAAAGAGTTCCTTAGACCGCAGATAACAATGACAGCACATGCCAGGTATAATTGTCAGTGCTTTCTATGCAATACGTCGTTTAATCCTGACAACAGCCCTCTGAAGTAGGTACTCTTAACAGCATCATCCTTATTTTAGAGATGGGGAAACTGAGACATGGGGACATTAAGTAACTTGTCCAACATGACAAAGCTAATAAATGGCAACGTGGGAATTTGATCCCAACCAAGTTTGTTTGCATTTGTATGGCAGCAACCCACTTGTTTTAACCCCCTTCTCCCTCGCCTTCCATTCTTACTGAGGTTTAAAGTAAAGTCTTTGACTTCTCAGCTTCCCTTAAACGGAGAAGTAGACATGTGACCCTTCTCGGGCCAATAAGAACAGCCAAGAGTTCTTGGGGAATTAAAAGAAAAACTTTCTAAAGAAAAATATTTGGTTCTTTGCCTTATTAACAATGTTGCTTTCGTATCTTATGTAATCTCTGATTATTACTAATTTTTGAATGGAAGCTATTCTTTCGTGGTTATGTAAAAAAGTGTTAGAAAGAAAGGGAGAGTGAGACCAGAGAACAGGCAGCTTAAATTTGGGAATATTGCCTCAAAACGTTCTCCTCAAGTCTATTGTCTAATCCTGCCCTGGGCACCTCACCCTGTGTCCTCAGCAATCAGTGTGGTGTAAACACAAACACACCTCCCCTTCCGGTGAGCAGGGGTGGAGACCTATGTGTCATAGTTTTGTTTTTATTTTTTGGAGGAGATGGACATGTGTAGTGATCTAACTTATTCATGTTGCTTCAACTGACTGTTGTCAGATTGATTGCTGTTTTCCCTCTTTGTTAACCCTTTGGCCTCCTGCTTCTTTGAAAGTTGAGCCGTTGTGTCTCTGTCCTGTCATTTGTGTTCCTCTGGATATGGAAGTTAGTCCACGGTCTCTCCTACAGCCCAAGCACAGCCTGAGACTTTGACATTCCAAATAGGAGCTTTGGGGTTAGGCTCTTTGGAGCCAAATGACCCATTGGCTCCTGGTATGTGCGGCAAGATCTGAAAAAGAAACGGTCTGCAATCAGCGTCCTCCCTCCTTCGGTTTGGCACACATTCTCCCACCATTTGGGCTACGGAGTTATTTTAGCTGCTAGTTTCATTGACAATGAAGAGTCTTTTCTCCCATGTGCCCTTCTTTATGTCATTTTACTACATTTAAGGCATAAAATGTGTTTAAAACACTTTTCTCCTCCCCT
>NW_005368264.1:1162925-1190707 GCF_000412655.1 Myotis brandtii | reverse complement strand
AATTTGTTTTCTTCCGGTTTCAAAGTCACATAAGTACTGTGCTCAGGGCCTTGATGTGGATCATTACTTAAAAAAAGAGAGATTTTTAAAAATTGATTTTTAGAGAGAGAGGAAGGGAGAGGGAGAGAGAGAAACATTGATGTGAGAATTAGACATCGATTGGCTGCCTCCTACATGCTCTTTATCGAATATTGAGCCCACAACCAGGCATGTTCCCGGACCAGGAATCAAAACCCTTTGGTGCAAAGGATGATGCCCAACCAACTGAGCCAGACCAGGCAGGGCTGGGTCATTATTTCTTGATCCACCCTCTTTCTGGTTTATTTTGATCCCCTTCTAGGAAGTACCCATATGAACTATAATAGTAAACTTCTTTCTTACCAAGCAAATATGCTTAGATCTCATGACACCAGCAATATCATAAACAAAAATTCTACCTAAGACACTGGAATTGCTTCACAGTTCCCAGATGCAAGTTGGCTTATATCTGAGTCTAAGATTCTGAGGCTCTGAGAGGTTTAACGGGAAAGGCTAGCAGGAACCACATCTGTGGGTGTAAGCCAGGGTTTCTCAACTTCAGCACTAAAGATATTAGGATCAAATAATTCTTTGATGTGGGAAATGTCCTGTGTGTCGTAGGGAGGGTAGCAGTGTGTCCGGCCTGCTCAGCCTCACTTGAGAAGCGCTGGTTTAATGAAGAGGTGACCTTTGCTGCAGTTAGAATAGAGGTCTCCGTGGATCCTGTGTGGAACTCTGGAGCTGGACTGGTTCTGCAGAATTGCTCCACTTAAAGCCTCTGCAAATCTGCTTCGAAGATTTGTTGGATACTCCCAGGAAGGGACGTGACTTTGGGCAACACTTCTCCCTTCAGCACGCCCGAGAGGGACTCAGCAAGGAGTTGTCTGCAGCCAACAGCCCCAGCAGCTGGGGAAGGGGGTGCTTCAGTCCCTTCCAGAAGGGGACCTGGTGGCCCACTATGGCATCCTCCGCACTGGCCTACCAGGACCCTAAGCCTTGTTAAATATTTTGAACATAAAATAGCTGGATTTTGACCTTTGTAATAAAGTGAAGGGTAAAAAAAATAATGTGTGTAAAATTTCTGGCATATGTGATGTGCTAATTAAATTGTAACCATCATTATTTTGTTCACATGTGTAATTTCCTAGGCATAATTAAAATAAAGCCAAGCATGTTTATACCAAATTCTTCAAGTTACCTAACCATTTTCTTTGGTTGCTTAGCAATGAAGGACAAAGGGACAAATCTACCAGTGTGACCAAATACTTAATTTACATGATTGGAATTTTAGGCCCAAGAAGTCTTTCAATAGTAGATACTGTCCTAATGTGAAAATGACAATAGACACTCCATATCTGATCTTGTACTCACATTGAAATATACCCCCACATACAAAAGCTATACTTCTCTTTTGCAGTGGTAATTTACATTTGGAAGACATTTTCATTGCGTGAGAGTTCTGCTTATTATTTATTAAATTTAGACCTTGATCTGCATGATGAAACAACAAGCACAGCAGAATAAGGTGCTATCCTAATTATCTCAGCTTAGCGGGTAAAGAACAGAGGCAACCTTCATGGATTAATGAGTATTTAACAAATGAAATGACGAATGTGAAAACGATGTTTTCAGGGTATTTCAAATAGAGATGAACAGAATGCAGCAAGAAGACGGAGAAGGGAGCGATGAGAGGACACACAGTAGCATAAGCAAGCTCTGCTCTAAGGGACAGACCTGATGGCAATCACTCCAGATATATATCCTGAGAATAGATACACTGCACCGATTCTTTATAGGCACCAATTCTTTACAGAAGTAAGAATACAAAGAACACTTTGTGAATAGATTGTTAAACCTTTCAGTATTATAATTTGGAGCACAATCGTTGAATTGATTGGTTCATAAAAATAATCTAAGAGTAGTTTGAAAATACTTTACTGTTTGAAGAAATATCAAGAGTGTAAATAACAATGACTCAGAAGATGTTCCATCCTAAACAAGGCATCATGCTACCCATAAGCACAACAGAAAACATCCTAGCACATTTTTATATTATTAAACTCACCTGTAGCCATTAATTAAAACATCATTTGTCACACCCAATTAATTTGGATATTTGTTTTGGTCTGTGGTAAACTTGGGTACTCTGGTAAAGACTTTTAATAAAACTAAATTTAAACTTAAGCAGAACGTGGAATTTTTCTTGCATCTTAATGAACTCATAGAGAACCCTCAAATTTGTCTAGAACTTTAATAAACTTTTTATTAAAGTATGACATACTATAATGTTGCTTGTTTTCCTAACACAATGTTCATAACATCAAGATTTAATTAGAGACCACCACCTCTGTGAAGCTTCTCTCACCTCCAAGCCACCACAAGTAGCAACAATTCCAGCTGATCGCTTCCTCTGCAAATGCCGTTAGAGCCCTTATTACGTTCCACTGCCCTTTATCACTTCCTGGTCTTCCTTCCCAGAAACGGGGTTCTTTAGGACACAGTCTATAACTTATTCCTCAGTGAGACCACAGTGCCCGGCTCAGTCCCTGGTGCATAGAAAGCATTCAGTAACCGTCTAGTGAACAAATGGACAATTTAAGTGTTTAGTTAATTCATGGAGAGGCAGAAGCAATTACTCATCAATCATACAAGTCAAAAATCTGTGACATGCAATCCCTTCACAAACACCAGTGGTGCCCAATCGGAGACAGTGTGAGTCCCCAGCCTGCCCTGGGCACGCTGGGGCCAAGCGGGGGCAGCTCACTGAGGAGGTGGGTCAGCCACCACAGTGTTCCCTCATCTTGGGGAGGATTTTTAGGGCAAGTGAGAGGAGCGTATCAGAGAGCTGCGCTAAGGAAGAACGGGTGCAGGCATGTCACCTGGCTTTGAATAAAGCAGTTTTGATGAGACATCCGCAGTCTGTTTAGGAACTATGTGAGAGGCGACAGCAGAGACCTGGGCCTCTCCATGGGTTGTCTGCGAGTCCTAAGAACACCTGGGAAACTGCCATCAGCCAGGGAACACGTATCGTTCCATCTGATGTTTCCTTCTCACCCTTGGAATCCGTCAGCATTGACTATTAGGCTTCAGTAACAAAGGACCCCTTCCCAGCAGCCTTAGGCCACCACCATTTCCTTCTTTCTCACAGGAAGGCCCACCAGCTGCTGGTTTTGCTCTGCATCACCGCCTCTCAGGCCCAGGCGAACGAAGCAACCCTGGCGGAACATGCTGGCCACCTGACAGCCAGGGCTGGAGGGCTCTGCAGGGTTAGGCAGTGGCCACTGGGTGCTCCAGCTCAGGAGTGACCCTCAGCTCCTAATGTGTCCCCAGCTCCCAATCTATTCCCAGAGATCTGAACATGTTTGTAAAAGGTCAATTAGCTATTGTTAGAGTTAGGGAAGAATCTTGATGAATAGAGCTCATCAGGAAAAAATAAACAAAAAGCAATGCAGAAATTCAGAGCCTGCCAGCCTTCCAGAGTCCCTATTTACCTAGAAGAAGGGAGGACCTTTCTACTGACATTGACCCGGAGCCCTGCACCAATAAGTGGGGACTTGCCCCTCTCCGAGGCAGACCGTGTTTTTTGAGGACCACAGAGTACTATACCCCCAACCACATTTTTCGCATCCATTCTGAGGCTGTGTATCCCAGAAAAGAAAGGGGAAGAATGACATCATTTCTGTACACAGCGTGCATTTTCCAATGCTCGTCAGTGGCCTCACTGCTTACAAGGTGGCAGGCAGCACCCTCCCCGGTACCCAGAGCTGGGGGAGGGCGGGCAGCAAAACTACCACATCCACAGGCTGACACCCTTGGAAGCTAGGCCCACAGGTCACCAGTCTTGTCAATGGATCAACTTTTCTTCAATTGGGTGAGAAAAAACAGCAACAGCAAAGCAAACCTTTGTTTTCATCATTTCTTGTGTTAATTTATTAGCTTTATATTTGTCTTTAAAGGGATGGACTAACCTGTGTAGAGCCATTAAGTGGGGGAAAGAAAACAGACACCAAAATGATATACTCCATGATAACATCAAAAAGGCTCAGAAACAAGTAAACCTGACAATGGTGAGAAAGTGTAGGAGGTAGGGACCTCAAGGTGCAGCACGAGCTGGGAAGAGCTACTTCCAGGGGCTGGGAAGTTCTGTCTTGGTGTCGACTTTATGTGAAAGCTGGTCAAGCTGTACTGGTAAGACTGGGCCTTTAAATGCGTTATACCTAAAAGAACCAAGTTCTTAAAAATTATAACGTGTAAAACTTGGGCATTAATAGAAGCTGGGGAGAAAAGAAAGATTCGTGTGAAGCCATCTCTTACCCTTATTGGTTTTTTTTGTTGTTGTTGTTGTTTTTAAACTGCACGTGTTACTCAAAAAAGAAAATTATTCACCCAGAATTCATGAGAGTGCAAACTGGAACACTTGGGATGCCTCCATATTGCTATAAGCAAGCCTTTTCTTAAGTGATTTCAAAACATCCTCCTCTTCGATAGAAAGCTCTGTGTGTGGAGCTGATACATTTAGGCCACTCGGCAGATTCTCTAATGCAGTGGCAAAGGAGATGCTTCCTGGAACGGCTAATGCAAAAAGCCAGCTGCTCAGGAGCCCCCGCTCAGAGACATGAAGTTTTCAACAACACTATTGATCCATCAACGTGATGAAAAAGCACCGGCTTGGAGGAAATAGAGTCACATGGTGCAGCTTTTTCACTAGCGAATGGAAATTAGGTCTAATAACTTTTCTTGTTACAGAAACCTTTATTCCATACAATACTACTTAACAAGGCCCTCAAAAATCTAGAATTTCATCCCAAGTGGTCTTTGTAATTATTTAATAAAATAAAAATCATGTTTGGACATTAAGCTCTCCTAGAGAAATTTCATTTATTGTATAATACTTTTATAAAGAAATGTATATTTTTTAAATTAAATTTATTGTCTAGCAATTTTGACACCATGAATAAAACTAGCTAGTGTCTCCAGATTTTTAAGTGATTTACAAACAATGATCCATTTTAATGGTTCTAAAATTTGTTCAAATGGTGAAGACCTTATGGGGATCTTTTCAGAGTACTATGATCTTTGTACCACACCGTGAGATTTGATATTTTTTCTGTTACACAAATCAGAAAGAACTTTCTTATCCAAACACACATTCACAAGCAATATAAAGTTGCAAACCTCTTAAAAGAAAATGGATTATCAAATCAAATATGAACTGTTTTCAAATTTTCCTTTAAATATTCATTTGCTACTTTTAATTAATAACAACATATAAATGATAAAATAGTTATATTTATTTGTAATATAATAAATAATATTAATTTAGGCAATTCAATAGCTAAAAGTCACTAATAGATAAGAATTAGCAAACTGTATACCTTTGTATATTTTTAACTTAACAACCACAATTTTTTATCATAAGCTTAAATAATTGCAAACAATATGATTCCCAGTATACTTAAATATTGACATGCAAAGAAAACTTTCATATCTTTCTTTTAAATATATCTAAAAGGAATAAACATAATTGCCTATTTTCATTAAATAGTTGCATTAGTTCTTCCTTAAAAAGTCAAAAACATTATGTTGCTTCCTTTTCTGCTTGAATTTTACCCTAATCCAACCTATTTTTATATTTGAAATTCTTTGTTAATCAACCTCTTACTTCTCTGGCACAAAAATTTATAATAATAAAAGTGTAATATGCTATAATATGCTGAACATCCTTCTGGACAACCTTCCGGACAAAGCCGGGCCTGCAAGGGAAGCCTGGGTCCCAGGTGCCAGAGGGAAGCCCATGCTGGCAGCCGGGGGAAGGAAGGCCTACTCTTGCAAGAATTTCATGCATTGGGCCTCTAGTCTGTATATAAATTAAAATGCTATTTCTACATTTCTTTAGACCATAAAGCTGTGTTAAAATATTTCTTCTAGATTCAATTATCATTTCAATTATTTGTAAACAATTCATTAATGTGATATAAATGTTATGAATATTATTAGGCATAGAAAAGAAAAGTTTTATTTAAAAAATGAGTTAATGGGCATGCATTTTTTTACAGTTAGTTGGTTCACTTTGAATAAATACTATTGTTTTGAGGATGAGAGCGTTTTAGTAGATATTTTATTCCTGTTATTCATGTTTTGTAGACAAAATTGTTGAGAAATTATGTCGATGGAATTGGGAGGGGTCTTGTCTACTGATGTCTTTCAATTCCTTGAAATCCTTCCAAGTTTTATGGTAAAAATCACTTAGTGATAGTATTAGTAAACCATCACACTGCTCAATCATCAAAAATTATTTTAAGTGCTCTATTATCTGACAACTCAATATGCACTCCTTCAGTGTCATTAAAAGAAAAGAATTGACTTGGTGTGAAAGGGAATTTGTTCCACATGAGAGCAATGTACTTCCTCAACTTCTGGAAAGTACACTCAATGGACTTATCAAGACTATAAAATGACTATTAATTGTATCTTCTACTCTTTACTTAGAATCAACTTATTCAAACACTGTTATACTAAAAAAAAATCTTAGAAAAATTCAAAATATTGCTAACTTCAATATGCCTTTGCCGATGTATTTTTTTAGTCCTTTATTTTTATCATGCATTTGGCATAAATTTTGGTCAAAATGTTGGCATCAGAGATGTAATTCAGGCTATCGAATATGTCTGCCACATCACCTAATTATCACAGTCACCCAACTGCCTGTTTCCCTGACTATTCAAAGTTTTTATAATTTGGGTTTTCTATCAACGTGCCCTCTTTGATGAGCAAGATAGGTATGGAGTGGGGTGGGGTGGGGGGAGACAAAAATTGATTGAACTCTATTATATGCAAGGAATTGTGCTCAAAGATAGGAGCCAATCCTTAGATCTCATCTCATTTACCTCCTTCTGGTTCACTGTGTTACAGCCTGAAAGTCCTCCTCACCGCTCCTCGAATATGCCAGGCAGACAGCCCCTTCCTGCAATGCTCCTCACTCTATTAAGATGTCTGCTCAAATACATCTATCAAATATAGTAGACCCTACCATTCACTGACTCCTCACTCTGCTTCACTTTGTTCTTTGCACTTATGTGCACTTGATATATTACTGATTTATTTACTTATAGCTTGACTCCCCCCTTCACCAGCATGTAAGATCCATGAGAGCAGATACTTTGGTTATTCCTGTTGCATTCCCAGCAGCTAGAAGATATTTGACACACAGTAGGTCTTCTATAGATATTGGTGCATAAGTAACTGAATGAATGGGAGTCTCTCTTACCACAATTAACATTGAAATATTCAAAGAAATTAGGCCAAATTAGCATCTATATATATAAAAGTATATATAGCAACTCGTATGACCCAATGACCAGAATGACTGGAATGACCAGAACGACTGGTCAACCAGTTGCTATGATGTGCACTGACCACCAGGGGGCAGACACTCAATGCAGGAAGCGCCGCTCAGCCAGAAGCTGGGCTCACAGCTGGCGAGCGCAGCTGCAGAGTGGGAGCTTCTCCAGCCTCCACGGCAGCGCTACTGCTATTGAGCAGCAGTGGCAGGCACAGCGGGGCTGGGATGAGTGGCAGCGGAGCTGCACCCAGCCCCACTGGGGCTCTTCCCTGGCTGCCTGCCGCTTTGGCACTGCTACATCCCTCAGGGGGATGTCGGACTGCTGGGTTTCAGCTGTCTGACATCCCCTGAGGGATTCTGGATTGCGAGAGGGCTCAGGCCAGGCCGAGGGACCCCACCTGTGCATGAATCCGTGTACCGGGCCTCTAGTATAATTAATAATAGAAATAGCTTATTTGGCCAAGTATGGACACTTTAACATTTTCTGCTCAGTAGTGACTCATTTTCTAAAATAAAGGAATCTTTAACACCAAAAGCCATTAAGACTCCATTACATCAGAAAAGAATGAGTATATTTAACTGTTCTAAAAATCCATGGTGTTTCTTGTTTTCTTATTGTATATGAGTGAAAACATCAGCGAGGAAATCACTGCTCTTATACATTGGCTGCCAGCACTTATGTGGGCCAGGCCACGATGCTACCTTATCCCCACTGCATCTTGGGAAACGGCCTGACACACCGTCTCAGCTCCAGCACTGGCAGGTGATAACTGGATAAAAACATCACAATCTATGTGAAAGAAAACAAAAAGTTGGGTGATTGATTTAAGATGAAATTGGAGCCCTAGCTGATTTGGCTCAGTAGATAGAGCATCGGCCTGTGGACTGAAGGGTCCTGGGTTCGATTCCAGTCAAGGGCACATGCCCGGGTTGCGGGCTTGATCCCCAATAGGGGTCGTATAGGAGGCAGTCAATCAATGATTCTCTCTCATCATTGATGTCTCTATCTCTCTCTCCCTTTTCCTTCCTCTCTGAAATCAATAAAAATATATTTTAAAAAAGAAATTGGAAAAATGTTGAATGGCTTTCTAGAAAGTACTGCTAACCTAAAGAAGAAAGGGAGTATATATTGGTGGAATTACCTTTATAAAAGAGTGAGTGCACACAGATGAGTAAAGGAGGTGGTGATATCTCACCTGACGCAGCACCTGAGATCTGGGGCAGTCCCGAAGCAGAATTTGCCTCTTCCCCATTCTACCTCATTGGGGTTCCTATTACATGTAATATCCAGAGATGTCATTTTGTGTTTTGCCTCCTTGCTATTTATTTGCTTTTAGTCTTTTGATAAATGGTTCATAGATTTGTTGATATCTTTTAGCTCTAGTAACTTAAAGGGTATATATACTGTTTTTCCCTATAAGTCTTAAAATCAAACCACTGGTGATCGATATCAAGAATGAAACAGTAATTATTTGCTCTTTTAATGACAAGATGAAAAAAATAGCATATTTGTGCCTCCCTCGGCACCTGTATCCTCTCTTTGGTGTTGTTTTGCTTTTTGGTTATAATCTGACATGTTTTTATTACAACCTAAGATTATTTTTAAGTGTATCCTCACTTTCAAAAATTGTTTTATTTTGTAGACATGCAACAGTTGTTCATACTTGATTTCAGTGGTTTCAGTGTTCAACATCACTCCTTTTCTATCAAGTCCTAGAGGGTGAGTTTTTACTTGGTGTGTCTCTGTGGCTGAGTTTATCTTAAGTATCATATTGTTAGGGGCTCACAGAAGAACGGGCCCTGTCTTGCTCCTGCTCATCATTGCCAACAGCTAACTCTAACCCCTCTGAATTAGGTGGTCTTAACGTGTAGACCAGCATTTCCTCATTTCCTGCAAAGGCTGTAACACGTTACAACTTTACTGAGAAGCTTAGGAGTCTTTCGTGACTCCTTTAATCTGGTCTCATCTGTGCTCCACCTGCTAGGAAGCCACTGATTTTACCTGTATCTTATCACTGTAACACTTCCTACTCTTTATTCCTTTATCATCTCAATCGGTTTTGTGAAAAGAGCAGGTCAGAAACCTAGCTAGTAACTCCTTGTCTATGGAGTAACAGCGACACTCCAAAGAAGAAAGATTCTTCATTCCCACTTAAATTTTGTGCAAGCCTCATTCACCTCACCCTAGCCCTGGCCCTGCTCCTATGTTGACTTTTTTAAAATATATTTTTATTGATTTCAGAGAGGAAGGGAGAGGGAGAGAGAGAGATAGAAACACCAATGATGAGAGAGAATAATTGATTGGCTGCCTCCTGCACGCCCCACACTGGGGATTGAGCCTGCAAGCTGGGTATGTACCTTGACCAGGAACAGTGAGCTCCTGGTTCACAGGTCATAGCTCAACCATTGAGTCATGCTGGCCGGGCCTGGCCCTGCTCCTATGTATCGATAAAAACAGAGCAAGACTTTTTGTCCTTAAGCTGGTTTAGTCAGAGTCCCAAATTAAAAGCATCACTTACTTTACTTACCTTGTTTTGTTTTGGGTAATTTTTTAGTACTAAAAGTCTAAATGAAAAATCAGCTCAGAGCAAGTAAACACATCAATAGCAACTGAACATGGAAACATGTAATGTAAATAAATACTGGACAATTATCTGTGAAATAGCCCTCTTTGTATTTTGACAAATAACAAGAAAACTAACATCCTAAGCAAAGCCATCCACATATAGCGCAAGCCAACAAACACCTTGGAAAAAACGTACCAGTGCTTTGGGCTATGAATATTACTTCCCAAATGCTAATAAACATGAAGAACTATCCAAGTTGACCAAGAATATCATTCATTAGCAATCAAGCATCTCTCAGCAACTCTTCAGTCATTCCCGACTATTTGACTATGTTGACAGCCAGGTCAAATATTTTTCTAACTCTAAAACCAAATGAAGAACATCTTTTTATAGTTTATTTTAATTCTCCTCTGGATATTGCTTATTACACATAGTCTTCGGAGTTCCTATGGCATTTATACAGAATAATTATTAAACCTAAGTTAAATTTCTCAAAACAGATTACTATGTCTAATGAGGTCAGCTTCTCTGATCTGTTAGGCTTTCTTCCAACCTAACTTCAAATTACACTCAACCTTCTAGGCACATAAGATCAGAAGTTGCTTCAGGACAAACAGTAGTAAATATGTTTACTTGGACTAATTAACTAGAATAAAAGGATTAGCTTGCAGTCCCCTGAGATATTTGCCATAGATTTCTAAAAATATGTATAAAAATTGTTCTATACAAAAGGCTGTTTAATTGAAGCAATATGTGAGCTCTTTAAAATGTGGGCAAATAAAGAAAAATTGAGATAATATTTTTTCTTTTGAACACACGGTAAATCAAGATTATTTTTATTAACTAGTTTGTGCTAATCATTTGAAATAGCTCTTAAAAGTGAATTGACTGCTTCTCTCTATAATTAATCTAAGCTTTTGATACTTAGTGTAATAAAATGATTGGATTTGCCTTTATCACACCTCATTCTTTTCCACTGAAAAGGTGTGCACATACAAATCATTAGGCATTTTTACCAATAGGTGGAAGTGAGTTACTACTAATTGTATATGCACGTTTTCTGTCAAGGGTCAAAGAAGAGGTCAACCTTCATTTCCAGTTACTTTAACACAGTGGTTAGATGACAATTGCCTTTTTTCATCAGTCTGAGAATTTTTTAAAAAATAGCTTCCAGAGTCCTGTTATTACTAAAAGTATTAAAAATTGGATTAATGCCTTTAAAATAAGAAAAATTGTTTTTTTAGATGAAAAGCTCTGATGACAATATCCATGGAATTATCATTTAAAAAATGTAAATGACTAGGTGTGTTTAAAACATGTCTTCTCTTTGGTATGTTTTTTGAGAGCAAGATTTTTTTTTTTTTACCAGAGTCCCATAATTTTTATTTTCTCCTATGGGGAGGAGATAGCCTTTATTAGAGCAAATACTGTTTGAGACTCACCAACATCAGCCAATTACAGCAACAGGGAGAAGAAAGTAATTGTGCTTCTCCCCATTCCCTCACTGAACCTCTCCTCAGTCCCCTTGGCTTGTTTTTCTAAGGCTCCCCACGCTCTGAGTCTTAGAGCATCTCAAGACGGCCTTCATCCTTTTCTTTACCTCACTCTCTTGGTGATTTCATTCAGGCTTGAGGTGTGATCCACCCCACCTGTGCTAATGCTCCCAAATTCTTATCTCTAGTCCAGAAGGAACTTCCAAACTCCCAATTCATGTATTCCACTGCTGCCTCAAAACTCTCCCGGGATTTCCAATAACATGCCAAACTCAGCAGGTCCAAAGCTAAACTACTTCTCCTTCATGGAATCTTTTGCTCTAGCTGTTCCCTCTGCCGGAACACTCTCCCTTTCTCCACCCTCCCTTAGAGAGCTTTTTGGCTAACCTCCTTACCTCATTGTCTTTGCCCAAACATTACCATCTAAATCAGTCCTGCCCTGACTGCCTTACTTAATACTGCAACCCAATCCTCTTTCTGACCCTAAACATCCTGATTCTCTTTACCCTACTCTACTATTTTTTGCCCCTAGCATTTTAACCAACTATTTGATTTCCTTATTTGTTTTATTTCCCTCTCATTATACATATTGTGCCATGACTTTTTTCTCTATGTATTCTTCTGTATATATGTGTATTTTATTTTCTTTAATCGATGATTAGTAGTCCATATATGTCTGAAACATTTCTTTAGCCCTATTGAAAGACCATTGAGATTGCTGTCTATCATTTGCTATAATACTTGTCAAATGAACACCTGTAAAGGCTCATGAGTGTTTCTGTAGAATGAAATTCTCTAGTCAAAAGACAAGTGCATTATACATTTTAAAAGATACAAGCAGAAACTCTCCAGCTACGTTTCTGAATCAATGCTGTCCAAGAAGATGAAACAGATTAACTGGGGAACTTAGATGCATATATGCATAGCCCATGGACACAGACAATAGTGTGGTAAAGGCCTGGGAAGGGTGGATGTGGGGTGGAGGAGTCAATGGGAATAAAAAAGAAAGATACAATGTAATCCAATATATAATTTTAAAATTTTCTAGTAGCCACATTAAAAAAGTTAAAAAAAAGTGAAACTATCAGTATATTTATTTAAGCCATTATGCCCAAAATACTATCATTTTAGCATTTAATCAAAATTAAAAAATGAGATATTTTACATTCTTTTTATCATACTAATTCTTCAAAATCTAGTATGTATTTTTATACTTACAGTACAGTTCAGTTCAGTTGCTAAATTTTGTTAAAATACTTCATATTTAAATTTTACAAATTTATAATTAAAAAAGTAGGCTCATATATTCACATTACTTCAAATATACTTAAACATTTTCAAGGATTGAATTATTAGTCTTTAAATTTAACGTTAAAATAATTAAATTAAATAATTGGGGTAATGAACACACAGTACAATATATAATGTATTGTAGAATTGTATACCTATAATTTTATTAACCAATGTCATCCCAATAAATTCAATTAAAATAGTAAATTAATTAAATAAGAAATTCGGTTCCTCGGTTGCACTAACCTTATTTCAAGCACCCAATAGACATGTGTGGCCAATGGCTATGATATTGGACAGCATAGATATAAATTAACCAGATTAGACAAAACTTTCTGTTCCTTCTGTTCAGCATTCTGACAGACAAGAAGTTAAATATTTGTAGCTAGGACGCTACACATTGGTAGTGCCAGCAGCATTTTCCCACCAGTTGAATCATATTTACAAAGATGAAGCTGTATTGTTACAAAATTTGTTTGAACTCTTTGCTTTTGTTAATGTGATTGTGCAATTTTATTGACAATATAAAATATTAGTGACAAATGAATATGGACATATTCACTGCTCTGAAAAAACTTAATTAAAAAAATTCCTAAAAAAAAGAAACCATTGATTGCAAGATGACAGTAAATGTTTGGGAAAACACTAAAAATATAGAAGAACTGTGTACTCCTTTTGTTTGGTAAATTTCTTTGAATTTTTGCTACACTGTAAAAGAACAGACTGAAAATAATAGACAATGTTTTAGGCATCAATTAAGAGAATTATATAACTTCCCTCCTTTTAACTGTGACCTAGTTAATTGCATCAAGAGTTTTACTAATATTTTACTTTTATTCCTTCATGTGATTCCCTGAATACACTGCTGAGTTTAGTTTGTTGCTTGATCAGTATTTTTGCACTTACTTGTATTTATATTTTTCTGTGCCATCTATGCCTGGTTTTTAGCATCTGATATCTGCCCTGAATTCAAGAATTGCATGGCCTGAGTCCCCATGCCAGATGGAAGATGTGGTGACAAACTGTTCTCAGGTGATTGCTTCACTTTCCCTCAGAAATATACGGCAAAGCTATTTTCAGTCTCGAGTGGACATAAAGAAATTAGAATAAGCTAGTTCTTTATTTGGTGAGTGGGACGATCCTAAATTGCTTTCTTCGTGTCTCCCCACATGAACTAGTAATAAAAGACACATTTCCTTTTGTTCTTCCTGTTGCCTCATAGATACAGAGAATAGCCTGATGGTTATCAGAGGGAGTGGGATTGGGGGACTGGGAGAAAAGATAAAGGGATTAAGAAATTTAAATTGGGAGAAGACAGTCACGGGCTCTGAAGTACAGCATAAGAAGCATAGTCAATAATACTGTAGTCACTATGTATGGTGCCAATGGGGTGCTGGGAATATCAGCACAAACCTTTCCAAAGTATCTGACTGTCTACCCACCATGCTGTCCACCTGAAACCGATACAAATGATATTGAATGTAAACTGTAATTGAAAAAATTTTAATATTTAAAAAAAGACCTATATTTCAACAAAAAAAGGGTTAGATTTTTTAAAAAGTTTGCACCGTTGGTGGATAGAATTAATAAATGGGTGTCATTATTTAGTAACCAGAGCCAGCCATACCTATTTTCAATTGTTATCTTCTTCAAATACAACAGCCATTACAACCAAATATTAAAATAATCTGACTTTTCAACCAGATCACTAAATTTTGTACCATAAAATGTTTACAAAATAGTTTCAAAAAAGTTCTATGTTCAATTTTTATTTCTTAAAATGTCATGGATTAATAACACTTTAACATCTTAGTTGAGAACATAAGGTTCCTGTATCACTAATAAATAAAATAAAAATATTGTTTATCTAAACAATTCAAAAAGGAGTCCCCCCGTCAGCGACTCCAAGGCTGGTTTGCGGTTTGATTATGCCAAGAAGGATGCAGGCCTTTGTAGTCTTCCGCTCGGCTCCCCTCTGGGCTTCAGCTATGGCTCATCTGATTGCAGACGGTTGTTGGCATTTCCAACATCATGCAATCCTCTAACGCAGTGGTCCTCAACCTTCCTAATGCTGCGACCCTTTAATACAGTTCCTCATGTTGTGGTGACCCCCAACCATAAAATTCTTTTCGTTGCTACTTCACAACTGTAATTTTGCTGCTGTTATGAATCGTCATGTAAATATCTGATATGCAGGATGTATTTTCATTGTTACAAATTGAACATAATTAAAGCATAGTGATTAATCACAAAAACAATATGTAATTATATATGTGTTTTCCGATGGTCTTAGGCGACCCCTGTGAAAGGGTCGTTCGACCCCCAAAGGGGTCGCGGCCCACAGGTTGAGAACCGCTGCACTAATGCATCCCAATGAGAAAAATAAAGATGGGGGAAATAGAGCTTTCCTCCTGGATCTCTCTCTTTTAGTCAGAGAGAATTATCTTTTGCAGAAATCCCAACAGGTTTCTCTTTGTATCTCACTGCTCAGAACTGGGTTATGTGCCACCTCTGGTTAAGAACTCGAGTATCTCATGTTCAGCCCCTGTAACTGGAGGTGGGCCTGGAAAGGGGTATTGGGAATAGCTAATGGATTGGAAACTAACACTTCCCTGGCTCCCTGCTCTAGCTTATTCTTAATTAATATGTGTGCTTTTTCCATCTTTCTTTTGTGCTGACCCAAGTTGATATCAGCTCTCCCTTCACAGGACTGAATCTTTCTATCCAAACACACTTCAAATGTTTTTCCTGATTCACCGAGTGCATCCCAGCCATTCCCTTTGAACTTGCTTGGCTTCTTGTGTGCTATCACTTTGAGGGCAAGTTTCAGTCTCTGTTTCTAATATAAACACTAGGTGGTCACCACATTCCACACGGCTTATCACACTCGAGATGTTTTCAGTCACTTGCTTCAAAACAGAATCTCATGAGATCAGACTCTCCGTTTTCCTGTTATTTCCAAAAACACACTTCAGTCCTCATGTTTCCATGGCATACTTTTCCCCTGGCAATATTAGATTAATCAAATTCCCTCTGACCATTCCCCTGGCAGAGGAGACAGAGTAGAAAGATTCAAGGCCTGGATCTTCTTTTCAGCCTCTGACTGCAGCAGAATTGACATATGGAAAGTATCATATTATTAAAACTGAAACTCGGGAACACAAACAGCAGTGTGGTGGTTGCCAGAGGCAAGGGGGTGGGGATATGAGGTGAAGGAGGCCTAATACATGGTGACGGAAGATGATTTGACTTTGAGTGCTGAGCGCACAGTGAAATATACAGATCTTGCAACATAGAAATCCACATCTGAAAACTACATGATCCTATTAACCAATGTCACCCCAATAAATTTAATTTTTTAAAAAGCAAGTATATTAGCACATTTATGCTTAGGCAAAAGAGATTCCGATAGAAAACTAAGGTTGGATTTAGAAAAAAAAATGGGTGTATCTGCAAGTTGGGAGCATCATCAGCCTGAAGGAATGGCTGATTTGAGGATGGCAAAGAAGGCACAGGCCACTCCATTACAAAAATCACTCTCAAAACGAACAATTCGAGCCCAGCCAGTGTTGCTCAGTGATTGAGCATTGACCCATGCACCAAGAACTCACTGGTTCAGTTCCTAGTCAGGGCACCTGAGTTGTGGGCTTGATCCTCAGTGCAGCGTGTGCAGAAAGCAGCTGATCAATGTTTCTAACTCTCTTCTCTCTCTAAAATCAATAAAAAACATTTTTTAATGAACAATTTTATGTGCCAAGGAGCAACTTGTCTCTGAATTAACTTCCATGTAGAATACAATTTTTTAAAAAGAAAAAGTAATAAAAACATGCCAATTTGAAGTCCACACACACATACAATCTCAATAGTATTCTCAACAATTATTAGCACTTAGGCCAAGGAGACAGTTTTTCAGAAAGGACTATTTATTGCTGACTTTGTGGACATTGTGTAGTGTTGCTGTGCTTGTTGATAATAAAAATAAGACCATCCTCAGTTGGTTTTATTCCTATTTCTAAATTCTCTACAGATAATGCCCCTCTCCCCCGGCCATTGCCTGTGCCTGAGGGAGACCCTGCCTGCTGCCCATCCTTGATCTTCCACTGGGGAAAAATAAGACTTTCCACAGTTCACACTGTATCAAGAATTGTCTCAGTGCAAAGATTCTTATCCCTGATTTATTCATGAAAAAACTAAGGCTGAGAAAATGTAAACAGAGTTTGTGAGGTAATCAGAAAAATCCAGAATTAAACTCAGATCCATCAGTTTTGGAAACTGATGCTCTCCAATGGATACCAACTAGCTTATGGAGAGTCATGAGACTTGGATTCTAGTCGCAGTTCCTATGTTCCTGGTCTAAAAAGGGGAAGGCTGGGTGAACTGAAACCTAAGGTTCTTTTCAGCTAAAAAACCTAAAAAAAAAATTGAGCTTTCTTTTTTGGGTACTGTCTATGGGCCAGGCACTGGGTTAAGCATTTCACATATGTTATTTGTTTAAAAACAAAATCAACCTAGTGAAGTAGGGGTGGAAACTGAGATGTAGAAAGGTTAAGCCACATGCTAAAGAACTCTAGAGTTGGAAAATAGCAAAGCTGGAATTGAAATTCAGACTTGTCTGGCTCATGAGGACAAATACTGAACCTCAAATGCCTATGCGTGTTAATGGAATTGTTCTCAGTTAGTTATGCATGTTAGAATATGCAGAGGGAAACAGTGGAATTTTAAAAGCATGTCAAATATTATAAAGTTATTTTATATTCATATTTCATAAATATACTTATTTTGTAGGACACATTGCTGAAAATGATTCTCAACTATTAATCCACAGACAGGTAAGGGAGATATCAACATTTGTAGGGTTGGAAGCTGGAAGGGGGTTGAAGTGTAATTCTCCGCAATTTTAAAAATCACGATGAACAAATCAAAAGGTCCAGGCCCAGGCATGAAGAAGTGAGGGTGCAGAAGCAGGGTGAGGGTGATTTGGGGAAGCGTCTTTGCTGAATGTCTCCCCTTGGGAGGAAGCCTCAGCTAAGCCAGTCCAATCTCTGTCTTTCTAAAGACACTGGCAGTCTTGACATTCTGGTATTTCTTCTCATTCCAACTGGTTATCCTTTAATCTGGTTAGGGCACAGGAAAGCTTGGCGGGAAGCTTAGAGACCGATCTGACATTCTTGCCCTCTGTCTGCGGCTGGGCGGGAGTCCTCAGCGAGCACTGGATCCACAGAGTTTCCCCAGCGATGTGCAGTATGGCCAGGAGCCACCTCTGGGGAAAGGCTGGCCAAGAGCGAGGTGCCAAAGCCAAACGTTACCTCCTCCGTGTTTTGCCAGGTACAGCCCTGTTTGCTTCCAACTCAACACAAGCTCATAAAACCTATTTCTGTCCTGTGCCACTTGAGCAGAGGCAGCTTGTTGGCAACCTGTCTGCACTACTTGGACCAATAAAGGTGAGAACGGAGAGGAAAGGG
This sequence comes from Myotis brandtii, assembly GCF_000412655.1. Classification (NCBI taxonomy): domain Eukaryota; kingdom Metazoa; phylum Chordata; class Mammalia; order Chiroptera; family Vespertilionidae; genus Myotis; species Myotis brandtii. Next base: position 1,172,535 of record NW_005368264.1, on the reverse strand, counting down.
CGGATTCAAGAATCATCATGAAGGAAAGTCTGAGTGTGTGGTGACTGACTGGATGTGGGTGCCAAGGAAGCAAAGGGACTCCAGGTTTTTAGCAGGATCCGGGTTTTCAGCCTGTGTCGTTTGGGAATGGTTATCTCTTGATAGACATGTCAGCCAATAAGGCAATTTGAGGAGAAGCGCTTTAGATAAACTGATAAGAATACCTCCATGGATATATGAAAAGAATTATGTTCCATTTCACCAAATTAGGTCACCCTCCTTTTAATACTAGTGTTTGAAGCAAATGACTAAGTCCTCTCTCCCCTCACCATCTTGAGTCCCATAATGAAGCGCTCCGTCTCAGGTGTGATTCCAGATACTCAACGGAGAAACGTGAAACTGTAGTCAATTCCCTAGGTTTCTGCTCCTTGCTCCCACCTAACATCCGGCACCACTGCAAGCCCTTCCCACACACTAGTGTGTTTAGTCTTCACCCCAAACCTAGGAGAATGAGCAGTCACCACACCCATTTTACATTAAAGCCAGAGTCAGGACTTACACAAAACCCATCCTTTCCTTGCACCCTGACGCTGCTGCCTCAGCCTTGTGGACAGCTCTGGGCCTGGTGATGCTGCTGGGAACAAGCAGCACAGCGACCTGATGGGATCTTCCTCCTGCTGGAGGCTCAGTGGTGACCTAAGACTTGCCTGCCTGCCAACATGGCATTACAGAAACCCAGCACACTCACATACACACATACACATATGCATACACATATGCACACACATATACACCTACACACATGCAAGCTCACACAGACATACACAGAATCACTCACACATACACACATGCTCACATACTCTCACACACGTATACACACTCACATACACACATGAATACACACAGAGACATGCATACATATGTATGCGCGCACTCATATATACATGCATGAATACAGGCACTCACATGCACACACACATATGCACACACACATAGACACACGCATACACACAAATATATACACTCACATATACAAATACACACACTCGTACACATACACGCACTCACATACACACTTACATATAGACACATACACACATGCAACACTCACATACACACACTCACATATACATACACATGTATACATTCACACATATACTTACACATGCACACACATATGAACACCCAAACAGCAGCATTTTACTCAAGAGCATGTATATACCCATGATTTTCAGCCTTTCCCAGAACAACCTAAGCCCTGGAGTTGTGCCCAACCACCTGTTAAAGACACCACCATGAATTCCCGTGTGGTCCCTGTTGTCTAATTCTTGACAATTGATCTTAGTTAGGGTTCCTGGTCCCATCAGAAGTTCTAATTGTGTTGAACTCCTAGTAAAAAGCAATCCAGTGTCTTCACATCTTTCCTCCCAAGGCCTTCTTGATTCCTTTGTGCATTTACTCCCCTTCCTGGATTTCCCCTCCATGTTTTTGGGCTTAGCATGCTAAGTAATTTGAGGAAGGATGATATTTACTCCCCAGAACAAAAAATGCCTAGTTGTTTCAGATCCATATATGTAAAAGAAACCATTCAGTGATTCTACCCAAAGCAAAGGTGAAAGAAACCACTGGCAAGTTTGGCATGGTCATATCTTTAATTAACAAATAAAAAAAAATTTACTTACTGCACACACCCAAGCTAGGAATGGAACTTAAGAGGTGAGAGTATGCCAGCAATTTATCAGGGAATCCTTCCTTAAAGCCAAACTAAATCCATGAATAACATAGTTTCTTATCATAATGAATATCAGCTAGACCCATCTAATACTATTTCAGTAAATATTTATTAAATACCTACATGAGCCAGGCCCATGTGCCAGATGTTGGGATTTTAAAGATGAAGATATCATAACCATCAAAAATTCTGTCATACCCATGGTTATTATTATTTTTAACATGTTTTTATTGATTTCAGAGCAAGAGGAAGCGAGAGGGAGAGACAGAGAAAAAAACATCAATGATGAGACAGAATCATTAATCGGCTACCTCCTGCACACCCCTCACCAGGGATCGAGCCCACAACCTAGGCATGTGCCCTGACTAGGAATCAAACTGTGACCTCTTGGTTCATGGGCAATGATCAACCACTGAGCCACACCAGCCAGGCAGCATGGCTATTTTTTTTTTAAATAAGAAGAAAATAACAAATGGCTGGCAAGAATATGGAAAAATTGGAACCCTTGTTCATTGCTAGTAGAAATACATAGTAATGCAGCTGCTGTAAAAAAAAAATGGTATGTTAGTTCCTCAGAAAGTTAAAAATGACTTACCATATGATCCAACAATTCCACTTCTGGGAATAAACCCAAATTAATTAAAACAGGAGCTTGACCAGTTTTCATATATCCCTGCTCATAACAGGATTATTCACAGCAGCAACACAAGTGTCCATAGATGGATAAACAAAATGTGGTCCATACATACATGGAATATTATTCAGCCTTCAGAAGGAAGGAAATTCTGACATGTGACAGCATGGATGAAACTTAGAGACATCATGCTAAGTGAAATAAGCCAGTCACTAAAGGGCAAATAGTGTATGATCCCACTTATATAAAGTACCTAAAAGTAACCAAGTTCACAGAGATAAAAGGTAGAATGGTGATTTCCAGGGCTGGGAGGATCCCACAGGAGTCCTTTTATTCCAGCCGGAAGACAAGGGGAGGGCATTGCCACTTTGAAATGTTAACCCTAAGCTCCATTTAGCCGCTGGGATTCAGCCACTTGTTATCCCAGACCCCAACGGTTCAAAATTGGAGAACAGAGGTAACAAATGCTTGGCTTTCAATCTCCAAAGCCACAGTACAAAAGAGGGGCAGAAAATATTTAGAAGATTCAAGGCCTGCCCCCAACACAAACACTCAGATGGTCAAACTAGGTAAAGTTTCCTCTGGGTGGAGGGCGGAGAGAAGGCAAGTGGCTGGAGTACAGGTGTTGACGTCTAGACACTGAACCATTGGCCTGAACAATCCTTTGAGAACACCCGTCGTCACATGGACTAGGGAGAAACAGGGAGTAGCTGGGAGCAAGGTCCGTGGCCAGATCGAGTGTTGGTGCTTGGAGACTGTTCAGTCTGTGTCTCTGGGAGCTGCACAGCACCTTCCCTAGAGCCTTAGATACGCTTCTCATCCATGGTAGACAGCAGGTTGCCCACTGGGAGTCCAGCAGGCATGATGCCTACATGCTTTCAAAGCTTGCCCAACCCCCATCCTACCCACCCTACATTGAATAATCTCCCTCTCAATGGCGCGGGACCCTTGTGCCCCCCCAGAAGAAAGGGCAGAGCTCTGGTAGTAATATGAAGGGGCACCTGGTAGTGATATGGAAGAAAGCAAGCCACTGCGTGACCTAGGACATGACAGGTCGAACCAGCTCAAGATCTCCTATCAATTAGGAGGGTTGGAACAGAGGTCAGCATAGTTCTAAAGCCATTATCATAACACAATTAGAAATCTGAAGTGCTAAAAGCAGAAAGTCTGTATCACACATTAGGAATCTGAGTAAAAATTCTGTGGAGAATTTTTTAGAAAAAACATAACAATGCTAATGTTTACATAATAAAATCCATTCTGTGGCCCTTTGTATAGGAGGACTAAAAGAGACCCACACAACAAAGCAATGTCACCAGGACCATACCCGTGGTTCCTATAAGATGTGTCCTCAGTTAGACACGTCTCTAGACACAAAATACAAAAACCCCGGTCACAGGGGGATAGAGGTCACAGTCAGAGCCCTGGGGACTAGGGAGAAATTAGGACAAGTTACTGGGACCCAGAAGTCTGGAAAGGGATCCAGCCCTGACCACACTGCAAACCAAAACATTTGCCCTGAAAAGATAGATTTTCAATCAGCTACCCAAATTTATCTTAGTAGCTCTAGTTACACGTTTGCCTCTTCTGGGGTCAGAAGGAAAAACAGAAATAAATCAAGCTGGCATGTCTAATCCCTAAAAACTCCAAACAAGGGTCAGTCGTGCATCCTTGAGAGGTCTGCGTTAACACTTTGTTCACTAAGAGGTCAGCGGAACTAAGGCAATGGAACTCCCATGACTGGTTGTTGCATTATTAACTAAAATTATCCCCGAGCCAATGCGTGACCAATTTCTTTCTTATTCACTCATTACCCAATAGACTCCAGCTTCTGAGAATTCTGAATCTCTTAGCAATAATTTAGCAGTAACACACGATGCCTGTTTTCTACTGAGAGCCGTTGCCATGTGATTCTTCCCAAGTTCACATTCACTCCTTTCCTTTCCTCTGGCTGTTCTTTTCCTTCTCTATAGGGTTAACTCCAAATTATTAAGTTTCTGATGGTACCAAATATAGGCAAATGTCTAGAAATGGGAAACAGTCTTGTGTGGATCTTATTTTAGGTGTGAACACTAACTAGAGTCGCCCCTACTACCACCCCGTTCTAGAAATATTTGAGATGAGTCTCCTGTGTGTCAATTCCATTCAACCAGAAAAATGGACTTGTTTAAATGTAAAAAGATCTAATATTATAAAGTTCTGCACTAATGTTTAAGTAAGACTATTAATGCCTAATTAGTGAGACCACCTACGAATCATGTTCAGTAGCTCTAGGTGAAATGAATGTTGCATTAAAACTAGTTGCATTGCCCACCTATGAAACTTGACAGATAGAGCAAGGGACTCACTTACTCTAGGAGTGTTTACAATACAAACCTTTTCTCTCAGATGTAACACTTATCCATGGATTATATTGAGTTAGTAAATAGTTCTTAAGTACTACATCTGAGAAATAAAAAGAGTAACATAGAATAACTTCTGTCCCTGAGGAGTTTGCTAATTCACAGTCTTGGAGGATGGATAATCCTTTTTAAGTAATAGCAACACAAGCCAGTTACAGCCCTTTATAGCTCACAGATGTTAGAATCTAAAGTAAATTCCTAAGTGGTAAAAAAAAAAGTGTAGTCAAAATATATCTTGAAAATCCCTTACAAGATCTATTAAGTGCAATATACATAGTTTAAATTATAGTGTTTTTAAATGTACAATGTACATATAAATATTTGGAATATAATGAACAACCATGAAAAAATGCCCTTTTACATCAATTTCCTGTAAAAATTTTTACTGTTTAAACCCGTTAAATTATGCCCATTGTTTGATTTGTATAAATTAAATGATGTAACAATACTCTAGAAAATTCGTGTCATAAATAGGTACAATCTATCTAATTCAGAGGAAAGAGGACTTACCCCTCAAGTTATCTCTGTAGTTTACATTTTGCTGGTAGGCTACCTATTCATTTTTTAATACCAAACGTAATAGTCAGGATTCTCCAGAGAAACATAACCAATAACATCTGCAGGGTAAGCCAGCAGTTGAGACCCAAGGAAGAGTTAGAGTTCAAGTCCAAAGGCAGTCTGATGGCAGAATTCCCTCTTCCCCAGGGGAGGTCAGTCTTTTTTCTACTCAGGCCTTCCACTGATTGGATGAGGCCCACCCACGTTAGAGAAGACAATCCACTTCATTCACCGTCTGATGATTTAAATGCCAATGTCATCTAGAAAATACATCTAGAACAGCTCAAATAATATTTGTCCAGCTACCTGGGTGCTGTGGCCTCGCCGAGTTGACACATATGATTAACCAGCACACCAAGCTTCACAGGAGGTTTTTATGAGACAGGTAGTCAAACGAGAGCCCACGGCCAAGTTCAGCCTGTCATCTGTTTGTGTATGACTCACAAGGGAGAAATGGCTTTTACATTTTTAAATGAATGGGGGGGTCAGAACACATGAAATTCAAATCTCAGAGTCCATAAATAAAGATTTATTGGAACGCATTGATTTCCGTGTTGTCTGTGGCTGCTCGCACACTGGATTGGCAGAACTGAGCGGCTGCAATGAAGACCATATGGCCACAAAGTCTAAAATAGTTATTATCTAGCCCTTCATGGAACAAGTTTGCCAACTTTTATTCTAAAAAGATGTTTTTATAGGAAAACAGTCCTATTTACATCCTCAAAAGTCAATGCAACATTTTACACAAAAAAATATGGAGAACAAATCTCAAGTTACGTTCAAATAGGATACTAGGGCATCAGAATGGCATTTACATGGGGTCTCCCAGAGACACCACAGGGTCTTGCTTGATGCAACAAGATGACAAGAAGCTTTACATTTTAAACTGGCCTTTAGCCTTTTGAGCACCGTGTTAGTTTGCCAGGGCTGCAGTGATGATGTACTAAAAACTGGGTGGCTTAACCAACAGAAACGTATTGTCTTACAGTGACAGAGGCCTGAAGTCCAGAGTCAGGTAATGACAGGGTTTTTCCATCGGAGGCTGTGAGGGAGAATCTGCTACAGGCCTCTCTGCCCGGCTTGCACATGGCTGTCTTCTTCACCTGTCTCTGCACATCCTCTTGCCTTTCGGCATCTATCCCTATGTGTGCAAATTTCCCTTTCATAAGGACATTATCATGTCGGATTAGGACCCATCCTAATGACCTCGCTTTACCTTGAGTCCTTCTGTAAAGACGCTCTCTCCAAATAAGTCACATTGTGAGAGGACGTGCTGAGGGGTTAGATTTCAACAGGTGAATTGGGAGGGATAAATAATTCAACCCATAACAAGGAACACACAAAAATAAATTATCAACGTGAGCCGCAGGAGTGTACCCAAAGCTCCATTTTGTAAATGTTCTACCATCAAGTATTGACCAATCCTATGAAGATCTACCAAAGCATTCCTTCGTGTATTTTCAGCAAAACTAAGGTAAGAGGGAATCCATTTTCTCTGAGACTGATGGTGACTGAAAATTTCCCATGATTACCCATTTTGTCAGCAGTAACCCTCACACCCACGGTCAAACAACAGTTGGTGCAACCCTTATTCTCCTGTTCCTTCATGCTCTATATTTATACATCATTGGTGACTGTTCAGTCCCACAGGAAGTTGACTGTTGTATGTAATCTTGGGCTCTGTTTTTATAAGAAGTGTATTGATTGCTGTGTGCTCTCTGCCGCTCCACATTGTAAAGGTGTTTAGATCATAGTATGTCACACATGTTATTTCTTATAAACTAACTGCTATTTGGTTTAAGTGCTTCACACCCTGATATAGTTTCTTGCTTATACACAGGCACTCATAGCAACATTTTAGAAACTTGATTGGGGGTGTTTGGCATGATATAGAACATGTTATAATTTTTCTCCTTTAACGTAGTAGGAAATGAATTCCTAATTAGCATTTTAATATAGAGCTTCTGAATTTTAGAAATTGTTTGCTGACATTAATGACTGACGCCAGTATTTCTCAGTGGAGAGATTATAGAAAGGCAGCAATTAAGCTATGATTTCATGAACTTGATTTTATGAAAACCAGGGCAGTGCTTCAGGCTAAGGTAAAAGACACTGAAACACAGAAATAACAAAAGTGCAAAACACTGGGAATACTGCTAGTTCCATGCTAGCACTTGTTATGCCAAGAAAGATACAGAAGCATGGCTTCCCCGGGAAATGTGAGATCACAGAGGGTCTTGGGTTCTAGGCTAACGTGTTGAGAATTTAATGATAGGCAACAGAGGGTCATATTTACTTATACTAGTAATTGTTATTTATTGATATCTTTTTCATGAGGAATCCAGAGGCTTGCTTGGGTAGAAGAGACGGTCTAGAACTAGTTACAACTTGGCCAATGTGGCTTCTTTGGATTAGAAATAAATGAAAGGCTTGGTTAAAATCCTCAGCCGCCCCCTACTGGTGAGGGGGAGATAACAGTGCAGAGATCATATTTGATCAATTCCTCCATGGAGGAAATTCTCTTCTTTAGGATGAAATAATAACAAAAATCTCCTAAAGCAAACGTTTTTAGGAGTTGGGAGCATTATTCGCTGGAGAGTAGCCAATAGTCAATACAAGTTCAAATGGAGGACTGAGAACAAGAGGACAGATGTCTTCTCCAGTGGCTGGGAAACATCAGCTCAGGGATTCAGCAACTTGTGGAGAAAGGAAAAGCATAAATCTTCATTTTCAACACCTCGAAAGGCCTGAAAAGAGTTTGAAATGTATTTATAGCCTTTCACTCCAATAGGCTCTCAAGACACGCCAAATTGGAAGCACTGTGTGAGAGTGTAGCTCAGACTATCTCCTAAGAGCCATTTATCTGGCACCATTAGAAAGTACACTTAGGACGCAAATTAAGTTGTCGTGTGGATCTTGAACAAGGGGAGCAGGTGAGGCTGCTCCAGGTCCTCGGAAAGAGCTTCCGTGTTATATCACATCAGAGGATGAGCCCTTTCCAACGTCCCTCGTGTCCCCTGCTCTGTCATTTCTCCTGTGGCACCCCCTCTTCCTCTACACTAATCCCTTTTCTCAAGAAGTGCTAAGGGACGTCAATGGTCAAACATTTGGGGCAGAAGAGGTGCGAAAGAAGCATTTCATTCTCCCCTTTGCATCAAGTTTTCATCAACTATTTTTAGTTATTTGCTGGCCAGTTTTGAAAATAACCAGCCATAGGCTCACTTAGACACATCAGTGAATGCCTCTGTGAGATAAAGAGAATGAAATACATGGTCTTTAACATCCCTTCCCACTGTAACTTCAAAAACCTGATTTAAACTGTAGAGATCAAGGAGAGCTGACTCCACCACCAACACCTCTCCTCCCCCTGCCCATTCAAAACCCAGGAACCTCTGCAGTTTTTTCCAGGAGTCAGAAACTGAACTGGTATCAAGACTGTACTCCATTCCACTCTATACTCCACTTATACTCCATTCTAATTCCTTCTTATTTGAGGTAGAAATATTAAATGGTAGCAGTAATTTCATTGCAGAGGGCAACCTAAAATCCAGTTCTCTTGATTCTAAATCTTGGAGCCCTAGATGGAACTTTGAATCTATACATGTGACCAGTTTCCCAAAACCAAATACATTTTTTCATTACCAATGATTTCAGTACATATGTGTGATTCGTATAGTCCTATATATTTGAGCATCTCTGCTATTTTTGTTGGTTATTCAATCCAGTATTGTGCATATTATTTTAGAATTTTTAGCTCTCTTAAACAGACTTGGAATTCACTTTGCCTTGCAAAGATCCCTTCCCTTGTCCTTCCACTCTCTTCGCCTTTTTAAAAAATTGCCCATTTGCTATCATGTGTGTTATTTTGTTTGTATCGTATTTGAAAAACAACAAACTTACTGGTTGAGAAATTTAAATTTGCCAAAGATATTAAAATGAAAAATTTAAGTTAAAGAAAAGGCTTCAGCAAGTGTGACTGCTCCAAATCTATAAGAATGTTTTAAAAAGAAGGAACTCTTACCATTTGCAACGGCATGGATGGAACTGGAGAGCATTATGCTAAGTGAAATAAGCCAGTCAATGAAGGAAAAATAGCACATGATCTCACTCATTCATGGATAATAGAGACCATTATAAACTTTTGAACAATAATAGATACAGAGGCAGAACTGCCTCAAACAGATTGTCAAACTGCAGCGGGAAGGTCGGGGAGGGTTGGGGGGCAGGAAGGAGGGGGGTAAGAGATCAACCGAAGGACTTGTATGCATGCATATAAGCATAACCAATGGACATAAGACACTGGGG
>NW_005368264.1:1161892-1162914 GCF_000412655.1 Myotis brandtii | reverse complement strand
CACATATGTAATACCCTTTGTAATACTTTAAGCAATAATAAAAAAAAAGAATGTTTTGTATGGCGGGTACGTCTGTTAGGGGCATTGGAGGAAAGGAATGGGTGATAAAACAGCTCGGGACTGACCATTTCTCAAACAGGTATTTAAGAAACACAGACATCAAATCACAAGCAAGCGGGGTGCAAAGCTGTGTTCATGGCACAATGTTCAGGTATTGCTTTGCCAACCCAGCATCCAACCCCTCTTCTGAAAACAGTACCAGACTTGCACTCGAAGAACCCTCTGTCTCCACACTCAGTCCATGTAGTTTGAACGCTCCTTGGTGAGCCTATGTGCCAGGCCTGTCCACGTATAACATTGCCTCTTTCAGGCCACAAAAGTCGGTACCAGGATAGGCATGTAACTCAAGACTCTACTAGTCCAATTCTATTCTTGTTTCAGTTCCTTTAAGTGTTGCAGTCATTTGTACTTGTCTGATCTATCTCATAAAATGGTTCTGAGGATAAAATGGGTTAATACACAACTTATGAAAATGTTTCTGAGCAGGATGCATTACAAATGCATATACAGTTATGGTATGTAGAATAGGAACACAAAATACATATCTAACACATATGATGCTATTGTATATATAATGTAAACATGCTTTGGAAAGCAAAACGCAATACATAAACACAGGGATGGTGTTAACATCACATCTCGTTGGTTGCTAAGCACCAGGGTATGAGTTCATGGAAACTGAAGATAAACTCATATTGTCTGAGCTCATTCATTCATTTAGATTTTCAAGAATTTATTGAACATCACTGTGTGCAAGACACTACATTCATGGGGGTACACGAGGGCTACACTGAAGATTTTATACACATATATCTCTATTATGTATATAGATATACTAGAGGCCCAGTGCACAAAAATTTGTGCACTCGGGGTGGGGGAGGGGGGTCCCTCAGCCCGGCCTGTGTCCTCTCGCAGTCTGGGACCCCTCGGGAGATAACGACCTGCTGGCTTAGGCCTGCTCC
>NW_005368264.1:1155295-1160620 GCF_000412655.1 Myotis brandtii | reverse complement strand
GGCCGCCATCTTGGCTGACAGTTAATTTGCATAAGGATATGCTGATTAGCCAATGGGAAGGGTAGCGGTTTTACGCTAATTACCATGTTTCTCTTTTATTAGTGTAGATGTGTATACATAGTATATATATATATATAATATATATAAAATCTTTATCATTGAGAGTATTACAAATATCTCCCTTTTTTCCCCCTTGCCTTCCACCACCTGGTTCTATAAATTGTTGTGTCAAGAAGGAGAAATGTTATTTAATTCATAGATACATTCTCCCATCCCAGGTACACAAAAGCAAACAATATCTAAAGAACGAAAGGTGTTTCTGCCTTCTATAGGAAATTCACTGTATCAGGAAAAGAAATCCTTGAATAAGACCTGAGTTAGGCAGTCACGAAAGGAAATGTTCTTACTTCAAGGTTTCTATCTGTTTTCTACTCTTCATAATAGAGTCCTCAAGGGAGAGCTATGACAATTAGGGCGGCGGTTTAGGTTAGAATCATTATAAAAGCTGCTCCTCAGCAGCACCCATTGGGTGGCAGGCACTGCTCTGAGCCCTGTGCTGTATTAACTCATTTAGTGCCCAGCATCCCCTATGGAAGAGTCACTCCTATCGTCCTCACGCACAGAGCCACCAGAAAGCATCATCGCTACAGTCTGAAAGTGACCAACCTCGACTCTACCCTTGCTCCTGACCAGCACAGGAAGCCTCCTTCGGAGCTAAAGGAAAACCTCCATTTTATCAACTCAGAGAGTCTGACTCTTTGAGCGACAGCAGAGGGGAAGGGGAAGAATAGAAACCATTCATATGGCCAGACGGCCAAGCTCCACATGAAAAGGTGTGCAGTTAAAACCCTTTAGTGGCAGGCATGATTGATGGGCTTTTTGAAAAAACAGCTTTATTGAGATTTCATTTATATATCATTCAGTTCAGTCATTTTAAGTGGCAACTCAGTGGTTTTGATTATATTCATGGAGTAGCACGATGATCCCTACAAACAATTTTAGGACATTTTCATGCCCCCCAAAGAAACCCCATTCTGAGGCAGAGTGACATATATTGCAAACCAAGTAACCAAAGTCCATCATGCTTAGGTCATAGGAAATCACAGTAAATGAACCTCCATAAGACAGACAGTAACATTTCATATTTGTAATTTGCATCATACTTTAAAATATGCTTTTGCATGTAAGACTTCATTTGGTACGTCTGACGCAAATCTGTACTGCAATCAGGGAAATACTGTTTATATTTTATAAATTAGAAAACTAAAACTCAGAAATACAATCTGTACTGCAATCAGGGAAATACTGTTTATATTTCATAAATTAGAAAACTAAAACTCAGAAATATTAAATTGTGGCATTAATTTCATTGCAGAGGGGAACCTAAAATCCAGTTCTCTTGATTCTAAATCCTATAAGTCCTTTATTTTAAATTAAATTTATTGGGGAAATATCGGTTAGTAACACTGTATCATTTTCAGGTGTACAATACAGTGGGGCCTTGACTTACGAGTTTAATTCGTTCTGTGACGGAGCTCGTAACTCAAATTACTCGTATGTCAAATCAAAAGTAAACGAATGAGACACGTGATGCTGGGCTGATATTGTGGCACTCACTGTGACGTTCGCTGCGCCAACTAGCGGTGGGGTATCTGAAGCTGGCTCGTAACCCGAATTTTAGCTCGCAACTCAAAGCAAAAAATCGGCCGAGAGACAGCTCGTGTCTCAGAAAAACTCGTTAGTCAGGACACTCGTAAGTCAAGGCCCCACTGTATTATAACTTGACCCTATGTGCCCCATTGTGTGCTCCCCACCAGAGTCTAATTTCCTTCCGTTATCATATACTTGACTCCCTTTATCCACTTTGCCCCCGCTACCCCCTGATAACCACCTCTGGTTTCCCCTCTGGTAACCACTATTCTGTTGTCTGTATCTATGAGGGGGTTTTTTTGTTTGTCTTTTTAGTTATTTTGTTACTTTCTGTTTCATATTCCAAATATGAGTGAAATCATACGGTTTTTGTCTTTTTCCATCTGACTTGTTTCACTTAGCATAATACTCTCAAAATCCACCCATTGTTTTTGTTGTACAAAGTTTTATAGGTTGTAGATAAGCCAAATATATCCATCTCTGAAATCCAGTAACTTCATAAACGCTTCCATCGCCCAAAAAGTAGTCAAAATGACATGTTTTTATCTGAAAACCTCAATTATTTCATCTTCTATCACTGCTAACCATCAAGATGTCACTGTAGAAATGAAAAACTTTTCAACACTTTGCCACTTACTGTCATTTTGAAAGTCTGGTGTTTGTGACTATTACCATGGTAATGAACTGCAATATCAAACTCTATTCATAAATCATTCTTAAGTAAATCAAACAAAAACTGAAACTAGATAAATGCTGATATTTTCTTCCATTTAAAACAGAACTCATACTTAAAAAGAAGAAAAACATGTTGCCCTCACTGGTTTGGCTCAGTGGATAGAGCGTCGGCCTGCGGACTGGGGGGTCCCAGGTTTGATTCTGGTCAAGGGCATGTACCTTGGTTGTGGGCACATCCCCAGTGGGGGGTGTGCAGGAGGTGGCTGATGGATGTTTCTCTCTCATCAATGTTTCTAACTCTCTATCTCTCTCCCTTCCTCTCTGTAAAAAATCAATAAAATATATTTTTTTTTAAAAAGGAAAACATGAAAGAACTAAATTCAACGTTTACTGCATGGCTACGACATACCAGGCCTTGTACCAGTTTCTGGTAACACAGAAACAAATATTATCTGATTTGACACACTGACAAAAATTACTTTTTCAGCAGTTTGCTCTTTCAACATTACAACTATGATGTTGTGATATGTAAGCTCGTTAACTAAAAATATAGGATACAAACTAACAGTCCTGCATCTGAAAGGAGCCAAGAAAGAAGGGGTGCCTGCTTTAATTAACAGAGAAATAAAAATAATAAGTTTAAGTGATAACCAGTGGTGAGAGTTTGGGAAGACCTGGCTCTTCTAGAGAGAAATAGGCAATCGATGTAAAAATAACTAACATCTACTGTTTAGATCTCATAATCTCATTTCTAAAGAACAGAGCTTCCTGAAACAATCCTGACATGCACAAAGCTGTAACAACAACAACAAAAAATGTTCAAGTAAACATGATTTATAATTTATAACAACAAAACATGGGAATAATCTAATAGAGCAGGAAAAGAGGTGACTGGTTGAGACAGCTATAATACAACTGTGTAAAGAAATATCACGGAAGCTTCATGAAGATGAGAAGTTGTGCCTATCTTATTCACTGCCTCATCCCTATCACCTGACACACAGGACGTTCAAGAAATAATTTTTGAATGAATTCATGAAGAAGGAAAGGTATTAATGTGGCCATTAAAAATAATGTTATTAATGGTCCAAGTCTGGACATGAGGAAAGACTGGATGGACCCAAAATGAAGCACGTGTTACAAAATGAAAGGCCTGTACCATCTGTTAAAGGTGAGAACTATTCCAGATGAAAGGGGACTAAAGAGACATGACCACTAAATGCAACCTGCCAGCCTGGATTGAATGCTGGGCCAGAAAAGAGAGGAGACATTGTCGAGAAGGTGGTAAAATTTGCATGGGGTCTTGATGACAGTGTTGTCATGGCTGATTTCCTGATTCAGATAGTATGAGTTCACCAAGAGTCCTAATAAAACCAATAGTTATATTCTGGAGAGCAGCCTTGGGTTTTGGGAAACACAGACAGGAATAATAAGTGACAGAACACCATGTCTCCAACTTCCTCTCAGACTATTCAGAAAAAGATTCATCATTGTCTGGCCGTCATGGCTCAGTGGTTAAGCGTTGACCTATGAACCAGGAAGTCGTGGTTCGATTCCTGGTCAGGGCATATGCCCAGGTTGCGGGCTCGATGCCCAGGTTACAGGCTTGATCACCATTGTGGGGTGTGCAGGAGGCAGCCAATCAATGATTCTCTCCCTCTCACTTACTCTCTGAAATCAATAAAAAATATATTTTTTAAAAAAAATTAATCATAATGGATGAGGCAAATGTGGTAAAATGTCAAGAATTGGGCATCTTGGTGAGGAAGATCTGGGAGTTCTTTTTTTTTTATTGTATTGATTTTTTACAGAGAGGAAGGGAGAGGGATAGAGAGCTAGAAACATCAATGAGAGAGAAGCATCGATCAGCCGCCTCCTGCACACCCCCCACTGAGGATGTGCCCGCAACCAAGGCACATGCCCCTGACCGGAATCGAACCCGGGACCCTCCAGTCTGCAGGCCGACACTCCATCCAGTGAGCCAAACCGGCTAGGGCTCTGGGAGTTCTTTATACTACTGTTTGGCAACTTTTCCCTAAGTCTGAAAAAAAATTTTTTAGAATGTTTACACATGTGAGCATGCTTGCATTTTTAATATCTGCCAGGTATGACACTGACAGCCACTTGTCATCACTTAAAAATGTCCTTTCTGCCTGAAGAGTATGTACTGGCACACAGATATGGACACTTCAAACTCAGCACTAAAAACAAAAAATATTTTCTTTAAAAAATAATGCTATTGAATAACACTAAGAAATTTTCATAATGTGTTTTTACATTTTTTTAAAAAATCAGGTTATACCCTGGTCAGTGTGGCTTAGTTGGTTGGAACACTGATTCCAACCTGTTTGTGTTGCAGGTTCGATTCCTGGTCAGGGCACATGCCCAGGTTGCAGGTTCAGTCCCTGGTTGGGGTGTGTGCGGGAGGCAACCAATTGATATTTCTCTCTCTCACATCGATGTTTCTCTCTCTCTCTCACTCTCTCCTCTCTTTATCTCTCTCTCCACTTTCCTCTCTCTAAAATCAATTTTTTTTAAAAAAAAAATCAGGTTACAATATAGTATTTATAGCACAATTTTCTTCTCTCAAATTTATGCACTCAAAAAGACACAATTCATAGTATAAGAATGCATTTGCCTTTTAAAAATCAAAATACTATTTAGTAGCTGGTAAGATGTTATGACTGAAAGTCTTCAAATCTGGCAGTAGAAACAGTAGGGTACCCTATATGCTGATAAGACCTCCCTTTAAGCAATTTTCCATCCTAGAAACTACTTATTTTACCAGTCAATTAAAAACAAATAAAAAAGAAAGAAGAAACAACCCCACACACTTTCAGTTCAAATCTGAATACCCTGCCCCAATGAATCAACATGCCATATTAATGAATTTCTTCATGTAAATGTTTTTATTGGCTATCTTACCAAGAAAAGAGTTTTCCCAAAGACCAAGGCTGACTCCAAACAGCCCCACCAATATCCCATCCCCCCCCCCCGTCC
>NW_005368264.1:1149130-1155238 GCF_000412655.1 Myotis brandtii | reverse complement strand
ATAGAGCTCAGAAATGTTTGCTCCGGGATCACAGGATTGAGGAGGAGACAGCACTCTGTTTCTTCTGCTCTCCTTGAGTTTCCTTTAGGACAATGGATGGTGAGGGTAGAAGATAGTATGAGTTTATCAAGAGTCCTAATAAAACCATAGCAGAACCTTGACCTTAGGACCCAAGTTCACAGACCCACTAAAAGTCTATAAACCATCATTACTCATGTAACTCAAACAAAGACTAGTTATACTTTCATTTCATAGGTATGAATTGAATTGACAGCTAAATCTAATATTAGTTTAAATATATCAACTGTGTACTATGTTCTAACAGTACATAAAGAGCTAGAGAAAAACCTATATAAAACATGTTTTTATTTATTATATAGAAGAAGATGTATTTTTCTGAAGAGAAAATGGAAAATGAAGGTACATAATTTTAAAAATTGATGTTCCTAAATGCTCTGTGAACTAGGAGATAAAGTCCCCTGCTGAGAGTGAGAAGGCAGGGCTGGAATTGAGGTAAGGATTTTAGGAGAAAGCAACAAGATATAAATATACAAGAGCCCAAAGGAATGAATACAGGAATTGTCAACTAGCAATGAAGATCCATTTGAATTTGAATAGCAGGAATCTGAAGAGACCAATCAATGTGGTTTAGTAATTTCTCAACCAACGTTCAGGAGCCCAGAAGGGCAAGCAAATATTGTATTTTGAAAAGGTTAATCAAGCCTAAGCTTTTGCAAGAAGAGCCTAGAAGATTGTCAAGCAGGGAAAGACTAGAAAGTTCCATGGGGTATCATCAATCTAATCCTAGGTTAGGAGTAGATTCGAGCTTGCAAAGAAGGCAGTCAGTTATTAGAAGAACCCAAAGGGATAGTAACTAAACTGCCACTTCTGTAGGAGTAAGAGAGTTGATGAACAGTAAGTAGGTTGTGGTCAGAGTTACAAAGTTTATAGTTTAAGATACTGGAGAAGAGTTTTAGTGAAGCAAAGCTCCAGGATGTCATTTTAGGAGGCTTGTGTAAAGTGGTTTCGTGGGGGCTAAAGAACTGTAAGGGTCAAACATCAAGAGGGACATTAACATGAATGTTGGCTCACCCAGGATAGTGATAAGGCAGAGAGTACATTCTCAGCAGCCTATTTAATTCATCTAGAATTTGGTTTTTCTGCTGGAGATGTGGTGGGTTAGAGTTCATGATGATAAAGATGAGACAAGACAATACAAATCTAGACTTCAAAAGGGAAGGATATGCAGTGGGTACAGAAAGTACGTGTTCCGTGGTAATGAGGACAAGGACATACTGATCCCTGCTACTTCCATAAAAGATTAAAGAAACTGTCTGGCCTCACACTAAAATTAATGGTCCCAAAACAAGAAAAGGAACAACAGCATCACACATTTTCCTTGTTTTCCCCCTCTGCTTCTCTTTCCACGACCCAATAAAAATATTATTAAAATGATGTTATTTCTCAACTTGAAATAATCATTTAAAAAAAGAGAAAAGCAGTCTACCATGACTGTTCAAGATAATGGTAACTAAAATTGCAATCACAAGAGTTTTAAGGAATTGGTACTATTCCTGGAGAATTAGTACAATATTGAGAGGGTTCCCTGGTTAGCTCCTACTTTTCAGTTCTCAGCTGAAACCTCATTTTCTCAGAGAAGCCTTTTCTGAACTTCCCCAAAGCAAGAAACTTCTTCATAGTAGTCATCGTCATTGTTCTTTCACAGTTGCTTGAACTTTCGTGGTTATCCCCACACTATACTGTAAGTTCCATAGCAGTGATTTTTTAATTATTTTATATATTCCCAATGCTTGTAAGATTACTCATCACACTAAAATATTTTTGAGTGAATTAAGGAATGGTATGTGTATAGATTCCCTTAGGGTCCCACAATTCCAAAGTTTTCACATTCAGAGTTGGACATGCAGAGTATAAAATTGCAATTATAGAAGTAGAAACATCAAGGGAGAATCATTGAAACTAGCCACTAACTGTATAGTATTTAAGACTATTTAGCACCCTGGCTGATTTGGCTCAGTGGATATAGTGTTGGCCTGCGGACTGAAAGGTCCCAGGTTTGATTCCGGTCAGGGTTGGGACCGTGCAGGAGGCAGCCGATTAGTGGTTCTCTCTCATCATTGATGTTTCTGTCTCTCTTTCCCTCTCCCTTCCTCTCTGAAATCAATAAAAATGTATTTTTAAAATCTATTTAGTAGTATCATAAAAAGTATAAATGCACTTTTATGTTGATGGCATTATTACCCCAAGGAAAAGGAGGAATTCAGATGCTAACCCAGATCTAAGTCCCACATTAGACATAACTGCTATAACCTACTGGGTCCCCCTGCAGCCAGCATGTATCCGCCAGGCAGATCCAATCTGTCCTTGCTATACTTCCCCTCCCAAGTCTTGGAGAAATCAGTGCTAAAGTCTAGATTGCCAAGACCAAGGAGTCACATGGCTAATGGATATGTTGCTGGGGGTGAGCATTTTAAAAGTAATCTTCGTTCTGAATGGAAGGTGGAATGTTAAAGCTAGGATGAATGGAGAGCAGATGCTGACACAGGAGGCAGTGGGGAGGTACTCTGGAGACAGGCTTCTTGGATTAAATCATCACTGAGTAGGCATCGCCGAGTCAAGCAATTCAACAAATATAAAGAAATAACACGGGCACATAGAGCAACTGATTCCTGCTGCTGTTTGAATTGGGTGTGCACTCTGATCTTCAAATTGTTGAACTGGGTCAGGTTGTAATAAGACCCCAAAGTAAATATATTTTAATGTATGCAAAGGTTGCTTTAAAGAAAATTATCTAAATTACAGTAATCACTTAGCGACCTAATGTCTTTCCACTTGTCTCTAAACAACTTGCTAAGATCTTAAGGGAATTTTGACAACTGAGTTCTGAGCTAAGTTCTGAATTGATAGTTATTTTGGCTTTAAAATGCCACTCCAAATTTAATTATATTAATCATATCTAATGTGTTTATTTACACAGAAATCAGTCGGCCTCTTGACCTATTTCTTGACTGCTGACGTTTGAATCTGCTTTCTCATGAGCATTTCTTACTAATTATAGTCAAACATCTAATTAAATTACAAGGAGCCCTGCTAATGAAAACTGAGACTTCTTTAGCATGAATGAAATTCATCAGGTTTACTGGTATCATGCTCAATGTTGGCATCATAAGCAACTTCATTTTTTTTTTCTTAAGTCGTTAAATTAATTCCACTGTGGTCAAGAGTACACACTGAGAGATTTCAATTCTTTGAAATTTGTTCAACTTACTTTATGACCCCTCCTATGGTCTATTGTGTTAAATACTCATGTGCCTTAGAAGGATAAATTCTGTCATTGGTGACTCCCCACAGCTTGGCTATGTCAAGTTGTCAATGTCATTGTTCAGATCTTCTATATCTTGTTTGCCTGCTGGATAAATATATTTTAAAACTAGAGCTAGCCCTAACCGGTTTGGCTCAGTGGATAGAGCGTCGGCCTATGGACTCAAGGGTCCCAGGTTCGATTCCGGTCAAGGGCATGTACCTTGGTTGCAGGCACATCTCCAGTGGGGGGTGTGCAGGAGGCAGCTGGTCGGTGTTTCTCTCTCATCGATGTTTCTAACTCTTTCCCTCTCCCTTCCTCTCTGTAAAAAAAAAAAAAAATCAATAAAATATATTTTTAGAACAAAAAAAACTAGAGCCAACTGATTTCCAAGAAATCAGTAGCAGAGTGTGAAAGGAGAGTATTCAAGGGTGTCTCCAAGATGTTTGGCTTGAGCAATGGGAAGGATACGTGTTAACGAAGTGATGGAGAAGAAAGAAAGGACAAAGATTTATCTCATGTGACTTCCATCCTTCTACACCTCTGTGACCACGGTCTCTTCCTCTGTCCCCCTCCTCACACCCTGAAGGACGTGATGCCAAATGAACATGCAGAGATTGTATTCAGCTGTATTATGTGATAATCCAACACACAGAAAGTTCCTTCACTTCCCTTCTCCCCTCCTTGCTGTGTTTTCCCAGGATGCAGCCTGTGGAAGAGCTGGTCTTCTATCGCACCAGGAGAGGTGAGAGGCCACTGAACAAAGACTCATGAAAATCCTGACAAAAACGTGATCCGTTTTATTACATGGAGATGGTAAAATTTCGCGTAGCAAGTATTTCATTCATTCATGTGAATATCGCATAGCCTTAGCATATACCAAACTTTCAATCCACACATGCATTAGAATGAAATGTCACTCAGGCCTGTAAATGTCAGAAAGACTCCGTGTCATTTCTCTACAGTACTGACGCTCAGGAGGAGCTAATTCACACCCTGTCTAGTTTGGCATTTCTATAGTATTACAGCGTCTACACAAAACTCAGCAATTTGAGGCCCCTCTAACAACAACAACAAAACAAATGTACAGGGGCAGGCAAAAGTAGGTTTACAGTTATTTGTATAGAAAATACAATCCTATCTAATAATAGAGAAACATGGTAATTAACCATAACTTCGCTACCCTTCCCATTGGCTAATCAGCGAGATATGCAAATTAACTGCCAACCAAGATGGCGGCCAGCAGCCAGGCAGCTGAAGCGAACATGAGGCTTGCTTGCTCCAGTGATGGAGGAAGCCAAGGTTCCCCGCCTGCCGCTGCCGGCCTCTGAGCTGCACTCTAAGAAACAATGGTGCAATTATAGAAGCTAAACAAACCCCAGAAACCTGCTTTCAGCCAGCCAGGCCTCAGAGCTGGAGTTGCAACAGTGTTTCAATTATAGAAGCCAAACAAACCCAGATACCTGCTTTCAGTAGCCGAGGTCTCAGAGCTGGAGCCGAGCCTCAGAGCTAAAGCTGGCTCTCAGTTCCAGTGACAGGCATAGAAGGTAAATAAATCCCAGAATAAAAAAAAGAAAAAGAAAAAAAGGAGAGGTTGGGAGCTTCAGTCACCCATCAGCCTGAAAACAGCCCTCAGCCCCTCACCCAGACTGGCCAGGCACCCCAGTGGGGACCCCCACCTTGAAGGGGGTGTGACCAGCTGCAAACAGCCATCATCGCCTCATCCAGGCTGGCCAGGCACCCAAGCGGGAACCCCCCCCTGATCCGGGACACCCTTCAGGGCAAACCAGCCGGCCCCCGCCCGTGCACCAGGCCTCTATCCTCTATAGTAAAAGGGTAATATGCAAACTGACCCTAACAGCAGAAGGACTGGGAATGACTGGTCACTATGACACACACTGACCACCAGGGGGCAGACGCTCAATGCAGGAGCTGCCCTCTGGTGGTCATGGCGCTCTCACATGGGAGGAGCTCTGCTCAGCCACAAGCTAGGCTGATGGCTGCCAGTACAGCGGTGGCGGTGGGAGCCTCTCCTGCCTCCTCAGCAGTGCTAAGGATGTCTGACTGCAGTTTAGGCCTGCTCCCCGCTGGCAAGTGGACATCCCCCGAGGGCTGCCGGGCTGCCAGAGGGATGTCTGATTGCCATCTTAGGCCCAATCCCCCGGGGAGCGGGCCTAAGCCAGCAGGTGGTCATCCCCTGAGGTGTCCCAGACTGCGAGATGGCACAGGCTGGGCTGAGGGCCTCCCCCCCCCCGAAGTGCACAAATTTTTGTGCACTGGGCCTCTAGTAAGTAATAATACAAGAATAAGCTGTTTCACATACACACAACTGCAAACCTCCTTTTGTCCAGCCCTGTCTGTAAACTTGCATAGACAGTTATGTTACAAAATCCTTTGAAAAAGTGATCCCACTCCCCAGGTGGGGAGAGGCCGGGTCAGCATTGGTCATTGAAACAATCTGTGTTGCGCTGACACACAGGGAAGTGAGGTTGACAGCAGCGACTGTTGCTGTTATCTTTAAATGGAGCTAATATTTATGATTTACATTCTTTATTTAAAAAAAGCTTTCTAAGCGAACATCATGTACTAGTATCTAATAAAATCAAAGCTAATTGCCTCCCATTTAGAATGCAATATAAAGGTCGTGTTTTTCTGTAAAAACACTGCTCATTCTTAGCTTACTGTGTGTTCGTACACAAACTCCAGTAGGTTATTTGTTTCATTTTTTTCTAGTCAGCAAGAATGTAGGTCTACGTGCATGAAACTGAAGCCCAGCATTGAAGCGA
>NW_005368264.1:1128091-1149008 GCF_000412655.1 Myotis brandtii | reverse complement strand
CATCTCCGTATTAAGGCAAGGAGCAGTGAGAATACAAAACAAGTCCCAACAATTTACATAAATATTAGAATTTTATTATTTTGTCTACTCAAAGGCTGTATTATCAACAACAAAATTCACAAACTTCTGCCGTCTACTTAGAACATGTTTGCATTTTTGTGGCCTGTTGCTTCCTGGAAGCTAATAATAACATTATACTTTGGGGTCTGTGGCCTAGCTTGCCTAGGGGTAACACTTGAATAAAAAAGTTCAAAAGTTCATACAACCATCCCCCCCAAATCCCAGTTCTGAGAAGGGGATCATTCCATTGCAGCACCCTACCAGTTTAAGACACAAATACAAACGGTAACATCACAATTTGTTCCCTGGAACTAAGCTCATCAAAATCCAAAAAATAGTAGTCTGCATTTGTCCTTAGATAACTCAAGTAAATTCTCTGTAAAAGGACTCAGTCCTTCCTTGTTTTTATATCTTTCTTCCACTCGCCCCCGTACCATGCACATCCCCTCAAAGGAGCACAATCTTACAGTCAATAGCATGTTTTTGCTCTTAGTCAAAAACAGAGTAAACCTTGCTGTGGATTGTTCTGCCAAACAATGAAGCCAAGAGGCAAGAGAAATAGAAAGTAGGACAAGAAAATCATTCAAGTTGCACGAGGGCTTTGATAGCGCAGTTTAACCTGTACAAGTTCTGAAATCCTCTCTAAACATCTCAAGGACTGGGGACTGCTCTCATCCAGCCTCGGGCAATGCTTTCAACATTTACAAAAAAGGTTGCAGTTTCACGGGTTATTACTGTTATAACCGAATGCTGAGTTTGGAATGTATGTTATCAGTCAAATGTGTAGCCTTTTACTCTTTTTTAAAAAATATATTTTTATTGATTTCAGAGAGGAAGGAAGAGGGAGAGAGATAGAAACATCAATGATGAGAGAGAATCATTGATTGACTGCCTCCTGAACACCCCACACTGGGGATTAAGCCCGCAACCCAGGCATGGGCCCTTGACCGAAATTGAACATGGAACCTTTCAGTCTATAGGCTGACACTACCCACTGAGCCAAACCAGCTAGGGCTGTAGCCATTTACTCTTAAAGGACAAACAATAAGAGTCAAATGCATATATGCATAGCCCTGGACAGACAATAGTGCAGGAAAGGCCTGAGGGAGGTGCAGGAGGTGGTCAGTGGGGGCAGGGGGAAAGTATCTGCAATACTTTCAACATTAAAGATAAATTACTTAAAAATAAAAATGAAAATATAAAAAATAAATTTTAAGTAGAACATTTGAAATAATGGAGTGTGGGATGGAGGGAATAGAGATAGTTCTACCTTTTAAACCAAGAGTCAGGTGGCAACATCATTTTTTCTTATTTGTATTTAAAAGTTGGACTTTTCTGATAAACGAGGAGCAGTTGATGGCTTGTATCATCTAGTTCTCTGATATCAAGTTAGGAAAAGGCTGTTTTCTCTTTGGGATAAATAAGGTTAATAATAGTAACAATAACAGCTAAGTTTTATTGAATGCTTAGTTTTGTCAAGCTCTTTACTTGAGTGAATTAATGAGTTCTCTCGACAAGCTATTCATTTGGCCAAAGAAACCAAATTTCAGAGAAGTCAGAAGTAGAAATCAATAAGTAGAAAAGCCAGAATTATTTGACGTGGGATAAGTATAGATAATAAGAGCCTCATATCAGTCTGGGTGAGTCTTGCCACCAAATTAGATAAGGCCAGCTCAGGTGCCCTCAATGAGTTTCCAAACATGTTTTTTTTCACAGCTGTCTGGATTTTGAAATTGTAGTAGATAAAGGACTATCGATATGGGATTTTGAAGTTATAGAAAAGGGAACAGTAGTGATGAAATACTTGAAGCATCCATGTTAGGATATGACTCAGCAAATAATAATTAGAGTCAAAATGTTTTATAGGGCAGGAAAAGACTCTTTTATATACATCGTGGGAATGTTAGTATTTGAAACTGTATATGCAGTATAATTCCAATTTTTAAAATATTATGTGCATAAAAAGATGCAGATAAAATACTATGAATGTTAACAGTATTTCTCTCTGAGTGTTGGGGTATGATTAGTTTTTCTGTTTTATTTATGTCTTAACAATATTTTTCTAATTTTTAAAATGAGTATTTTATCTCTGAAAAAATACATGGCTTTAAAAAATAAAATAAAAAGTAACTATAGTGTAACTTAAAATGATTCTCCTTGTATTTAAGGTGTTATAAATCTAAATAAGTATTCTTTAAGTATTCTTTAACTCACAGAAAAAGAAAGGTCTGAATTTCTTAGCCACTAAGGTGATGAATAGCAACAGTAGTTCACTAAGGAATGTTTTGGAATCACTACACCTAAGGACATTTAAATGACTTATAATCCCTACCTATATGCTTTTATTTATCATAAAGATGTGTTTTATCCTTTAATTTCCCCTTCTAGAAGAAGGCTAAGAAATTGGTGATGTTGTGCTATATGGAGATCAAAGAAAAGGGAGGAAGGAATGAGAAATTAGCTTTAAGATCTTTCAATTTCCTTTTTACTATTTTTATCCTGGAATGTGGAGAAAAGATAACACAAAGAAGTACTAACCCACGTGTCTGCTCAGTAAAGTGCACCGTTACTCAAATGTTATCTGGAATATATACTGTGACCCTCTTTATGACCCTTCCTAGTCTCTTAGCATTTGAGTCCTCGGTCTAAAGTATGGAGCATTGGCTCCTGTGATGTTTCTATTCAGCACATACTCCGCAGAAAGTTTCTTTTGAAGTTACAGAGAAGTTACCATGAGTGATTTGGGATCTCCATTCTATAGAGCAGTGGTTCTCAACCTTCTGGCCCTTTATATACAGTTTCTCATGTTGTGACCCAACCATAAAATTATTTTCGTTGCTACTTCATAACTGTAATGTTGCTACTGTTATGAATTGTAATGTAACTATCTGATATGTAGGATGGTCTTAGGCGACCCCTGTGAAAGGGTCGTTCGACTGCCAAAGGGGTCACGACCCACAGGTTGAGAACCGCTGCTATAGAGAGACATTGGAATCAAAAGACTCTTAAGACTGTCTCCAAACAGATTCTTCCAGAAGGTACCAAGTGTTCAGTATTTGTTCCGTTTCCCAATCCTGTTGTAAATAACAACTGATGATCTCATCTTATTAGGCCATAGCTAAGAGTTGGTGCCTGGTTAGAAGTGAGCACCAGGGCAGCTATTTTTAGATTCTTAAAGCACAGACCTCTGGCTAACCTATATCAATCCAATGATTCACATTCTCATGGTAAGGAAACACGCAAAAGCTGCTCTCTAATCCTCCCAGATTCTTTCCCCAAACTAAATCTGCTCTAAGCCCCAAGGGTAGGACAGCCGACTCCTGGCTAGCTGTCACCAACAACTTCTAATTGCCAAACGGCTTGATGCAACTCCTTGTTTTCTTTTGTCTTCAGATTGATTCAGTTAATACAAACTGGTATATGGGAGGCTCTGGTGACAATTGTGTTTTTGTTTTGTTTTATTGATTTCAGAGAGAAAGGGGGGAGGAGAGAGGGGGAGAGGGAGAGAGAGGGAGAGAGAGAGAGAGAGAGAGAGAGAGAATATCATTGATTGGCTGCCTCCTGCACTCCCCCTACTGGGGATAGAGCCCACAACGTGGGCATGTGCCCTTGACCAGAATCAAACCTAGGACCCTTCAGTCCACAGGCCAACTCTCTATCCACTGAGACAAACTGTCTAGGGCGGTATTCTTAAAGGTAGAAAGAAATCCTATGAAAGGGACATAATCATTTTTAATGACCTTGAAGTCATTATCAGTAAGAGAAGATAAACTTGCCAACAGGTGAAATATGTTGTAGTTGTAGACTCCTTGGATATTGGAAAGCCTGAGAATGTAAAGTTGTAGGTCCTAGAAATATAAATAGTAACCAAGAACCAAAGCCATGTCTTAGCAACACGAGGCGACATTCTGGGCTAAGCAGTGTGTGCTGGAAACTGCTTGCACTGGCTCAACGACATGACTGTGCTCATTTCTTCCTGACTGCACACTCAGTGATGGCACCGTGGGAGCCTAAACTTGGCCATGGTTGGAGTGGTTAAACCACTGAAACCATCAAACGCTACAAATCAGGGCTTTTTTTTTTCCCGGAGGCAGTTGTTAAACATTTGCTAGACACAGTCTAAGGTGTAGAGGGTTCAGAATTTTAGTAACATCATTAGTGGGAGGTGTGATTGTATACTCTTTTAAAGTCAGTGCTGTACAATGACAAGATAAACACTGCACATGAGGCAAGATATTATTTGGAGGCATACTCTGATTCATTGAAGATATACATTGTAAACCTTAGAGCACTACTAAGCCATGTTTAATATAAATAATAAATCAATAGTAGGTATAAAATGCAAGCATTAAAAAAATGCTCAAGTTACCAAAGAGAAGACAGAAAAGGAGGATAAAGGAAATGAAGGGATGGAACAAATAGAGAGGAAGAGTGTGGATTTCAGTCCAACCATATCAATCATGGCAAAATGTGAATGATCCAAACATACTAATTAAAAACAGAAATTGTCAGATTGAATTTTTAAAAAGTATCTGCTACTTATAAGAAACCCCCTTAATATAAAAGCATAGATAGGTTAAAAGTAAAATGATGAGAAAAGATACCATGCAAACAACAACAAAAATCGAAGTGGCTATAATATTACAGAGTTACTTCCGAACAAGAATAGTATCAATGTGTAAGAGGACATTAGATAATAATAAATGGGTCAATTCTCCAAGAAGACCTAACAATTCTAAATGTGCACGCCCCTAACCATACAACCTCAACATACATAAGAGAGAAACTGCCAGTCCTGAACGGAGAAGGAGATAAATCCACAATGATAGCTTGACGCTCTCCCAGTAACTGCTGGAATAAGTGGACAGGAAATCAGTCAAGATATAGGAGTCATAAGCCACACTATCAACCAATCCATCAATATAACGTCATATTATTGGCATTTATGGACCACTCCATCCAACATATGTATAAGCATTTCTTTCAAGTGCAAATGGAACATTCAACCAGATAGACTATACTCTGGGCCATAAAACAAACTGTCAAGTTTGAAAGAATAGAAACTATACAAAGGATTCCTTCTGACTATAGTAAAATTAAACTAGAAGTCAATAAAAGAAATATATCTGGAAAATTCCCCAAATATACAAATTATAGCTCTAATGAATATCCTCATAAATTCATCATTTCAACTGAATTCTGTAGTTTTCTTAAATATGTGATTTAAAAAAATATGATGACCCCCCCTGCAGTACAAAGAAATTATTATTGCCATATGCAGTCTTTGTTGTTGCTGTTATTATTTTGTAGGACTAATTATACCATGTCTAACAATGACTCTTGGCAGAGTTACTGAACTCAATTTGAAAATAAAATTCAAGAACTTTTCCAGCATCATCCCTCACATACCTTTGCTCACAAGACAACCTCTTAGCCATCATTGTGACACAGCTCACACTTCCCTAAGAATCTTTCCTGGACAAGCCTGCCCGCTCCTCATTATGCCCCCAAAGTAGACTTCCCTTCCTCCATGTTCCCATAGCACACTGCACGTACCTGTCACATCCGGTGTCCTCCTCCCGGATATTCCATTGTCCATCAAACTCCAGCTCCTGGTTCCATGCAAGCATTCCATGACTCCCCGCCCCTACTCACCTTTCCTGGGTTAGACACCCCCCTTAGATAAACCCAAAGCATTCGGTGATTAGTGTAAGGCAGGGGTCCTCAAACTTTTTAAACAGGGGGCCAGTTCACTGTCCCTCAGACCATTGGAGGGCCGGATTATAGTTTAAAAAAAAACTATGAACAAATTCCTATGCACACTGCACATATCTTATTTTGAAGTAAAAAAACAAAACGGGAACAAATACAATATTTGTATTTGCATGTGGCCCGCGGGCCGTAGTTTGAGGACCCCTGGTGTAAGGTTTCTCAACAGCAGCACTACTGAATGGTCTAAGAAGGGCTAATAAACAGTACACAGACCAAGAACAGTCAGCATGATTAATAGCATTAATTCAGTGGTGCCACGCAGAGGACAGCTGGCAATGTCCGGAGACTTCTCTGATTATCACGACTGATGTGTGTGTGCTACTGGTACCTCAAGAGGCCAAGGATACTGCTACAATGCACAGGCCAGCCCTGCAAACACAGAGCTGCTAGGTCAAAACTGTCAATAGTGCTGTTGTCCGTTGACTCATGTACCAAAATTGTCTGATCCTTGTTTTATGATTAAATCAATCAACAAAAGAATTTCTAATTCAAACATGCAATAAAACTGAATGTTTTAATCCATGCTTTCAAGATATAATATGAGAAAGAGGTGCATGTTTTTAAAGACAGTTCCATAAAATGAAGTAAATGGAGCATAAAAACTATTCATAATTATAGATTGCCGTCTACACATAAACTCTTTATAATTTATTTTAATCAACCTAATTATGCCTTAATAAACGGAATATAGTATAACAGAAATAAAAACTATAGGGCCAAAATTATAAAATGCTAGAAGAATAGAGAAAAACATTTTCTACCTATTTTATGATCCATGTTAAAATGCACATAATTAAGAGAAAAGAAGACTCTAGATCAGCGGTTCTCAACCTGTGGGTCTCAACCCCTTTGCCGGTCAAACGACCCTTTCACAGGGGTCGCCTAAGACCATCCTGCATATCAGATATTTACATTACGATTCATAACAGTAGCAACATTACAGTTATGAAGTAGCAACGAAAATAATTTTATGGTTGGGTCACAACATGAGGAACTGTATTTAAAGGGCCAGAAGGTTGAGAACCACTGCTCTAGATGAACTCTGATCCTACAGATGAAATGGCCTTTTTAATAACAATCAAGGTAATAATTATTTGCAGGAAGATTATCTAGCATAGAAGATGCTAGTAGTGCATAGAATTATTATTTAGCATAAAATAATTGTCTTTTATATCTTAATTTTTATCAGGAAATATACTCCATTCAAAATTAATAAAAAATGGATCCATTAAATTAATTTTTTATCTAGTGTGTGATCTTTAAAAGGAATTACAAAACCAGCACATGCGCATTGAAGATTAGAAGCACATAATTAAATCAGTCTTTTGTCACCAGAGCCACCATGACTACCAGCCCGATACCTGTATTTCCAGATCTTAACGCCAAGACTATACTCAAAACTCCCACTTAATCCAAAAAGTATCACCGCTGGTTTGTCCATTCAAATAGCAAATATTGGATCAAACTTACATCTGGATTTTATGTCCCTCAGTTTCTTGTAATCAATCACAACCTCTTTTTTACAATAATGATTTAAAAAAACAAACAAACAAAAACCCAGTCCATTTGTCGCCTGCAGAATAAGCCTGGACTTGGCTGGTTTCTTTGCCATGCTTTCGTTGAACTTCTTAGTCTATATCCTGCATTTCTTATAAATTGCACATTATTATATAGCCTTTATGAATCTAATTTAAATATTTTTGCCTAGAATAATTCATGAGCAATGGTGTGTACTTCATGCTGCATTAAATACCAAAAGGCACACAATATATGATTAACAGCCATTAATGAGGCTACAGTTGATTGCTTCTCATACTAAGTTATTTTCTTTTCCTCTCAAGTATACAGGTAAGTTTTTCCCCTTGTAATTAAAACATAATGTGTAAGGTTTCCTTTTAGCAATTAACCAATGGGCAGTTTCTCATCAACCATTTACTTATTGATTTTGACACCAATTAATAATCCTTCCCTTAATCTATTAATAGCACTTGGGTCTGTGAAATTATTTTTTTCTAATTCTACAATCTCTCTTACAATTCTTTTATGTTTTATAACTGGCACCTTTCTGTAAAAGAACACTTTTCCTCAAAAATTGAGATATTTGGTTAGCCTGCCACTGAGGAGGTTAGCAACAGAATTCCCACAGACCCCTGGTGGGAAGATTTGCACCACACCTTTGTTAATAATTTGGCATTATCTAGCTAAATTATTTAAGATTCACACAATCTCTGACCCTGCTTTCCACTGTAGGTGTAGCATTTTCCACTTTAGGTATTCTGCACTTAAAAACAGAAAACTATTTTTGAAATTAAACATTTAAAAAATAAATGCTAATTTAGAGTATATTTCTTAATATCTTAAATATGGAAAAGTACAATGTTTTGTATATAAACTCAAAATCTCAACCATCTTCCTGAAACATAACTAATTCACAGTAAAATGACTACATATACAAGTAACAGGCTGTGTGTTAAGATGTGAAATGACTAACATGTTCATTAAATGATTAATGCTTTCAAACAGTTGCTTTGTATGCACAAACATGCTGTATTAGTCTGGCTTCTCCAGAGAATCAGAACCAAGTAGATATATGAAGTGTATGAAATACCCAATGATTATACTAGACCCTGTAACACACAGGCTTTATTATATGGAATTGACTCACGTGATTATGGAGACTGAGAAGTCCGAAGATGTGCAGTCAAGCCCCAGGACTCTGCTGAGGACCTAGGGAAGCCATGGTACAGTCCAGCCCAAGTCCACATCCGGAGCTGGAGAAGCCCGAGGTTCCAGCTAGAAGAAAGGCAGAGAGAGCCAATTCTCCTTCACGCGGCCTTGTGCGCTGTGAGGGCCTTCAGTGAACTGGATGAGGCTCACGCACATTGGAGAGAGCGATCTGTTAACTCAGTCTATCTATTCACGTTCATCTCACCCAGAACCAGCCTCACAGACAAACCCAGAACAACGTTTAACCAAATATTTGGACACCCCCTCAGTCAAGTTGATACATATTATTAACCATCACACATGCCCCTTGTTAATTCTGGCTGCACCGTTCAAAACATTAGCGTTTAACAATTCTACTTGGAATATAATTCAAGACTTCCCCTCAGCCAGCTCCCCATATACATTGTTTAGTTTAAAATCTAGTATTGAGGTTGGCGACATAAATAAAATTTTTTAAATATAAAACATCAGCTGATAAGTGCATTTCAAACACACCTACATTCTAAACTTCGGATGTCAAAATTCAAGAGGTGTTTCACTAAGGAAATGTCAAGGTATGCCAGTGCCTACCCTAAAACATGTAAACATATGCACCGGCTTCCATGCATAAGAACATATGTACCAGCTTCCATACGTAAGAACATACGCACCAATAGAGGAAGACATGAACAAATGGAAGAATATTCCATGTTCATGGATTGGTAGAATCAACATCATTAAAATGTCCATACTACCCAAAGCAATCTATAAATTCAACGCAATCCCCATTAAAATGCCAACGGCATACTTCAAAGACCAAGGACAAACTCTCCAAAAATTCATCTGGAATAAAAAAGACCGTGAATAGCACAACAATCTGGAGAAAGAACAATGTTGGAGGGAACACAATACCAGATATCAAGCTATACTACAAAGCCACTGTTCGCAATACTGCCTGGTACTGGCACAAAAACAGACATATAGACCAATGGAACAGAACAGAGAACCCAGAAATCGACACAAGCTAGTATGTTCAATTAATATTTGACAAAGGAGGCAAGAACATACAATGGAGACAAGACAGTCTCTTCAATAAATGGTGCTGGGAAACAGGACAGATATATGCAAGAAAATGTAACTAGACCACAAACATATACCATCCATAAAAATAAACTCAAAATGGATAAAGGACTTAAACATAAGATGGGAAACCATAAAAATCTTAGAAGAAGCCATAGGCAGCAAAATAGCAGACATTTGTCATAGCAATATCTTTACTGATACAGCTCCTAGGGCAATGGAAACTAAAGAGAAAATAAACAAATGGAACTACATCAAAATAAAAAGCTTCTGCACAGCAAAAGAAACCATCAACAAAACAACAAGAAAACCCACTGCGTGGGAAAACATATTTGCCAACGTCATATCTGATAAGGGCCTAATCTCCAAAATTTATAGGGAACTCATACAACTTAACAAAAAGAAGATAAACAATCCAATCAAAAAATGGGCAAAGGATCTAAATAGACACCTTTCAAAAGAGGACATTCAGAAAGCCAAGAGACATATGAAAACATGCTCAAAGTCACTAATCATCCGAGAGATGCAAATCAAAACAACAATGAGGTACCATCTCACACCTGTCAGAATGGCTATCATCAACAAATCAACAAACGACAAGTGCTGGAGAGGATGTGGAGAAAAAGGAACACTCGTGCACTGCTGGTGGGAATGCAGACTGGTGCAGCCACTATGGAAGACAGTATGGAGTTTCCTCAAAAAACAAAACATGGAACTCCCATTTGACCCTGTGATCCCACTTCTAGGAATATATCCCAAGAAACCAGAAACACCAATCAGAAAGGATATATGCACCCATATGTTCATAGCAGCACAATTCACCATAGCTAAGATCTGGAAACAGCCTAAGTGCCCATCAGTAGATGAATGGATTAGAAAACTGTGGTACATCTACACGATGGAATACTATGCTGCTGTAAAAAAGAAGGAACTCTTACAATTTGCAACGGCATGGATGGAGCTGGAGAGCATTATGCTAAGTGAAATAAGCCAGTCAATGAAGGAAAAATACCACATGATCTCACTCATTCATGGATAATAAAGACCATTACAAACTTTTGAACAATAATAGATACAGAGGCAGAGCTGCCTCAAACTGATTGTCAAACTGCAGTGGGAAGGCCAGAGAGGGTTGG
Source organism: Myotis brandtii (assembly GCF_000412655.1). Taxonomy (NCBI): domain Eukaryota; kingdom Metazoa; phylum Chordata; class Mammalia; order Chiroptera; family Vespertilionidae; genus Myotis; species Myotis brandtii. The sequence continues at coordinate 1,138,254 of NW_005368264.1, read as the reverse complement.
GGGGCAGAAGGGAGGGGAGTAAGAGATCAACCGAAGGACTTGTATGCATGCATATAAGCAAAACCAATGGACATAAGACACTGGGGGGGTAGGGGAAGCCGGGGTATTGTCAAGGGCGGGGACCAGGGGGTAGGGGAGGTGGGGAGGAGGTCTATGTGGAAAAAAATAGGAGACATAAGTACTATTATTTGTAATACCTTAAACAATAAAAAAAAAGAACATATGCACCAGCTTCCATGTGTAAAAATATCTGCAGCAGCATTATTTATAGCAACCAAAACTGCAAACAGCCTGAATGTCCACTGACAGGAGCGTGTCTGAGCTGTGAAATATTTATACAATGAATAGTATATCACCACTAAAATGATACAGTGCAGACAAATGCGACAGCATAGAGATGACATTGCAAGCACAACACTGAACAAAAAAAGGCAGATAGAAATAATTCCTACAGCAGTGATGGCGAACCTATGACACGCATGTCAGAGGTGACACGCGAACTCATTTTTTTGGTTGATTTTTCTTTGTTAAATGGCATTTAAATATATAAAATAAATATCAAAAATATAAGTCTTTGTTTTACTATGGTTGCAAATATCAAAAAATTTCTATATGGGACACGGCACCAGAGTTAAGTTAGGGTTTTTCAAAATGCTGACAAGCCGAGCTCAAAAGGTTCGCCATCACTGGTATAGTAGTTCCATTCAGGCAGTTCAAAGCAGGCAGACCAGAGCATTGTTTAGGGCTGCAGAGACAGGTTATAAAAGCATTAAAAAAACAGAGGTATAGTTATCATTTTGACAAAAGCATTTGTAAAGGAGCTTGCACTTAGAAAATGCTCAAGATTAGCATAATGCTAGACCAGCAGACACCTCGAAGTGAAGGGATAGCAACTGTGAAGGATTGCCACTGGGGAGGAAGCCACGAACTCGGCGAGTGTCTTGGACGCTGCCAAAGTTCTATTTTTTGAACTGTGTTACACAAGTGTTTGTTTTAAAATTATTCATTAAACAGTACAGATAGATTTTATGAACACTTCTGTATCTATAAATAATAATAAAAGGGTAATATGCTAATTAGACCGGATGTCTTCTGGACGTCCTTCCTGATGAAGCTGGGGCTGGGTGCCTGCCACAGTGGCTGGAGGAGGGAAGCCCAGGTCCCGGGTGCCGGAGGGAAGCCGGTGCTGGTGAGAAGGAAGGGGGAAGCCGAAGGCCTACTCTTGCATGAACTTCCGTGCATCGGGCCTCTAGTGTATTTCATAATAAGAAAAAAAAAGAATCAAACAGAAAAGGAGAGGCATTAATATAATAGATATGATGGCAGGATGCTGCTGACGTGCACCACCCTCACTTGCTAGACCTGCCCAGGTGACGACACGTACAGAATTGAACTACAGAAGATAAAAGAAGGACAACTAATCTAAGCGAGAAGGACAACTAAACAAAAGCTTTTGCAAAGGAGACTACACATAGAAAATGCTCAAAAATAACACATCTGTTGGATTCGATTTTGATGAATGAGTAGAAAGCTTAAAAAACAGTCTAGAAAGATAAAAACTGAACACCTCATGGGGGCATAATAGGCATTCATAAAATCATAAGATGTAAGCATACTGAAACATGGACCATGCAATAAATCCTGAAATCTTCAAAACATGAGAATGCTTTGAAGACATTCAAAGGAAGTCATTGTCAACAATTAATTGTATCTTCCACAGAAGGCAGAACTTTTGCAGTCAACGTCATTATTATTACATATCCTCCAATTTTGGTAGGTGACAGAAAAAAATCAAACACTTCATCAAAATACTCAGCCTCAAAAGAAAGTATTTCATCATTTCACAACTATTTAAAATTCAGTGAAAAATAAATGTTTCTCCACCCTTGAGCCAGGCTCCAGCACAGGAGGCAGAAGTTCAGAAGTGTCTGACTTCTGATTTCCCTCCGAGTGCTGCCCTCTGCTGGGAGAGCTGCGCCACACCCCATTCCATAAATTCCACTTTTCTGTGGTATTCGAGCTTTGCAAAAATTTCCACTTTCATTTTCATGAGCAAAATGTATCTATCTTTCCCCTAAAACCCTTTATTTGAAATTACTGTCCCTTTCAAACAAGATGGAAATGGCTATGATATGTTTTCAAGTATGCTAAGAAATAAAAAAATCAATCTATTTCTACATTTACAAAAAACAGCAACCACCCTGGTGTGGTAGAGTACATATTAGCAATTGTATTACATTACATAATCTACAAGTATTAAAACCTGAAATATTTTCAAGTAATTTTAGAACCAGGTGTTCAAGGCTAAATATGTAAGTAATGAAAATGGATTTAAAATTACATGTTCCTATATATACGGTTTAGCTAACTATTGTATAGTTGAGCAGCCATAATAAGAAATATTTTTCTTATGTTAATGAGGCTGCCATTACTTGAAACCAGTTTTGAACTGTTTGTGTAAAATAGCTTTTGAAATATGTTTAAAAGAAGCATAAAAAAGCAGTCTAGTTATTTTATAATCATATTTTTTGCTAAAAACATGACTAAACTGCATCATCAGCATTATTTACAAACTTAATATTAAATGTCATTCTTATTTCAAAGCCAGATGTGATTTTTGGAAGATGTTCTGGCATGATGGTTTACCCTTGAACATGGAGCGCTGCCTGCCAGCACTTTTCCCGCAGGCCCTCCCAGGGTGGTCCCGAGAGGTGGGGCCAGGTCAGAAGGCTGAAAGACACTGTTAAGCCCTTGGGCTTTTACGAAGGAAATATTTTCAAGTAATTTTAGAACCAGGTGTTCAAGGCTAAATATGTAAGTAATGAAAATGGATTTAAAATTACACGTTCCTATATATTTGGTTTAGCTAACTATTGCATAGTTGAGCAGCCGTAATAAGAAATATTTTTCTTATTTTAATGAGGCTGCCATTACTTGAAACCAGTTTTGAACTGTTTGTGTAAAATGGCGTTTGAAAAATGTTTAAAAGAAGCATAAAAAAGCAGTCTAGTTATTTTATAATCATATTTTTTGCTAAAAACATGACTAAACTGCATCATCAGCATTATTTACAAACTTAATATTAAATGTCATTCTTATTTCAAAGCCAGATATGATTTTTGGAAGATGTTCTGGCGTGATGGTTTAAACCCTTGAACCTGGAGCGCTGCCTGCCAGCACTTTTCCGCAGGCCCTCCCAGGGTGGTCCCGAGAGGTGGGGCCAGGTCAGAAGTCTGAAAGACACTTTTAAGCCCTTGGGCTTTTTACGAAGCAGCAGGCACCTACCTTCATAGAAGAGGGGCAGGATGCTGAGAGAATCCTTCCCCACCGGGGCACAGTGTGCAGGACCTTATGAACCATGAGGGCAGGGAAGGAAAACTGAGACAAGTTCGTAGGCTCTCCAGCCAGAAGTGATATGAGCAGTGATAGCCTGACTGGGAGAGGGCAGGGCGCGGAGAGAGACTCTCCCCTGAGTTTAAGTACGGGGCTGCTTGCAGTCTGGAGGCAGCACTGAATGAAACTGAATTCTTCAGTCACCAGGGCCCTTAGTGGGTTAAGAAGCAATGGCTGATGTGGCTGGGGCAGAAGCAAGAGAGCGAGAAATATCCCTCTGAGATGTAGCCAAGCAGATCTGGGGAGGGCTGATGGCAAAACAGGAGAATGAAAACCAATACTCGAGCCCTGGCCAGTGTGGCTCAGTTGATTGGTCATCATCCCATGCACCAAAAGGTTGCTGGTTTGATTTCCAGTCAGGGTACATGCTGAGTTGTGGGCTCAATCCCCAGTAGGGGGGCATGCAGGAAGCAGCCAATCCATGTCTCTCTCTCTCTCCCTCTCCCTCTCCCTCCCCCTCTCTCTCTCCCCCCCTCCCCTTCCTTTCTCTCTCTCAAAAAAAAAAAATGATAAAAATATTAAAAGAAAAAGAAAGAAAACCAATACTCCAGGGACACACACCTGGCTAAAAAGAGAGTTCTGATCCCTTGCACAAACTATTTGAAGCCTGTGGTGAAATTCATCTAACCCAAGAAACAACTGTCCAGATCCCCTCAACCGTGAACTAGATGGTCTCATCTCTTCACATTAGTGGCCTGAGAGAGGGATGGGCCTGTTTCTGGGTGTAAATATTATTTGCCTCCGTTTCTATTGTTCTATTATCAGTATCAAACCACCAATAAAAAATATGAGACATCGAAGAAAAGAAAAAAGCATGACTTACTCTCAGGAGAGGAAACAGTTTGATCCAAAAATGATCCAAGTTTTAGAATTATCAAAGAGGACTTAATAATAACAATAGTAAAAATATGAAGGAATCTCATGGAAAAGTGGATGGCATGTGTGAACAGACAGGAAATTTTGGCATAAAGATGAAACTATAAAAAGGAGCCAGATGGCCATCTTAAAAATGAAAATTAAAAGATAAAGAATTATTTTGATGAACTTATCAGATGAAAGACTCAGTGAACTTAAAGACAATAAAAATTATTAAAACTAAAACACAAAGAAAAAAACAATTTTAAAGAGGAGGGGATCAGAACATTCAATACCTGTGAAATAATATCAAATAGGCTTTCATGTGTATAGCTGGAGGCCCAGAACGAGAAAAAAGTACAGAGCAGAAGAAATATTGGAAGAGATAATAACTGACAATTTTCCAAAATTGATGAAGGATAGCAACCCAGACCAAAGAATTTTGATGAAACCCAAGGAGAATAAATATAAAGAAAACCACACTTATGCATACCATATAATGCTGCTGAAATCTAGAGTACAGATAAAATTTTGAAATCAAAGAAAAAAAGAAATATTACATACAATGTACAATGATGAGAATCATGGCTGGCTTCTTATCAGAAAAAAAATGAAAGGGATAAGTGATTGGATGGCATTGTTAGCATACTTAAAGAAAAACTATTAATCTAGAATTCTATATCTAGTAAAAATAACCTTTAGAAATAAAGTCAAAATAAAGACATTTGGAAGCAGGCAAAAACTGAAAGGATTCATCTCATCTCCAGTAGACCTGCAGTATAAGGAAATATTAAATGCTCACTAATACTGTTTGGGTTTTGTTTTGTTGTGGTTTTTTTTCAGTCATTTTTCTCTCTGTGTTTCAGTTGTACAGTTTTGAATGCTATGTCTTTGAGTCCAATACTCATTTCATCTTCATTGCCTAATCTATCATTAATCCCACCCAGTATATTTTTCATTTCACACATTATAGTACTCAAATTAGACTTTCCCTGGATGTTTTTTAAACATCTTCTGTCTTTATTTAATGTGCACGGCATTTACTCCAGCTTCTGGAACACAGGGAATATAGTTATAGGAATTGTTTATTGTCCTGGTTTACTATTTCTTCTATAACATCTGGATTCCTTTTGATTGTTTTTTCCTCCTTATGGATCATCAGACCTTGCTTCTCTTCATGCTGATAATTTTTGATTGGATGCTAGATGCTATGGATTTTTTCCGGTTAGAAGCTGTATAGTTTTGTATTCCTGTAAATATCTTGAGTTTTATTCTGAGATGCTGGTAAGTTACTTAAAAATCATTTGCGCCTTCCCAGGCTTGCTTATAAGTGCTGTTGGGAGGAACCAGAGCAGCGTTTAGTTTAGGGTAGATTTTGCTACTGGTGAGCACTCTACCCAACATTCCACAAAGTAGGAGGGTTCCCCCTTTAGCTGGTGCCTTCTGTAAGCCGTGTCCCTCCTCCAGCCACATGCACTGACCAGCACTCCCTGAAGACTCACAGAAGACACCCAATTCTCCAGACACCCACCCCCACCCACTCCTCCCACCCTCTCTCTGCACAGTTCTCTCCTCCATGATACTCTGCCCTCTGAACTCTGGTTCCTTGGCTTCCCCCAGAGTTCCAGATTGATCTTCTCAACTCGGGGAGACCACCAGGCTGTGTCTGGGTTCTCTCTCCCTGGTGGCCTGGGAACTCTGCAGGCAATAAACTGGGGCAATTGTAGGTTTCATCTCATTTGTTCGTAGTGAAGGGAATCACTACCCTCCACTGCCTCATACGCCAAGTCTTGGAAGTTGTTGTTTCATGTATTTTATTGAGTTTTTTGTTGTTTAGGCAGGAAATAAATCTTCTCCCTCTGAGTTTACCCTCTATCTTAGCTAGAAACATAAATCTTTGCATCAAGTATTTTTCTAAATATTCTCCATCTATGTGGTCTGTGCATTATGACTGAAATGCTGGCTTTTCCTTTCAGACCCATTCAAGTAGGGATCCTTTGATGTCCTGTCTGATATCAAATTCAGAATACAAAATCAATCATAAGGATGGACTCCTGAGGCAGCAAAATGACCCCCAAGCAGCCTCGCACACACAAAGAAAAGGCTCAGTGGTGGGACATTGGCCCGATGCTACTCACCATTCACCTACTTCCTTCTCCTTGTTTAAATGCTTCTCTGGCGATACTTGCCTTTAGCCAGATGCTGCTGCTGCATCCAGCGCTTTCTACTCTGGGCTGAGAAGCATGGGATGTCTAAACAACCTTTTAGCTACCAAACATTTCACAAATTTGCACACTCTGTTTTGTCTAAGCGATGTAGCTTTGCCCGTTTTCTCTAGAATTTCTCCAAAAATGAAGAAACACAAACACTACACACACACACACACACACACACACATCTATCACTTTCATACTGTTAGTGTCTATGTGTTAGTTTTCAGCTGGAAATCTCATTTAAGAATTTAATTCGCTGAAGTTAATCTCTGATATCTCTCTGTTGGACAGCCCTCCTTCACTTCAGACTAGCATATTCGTCACAGTAAATGATTGTGAAGTGATTCAAATAAAAAGTAACATACTGTCTTCTTAAGTACATTCCAAGAAGGCAACAGGAGGAGTTTACAAATGTTTCCATTATTTGCAGTATTGAGGATAGGCCACCAGCTGGTATTCAAATAAGGAATCCTCTACTGGGGTTCAGAGTGGAGGGGTTGCCTAGATGTGGATGGGGCCTTGATGATGGGATTTGGTGCTATGCTCAGGGGTTGTTGCTTTGAGGAGAGGGGTTACGCAGCTCCAATGACTAAGCATCTTCATTTTAAATTCGTATTGCATGTTGCAAGCCAATAACATAGAAAGAAAAGGGGGATTGCATGATATCCATAATGGAATATTTTTCTATCTCATTAAAAAACATTATGGCCCTAACCGGTTTGGCTCAGTGGATAGAGCATCGGCCTGCGGACTCAAGGGTCCCAGGTTCGATTCCAGTCAAGGGCATGTACCTTGGTTGCGGGCACATACCCACTAGGGAGTGTGCAGGAGGCAGCTGATCGATGTTTCTCTCTCATCGATGTTTCTAACTCTCTATCCCTCTCCTTTCCTCTCTGTAAAAAATCAATAAAAATATATTGGGGGAAAAAACATTATGAACAGCATCTCTTGAAGTTTTTACTCTCCAAAATATTTTTAAATTTACCATTTTGAAGTAAGAGTAACAGCACATTTTCAATACTCTTTGAAATACATTTAAAAGTCAAGCAGTTTAATTTTGCCTCCCTCAACTATTTTGAATCTATTAAAGCCAAATAAAGTCTAAAAATGAGATTATTTGGATAAGTCACGCGACCCTTTCCTTTGGAGCATTGGAAAAAAAATGTAGGAATTAAATATTCGTTGGCTTCTCTGTTAAAGAACTTGCTTGCACGCTGCAACTCTGGGACTCCCACTTCATTCTCTTTTCGGCCACGCTCTGTGGCTGACCTCCGCATCTGGGAGGACGGCTTGGCCGCTGGCAGGGTCAGATGGATTTAGGATCCCTGCGCCTGGAACCTGGAATACTAGTTTCTAGCTCAGAGGTTTTCAGCTCTAGTTCAGCTTTAACTTGGGGAGGAGGGCGCCCCCAGGCATTCCACGAGGCATTTGCATCAGCTCCACTTGCCCTCTGTAATTCCACTTCTCTCTCCTTTAAGGGTCTACTGTGAGGCGAGTGAAATAAAGTAACTTTACTATGGGATTGAATTTTAATATTATCAAACTTATTTTAAAGTAAATCATCATCCAGGAGGAAATTACTTATTAAGCATATTTTTATTATTGAAGTATTACAGATATCTCCCATTTCCGCCCCCCCGCCTTTATCTCCCAGGTAATAACCTTTTAAAATATATTATTATTGCCCTGACTGGTTTGGCTCAGTGGATAGAGTGTCGGCCTGTGGACTGAAGGGTCCCAGGTTCGATTCTGGTCAAGGGCATGTGTCTTGGTTGCGGGCACATCCCCAGGGAGAGGTGTGCAGGAGGCAGCTGATCGATGTTTCTCTCTCATCGATGTTTCTAACTTTCTATCTCTTTCCCTTCCTCTCTGTAAAAAAATCAATAAAATATATTTAAAATATATATATATTATTATTTTCCCCCAATAGCTACCACCCAAGATGGTAAGAAAATCCTTCCCAATCCTATGCTCACCCTACTGTCCCACCTTCCACTGCTCCATGGAGTTTCCCCACCTTCTTCTACCATCACCCTATTCCAGTGGTTCTCAACCTTCCTAATGCTGCGACCCTTTAATACAGTTCCTCATGTTTTGGTGACCCCCAACCATAAAATTTTCATTGCTACTTCACAACTGTAATTTTGCTACTGTTATAAATCATAATGTAAATATCTGATATGCAGGATGTATTTAGACGACCCCTGTGAAAGGGTCGTTCAACCCCCAAAGGGGTCTCGACCCACAGGTTGAGAACCGGTGTCCTATTCAAATCCTCCATCATGCTCCATATTGAAATTTTCTAGCAACACTAGGGTTTGCTTGTGTCATTATATAAAAAGGCATAACCCTGGCAGCACCTCATAAATGAGAACAAAGCAGTACTTTTTAAATATTTTTTTCATTGATTTCAGAGAGGAAGAGAGAGGGAAAGACAGATGGAAACATCACTAATGAGAGAGAATCATTGATCAGCTGCCTCATGATTGCACCCCACCAGGGATCAAGCCAGCAACCTTGACATGTGCCCTGACCAGGAATTGAACCGTGACCTCCTGGTTCATAGGTCGATGCTCAACCACTGAGCCAAGCTGGCTGGGCCAAAGCAGTATTCTTAATTCACTAGCAGCCAATTTGCAGCACTAGACTCCTAATTAAGAGATTCATAAGTAATCATATTTATTCAGGCCATTCTACATTTTATTTGCTAGAAACTTGGTTAGAGACATTTAGATGTATTGTGTGACTGTTCCAGTCAGAACAATACTTGCTATGTTTGTGGATAAGCCAACTGATGATTTCCTTTGTTGAAAGCAAAATACAAAAGCATGTTTTGTTCCCATTTTCAATTTTCTTTTATTTGTTTACATAAGTCATTGAGTTTGGAGACAGGAAAGTAACCTTTATAAACTTTTGAATTGCTATTGTTAGCTTCTGCCAATGGTAACAAGGTCCGGTTATATTGGTCACTCCAGTATAGAACACTATGACCCTGCTTAGTTGGCATCTTTGATAAAGAGGGATCCGATGGAGGGAGGGGTGACTTGGAGCTCCACCACCTGAGTAATGGTTGAAGGGTAGATAAATGGCTATTCCAGAGAAAGGAAGGTTGTATGTGCTGGGAAACAGCTTTTGTTAGAACATAAATGAGAAATTTTATTTATTCCCAGTTGTCTCAGAAGGCATGGTTAGGATGGATGTGTAGACATTATAAGGAAGGAAATTGCAGCTCAAAAAAGGAAGATCAGTTTAACAATTATATATTTTTTAAAAAATATATTTTATTGATTTTTTACAGAGAGGCAGGAAGAGGGACAGAGAGCCAGAAACATCGATGAGAGAGAAACATCAATCAGCTGCCTCCTGCACACCCCCTAACTGAGGATGTGCCCGCAACCAAGGTACATGCCCCCGACCGGAATCAAACCTGGGACCCTTGAGTCAGCAGGCCGACGCTCTATCCACTGAACCAAAACGGTCACGGCAACAATTATATTTTTTACAAAAATAAAATTATCTGCCCCAGCTGGTTTGGCTCAGGGGATAAAGTGTCAGCCTGCAAGGTCCCCGTTTTGATTCCAGTGAAGGGCACATGGCTGAGTTGTGAGCTCGATTCCCAGTAGGGGGCGTGCAGGAGGCAGCCAATTAATGATTCTCTCTCATCATTGATGTTTCTATCTCCCTCTCCCTTCCTCTCTGAAA
>NW_005368264.1:1123569-1127680 GCF_000412655.1 Myotis brandtii | reverse complement strand
AGAGTCTCGCCCTGAGGGCAGAGATGCTGAGAATAAATCTCATATCTGGGTGTTCAGAGTCCTGTCTGTGGGGAACTGAGAGGAAGGGCCCTGAAAGTGCAGGCGATCAGTTGGAGGTGTGCCCCTGCTCTGGAAGAATGGGAAACACTTGGAAGGGGAATGACTTTGAAGAAGGGTTCCCATGGATTTGGGGGGTGAGGGAAAAAAAGGAAATAAATGGCAGAAGGTTCTACATTGAAACCTCATAAGACATTGTTATCCTCCTGTGCCCCAAAGAATGTAGACATTCATTAAAGAACCTGCACTTTACCATTCCAACAGAAGAGGGCACTCGGGAGCTAAGAAAGCTAATAAACCATCAATCTTTTCCTACATATAACTGCTATTGCTGGCCTAGGAAAATATAAGATATCCCACAATTAACAGAAAACAAAATACAACATTCATACTAAAGGAACTATAGTAGAAACAGAAAGTGAAAAGCAAAATATTTCAGATGAAAATTATTCCCCCCCAAACTACCACAAAGCAGAGAAAAACTGTAACAAAAAATGCCAATCTAAATTAAATAACCTTAAACAAGCATTTGCAGGTGTGAAAAAAAATCTCGAAGAATAGATTCAAAAGTTTAAAATAAAAATGACCATAAAATAGAAAGATGTAAAATGAGAGTTGACTGAATTCAGAAACAAAATTGAAGGTAAAGAAAAAAAAATCTATGAAATAAAGACGAAATTGGATGACAACTAAGGAATAACAGTTTAGACTGAGAATATAATAAGGGACATATACAAAAGTTAAAACAGACAAAATAATGAAGATGAAATAGAGCGGTAAAAAGAATCAGCAAGAAAGTGATAGAGAAGGGAAAACATCTTTTACTTAAAGATGGGCATCCACAAAAATATTAGTACACAGATAACAATATAAACAAAAATATAAACATATTTTAAATATATTAAATATTTCATATGTAATATTAAAAGATTAAGATAGAAAACATACAAATATAAACAGACAACATAAAAATAAAAAACAATACACAGTAAATCTTAATATGCAAAAATCATATCAAAAAATGAACTTAACTAAAACCTATTAAATAAAGAAACAATTTCATATTGGCTCATGTAGCAAAACCCATCTGCTAACCAAACCCAACTGGTAAATAAACAGAGCCACTTTAACTGATTCAGAAAAGCTAGATCAGGTAAATGCAAGTAAATAAAGTCCTGATATTCCAAAAGGGAGACTTTAGGCTTAAAAACATTAGATAAGACAAAGAGTTTACTTCATAATGCTAAAGGATCCAAATTCACAGTGAAAAAGTAACGGCTATGAATATATATACATCAGATAATGCAGTAACTTCCTTTATAAAGCATAAATTACAAAAAAATAGAGGGAGAAATAGACAAAAATACAGTAATAACAGAATTTAATACTTTACTCTCACTCAAAAACAGATTAAAAAATAAATATAGATATATACAATCTAAATAACGTAATCAATAAGGTAGATATTGACACATGTCTAAAAGGACATACCATTCTCTCAAGGGTACATGAAACATTCAGTAAATTTGATTATTTATGAAGTCACCACAAAATCACTGTAAGTTTCATAAAGTAAAATTCGCACCACATTCTCTGATTATAAACAGAATAACTAAAAATTCATTTTATATTTTTTCACTAAAAACAAATTTAAAATGGAAAACAAAAAGACCCTTCAATAAAAAAATGTAAAAACTTTCTTTGAAACAATCCTTTGGAAAAGAAGAAATAATAACTTCAGAATTTCTAATGAAATATGCTGATAAACACACTATATTAAAGAATCTGAAAAAAAAAAGAATCTGTAGAATATAATAAAAGCAGTGGTCAGAAGAAAATTCATAGCTTAAGTACTTTTATTAATAAAATGGAAGAACAACAATTAAATCCCCAACCAAGAAAATTAGAAAAAGTACAATAAACCTAAATAAAATAGAACAAAGGGGGTTCCTGTCAAGAGGGCAGTGTAGGTAAATGCGATATTCGGCCTCCTCCCACAAACACATCAAAATTACAACTAAGCTAATAACAAAACAACCATTATTCAGAACCACCTGAAATCTAGCTGAAGAGAAGTCCTAGAACTAGGGACCTGAAGAAGCCACAAGGAGACTGGTCAGAGGAGTGGAGACTCAGAACCAACTGGCCCCACACAGGTGGTGGTTAAAAATCACCTGGCCCCACCCAAGCCATTACCTGTGGCTTTTCCATGCAAACAGCCTGTCTTGACTCTTGCTACAGACCTTCCTACAATCTCTCAAAGTTCACAAACCACAAACAAGCAGCAGCATCTGGCCTCGGCATGCCCCATACCTCTTGCTAAGTGGCCCCCGGCCCAGCAAGAGCAGCAGCCGGCTTTGAGTCACAGCTTGGCCTCTTGTGGGCACCTCCAAGCCCAGCAAAAGCACAGCCACCTGCAGATCACGGGAGCTCCTATCTGGGTGGCCCCTGGCAGGGGACAGGTGGCAGCTGACGGTGGCTTGCACCTCCTGGGAGGTGCCAGAGCCAGCACACATGGTAGACAGCTTCAGACTGCACCGAACACCTGCAGATCACGGGAGCTCCTATCTGGGTGGCCCCCTGGCAGGGGACAGGTGGCAGCTGACCGTGGCTTGCACCTCCTGGGAGGTCCCAGAGCCAGCATACCTGGTGGACAGCTTCAGACTGCACCGAGGCACCATCTTAGTGCAAGTGCGTGGCGTTGGCCCCTGCGCAGCTGATCCTCTGCTGTAATCACTACCAGTCCTCACAGCCAATTGGCCTGGGGGTAAATCCCTTCCATTGACAGCAATGGAGGCTCAACTACAACAGGAGGGTGCACACAGTCCACCTTCGGGGTGCACCTGAAGCACCCAGCTCAGGTGATCAGGGAGGCTGGGTCACTGGGCCCTTCTGGCCATTTACTACATAAAGCCACTCTACCGACACTGGGAGACGTAGCAGCTCTACCCAATTCCCGGAAACAAACACAGGGAGGCAGCCAAAATGAGGAGACAAAGAAACATGTGCCAAATAAAAGAACAGAACAAAACTCCAGAAAAAGTACACAAAATGGAGACAATTACCAAATGCAGAGTTCAAAACACTGGTTATAAGGATGCTCAATGAAATCAGTGAGAACTTTAATAAAAAAAAAGTAGGAACCATAAAAATGGAGACAGAAAACATTAAATAAAGTAAATGAGACATGTCCCACAGTAAATGATCTTCTTTCATTCACATTACATCAGCACTTTAAAGGTTTTCAGAGGGATTAAGTACGGCGGCAGAGTAAATTGATGCTGCCCAGACATAATCCCAGGTCGAAACTGTAATTACAACTAAAATACAGAAAAACTTACTGATCAACGAAGACTCGCTGGAGAGAATCTTGATAATGGAGGACCAAAAGTGGAGACTGCATAGAGGCTGGTAGGAGGGGCGGAGGTGCGAAGGGCTGGCCGGGCGCCCACAGAAGGCAGCTTAAGTTCCAGAGAGATGTCTTGGCTGGGGGCTTGCCACGGAGAACTCTAGGTCTAATTCCCGAGCTGGACCCCCCAGCAGAGAGCACCAGAACTCAGAAGGGTACCCGCATAATATCTGGCTGTGAAAAGCAGCGGGTTAGCTGTCTGCCAGGGAGAGACGGCTGGAAATTCAGGCACCCTCTTACAGGGCCAATGCATAAAATCCCCTGTGGAGCCACCCATCTTGTGCTATGACAGAGGATCAGCGGAGTGGACTGGAGCTGTGTGAGCAGAAGCCAGGATCGAGGGCTCTGGGGTTAGAGCTCAAAAGGCAGACACCCCGGTTTCCGGTGCTGAGCCAGTCCCTCATGCTGCAGGTAATCTTTCTCGAGCAGACAATTGATATACAGGTGGTATTGCCTGGGGGGAAGACAGCTGACCCACCCTATTGAAAAAACACCTTGCCCCTTAAGAGACTGAGAATAACAATTAACCTCCAGGCAGGAACAATTACCCCATCCTGCTGACAAAAACTCTTGCCACCTGTCGATGATTGCCTGAGGGCCGATGAAGAGGAATCCTATCAGTCTGCAGCCAGAGGCAGTCTCCGG
>NW_005368264.1:1107310-1123538 GCF_000412655.1 Myotis brandtii | reverse complement strand
GGGGGGGGGGGGTCACAAATTGTCTTTCTATATGTAGCAATATACCATCTCTGGAAATCTAGGGATAGCACTGTCATATTTTTCAGAATTTAAAAATAGTCTTCTGTTAGTTTGACAAATGAATACTACTCTGTACTTATACATTCCCTTATATTAAAACAAAACACAAAATAAAAAATCTTGTTCTCGTGTCATCATGAATAATTTCTAGAACTAAATAGGAATTAAATAACCATTAACAGATATGTTGATATGGTATTTTTTCCTATTAAAAATATGTCCGAAAATAAAATGGGGCTGACCTTAAGTGCCTTAAATGAGAGACAAATTGTTTTACCTATAAATCTTGCATTTTCTTTCAATAAGATGCAGAAAAGCAGTAAGAAGAAAGTAGAAAATAAAAAATGCCCTTCAATGTACTCTGGTAGAAAAGAGAGAACACTACTCAGGACAAACAGAAAAATTAAATGCTCCTTTGCCAAATGTCTACTTTAATTAACATTTCTGTGAAAAATTAAGGGCCTTATAATCCCCTGAATTATTTTGTCAGATCTAGCTAGGCCTTTTTATGCCTCCTTAAGTATATAAGGCTTTTTATATCAAGCTTTTCTTATGAGACTAAAAATAAAAACTCATTTTGGTAATGGCGTTGTTCTGTGCATCACAACTTTTTAAACAAACTCTTTTAGAGAACTTTTTGGTACCAATCACTGTCCTAAGTGCTTTAAAATATTAATTTACTTAAAGAGTTTAAGAATCCTATGAGATAGATATTATTATTTATTATATATCTTCATTTTACAATTAGGGAAATTGCCCAAGATCACACAGTGATAAAGTTAGGGTTTGAACCCAGACCAATCTGGTTTTAGGGTCCATGCACTTAATGTCTCAGCTATGTTGCCTCCAACAGTTTCTTATACAGATGTTCAGGAAGGAAAAGCCCAGAAAATCTGAAATATAGAAAATTTAATCTGTTGAGACTGTAGCAAGGATCAGACTTCGTATGTTATACAAACTTGTTTTAGGACTTATTACAAGGTTCAAAGAATATGAAGGCACACATAATCTATTTTAAAAAAAAGGCAGTAAAAAGCCATCACAATGTATAGTAAGAATGAAATAATGATGAAAATCATGGGGAAAATAAAAACTTTTCACAATATATAATGATCATCGATAAATGATTCAGCTACTGTGTGTAGACATAATGCTGCAAATGTTTTAATAAACATTGTGATCTAGGGAGATTCTGTGTTTAAGACATTGTAAAAACTACTAAGAGTTTTACTCTCAGATAGAACATAGAAGGTCATAAAGGACTATTACTAGAAGACATTGTAAAAACTACTAAGAGTTTTACTCTCAGAACAGAAGGTCATAAAGGATTATTACTACAACAGGAAAACACAAGATACAATGGTTACACTCTACCAGTGGTTGGCAAACTCATTAGTCAACAGAGCCAAATATCAACAGTACAACGATTGAAATTTCTTTTGAGAGACGAATTTTTTAAACTATATGGGTAGGTACATTGTTATTAACTTAATTAGGGTCCTCCTAAGGCTTAAGAAGAGTCACACTCAAGGGGCCAAAGAGCCGCAGTTTGCCGACCAAGGCCTAGGTCAAGCATGTCAAACTCTCGGCCCATGGGCCGCATGCCTCATTTATTTGGCCCATGTTAGCCTTTGAGTTTGACATGCTTGCTCAGTAGATACAAAGAAGTCTAACTAAATCAAATTCCAATGAGAAACTATCAAAGAACTATATATACCGTTTTTATGGGACCAATCACCTATCCTGGGAATCTGTGGGTGGAAGAGCATGCCTGGCATAGTAAGACAGATTTTGGTGGGATGAGAAAAATACCCTGAAGCTTTTAATGACAATATGTCTGGTATAATCGATTGTAAATAGAAGAACTCGATGTGAAAATAAATTGCATTCAACAATTCTCCCCCAGAGGAATTTTGGTAAAAGACAGAGGACGGACCTGAAAAGCAGAAAAATGTCTCATTGTTTTGTCCAGCACTTATGTTTTAGAACCTTTCTGGCATTACAACTAGAGATGAACTGAGCTTTCAGTTATTTGAAAATATCAAGAACTTCCAGAAAAAGTTATTTTCACTGAATTAATATAAAATATCATATAAAGTTAATTTCCACTGTTTCAGAAAAGAATACATGTTATATAGCTATAATATTAAATGCAATTCCAGAATAGACCAGTCTTTAAGCAGTATATTCATTAAAAATAGACAAAAACTCACTTTCTGATAACCCATTAAGAACCCTTGAAAAGGACCTATAGCAAGCTTATAGAAAGCTTAGCAAATACGCTATTTCCCACTAGGGAAATCTTTGAACCAAAAAGAGCAGAAACCACAAGGAATGATAAATGCACAAACTTGTTTTTTCCAGAATTTAATATTTTTAAAAAGACGGAAAGTATAAAAATTATCAAAAAAAAATCTTAAAAGGTTTATTTTGGGGCTAAATGCTTGCACTGAAACTTTTTCTTATAATTGATTTAAGGTAAAAGGCAAAAATTATATTAAAAAACACAGCAGCTACAGCTGTCCAATATAAAGTCCATCTGCAGAAAGGTAGGACAAAATGAGCTGACTGAGGAAATATTCACATCATGACCTCAACAGCAAGTTTCAAATGGTTCCAGTTCCCAAGGTCTAAAACAAGGATCATCTTGCATGTTTAGATTCTACTTCTTCAAGAATCCACTGAATGCCATTCAAAAAACCCTTTAGAGTTTCAGCCTCTGTATCCTGGACCTAGGAGCAAAGAAGAGAGACGATTATCAGTAAGAAACTGAGTCCAACATCTTATGATGATGATGGACATTTTTTTTAAAATATACTTTTATTGATTTCAGAGAGGAAGTGAGAGAGAGAGAGAAATATCAATGATAAGAGAGAATCATTGATTGGCTGCCTTCTGCATGGCCCACACTGGGGATAAGCCGGCAACCCGGGCATGTGCCCTTGACTGAAATCGAACTTGGGACCCTTCAGTCCACAGGCTGGTGCTCTATCCACTGAGCCAAACCAGCTAGGGCCGGACATTTTTCTAGACACCAAAAAAAGGACTAAAAATATCCCAATAAACTTTGGATGAATCACTGAAGTAGTCTCCTAGACAACTTAGATAAAAATATGATCTCTTATATCTTTTAATTATTACCAATATAAGGCTTATTATTTATCCTTGGGGATAGGAAGATCTACCATTTCCATGACTTGTTTGTATGTATTAGAAAAATAATTCCCACAAAAGATCCCCTTTGAAAACGAAAAGATTTTTGAATGAACCCAGCTTGTCAACTGATAAACATGACGTCTTGTTGCAAAAAAAATGTCTTTAAGACTGCCACTTCTCCTAGTGGTAAGTCAAACTCAGGAAGGTACACCTTTATTAGTAGCTTTCAAATTGTGTTCCAGTTTCCAGAGCTCCTTGGGAGGGATAAGGGGAGAAAAGAAGGAAGAAAATCCTCTAAATTCTTCAGCAAAAGCATTTCCAATATTAATTTTCCTTTATTTTACTTAGGGCAAGCATGTCAAACTCGAGGCTGGCGGGCCGCATGCTTCGTTTAAATAAAGGAGGCATGCAGCCCACTGGCCGCGAGTTTGACATGCTTGACTTAGGGGTTTTCATGTAAGGTTTCATTTGATGAAAAGATTCCATGATTAAAATAAAGTTTGGAGAGCTAGGAACTCTAAGATGGAATCTGTACTTCTGATGGCCCTTAAAGCATAATACACTAATGCTGGAAAAAACCATGATAGTGGCATCTAAAAAAAAAAAAATCCCCAATTATTATTCATTGTACCCATGACAGGAGAGACAAGTAGGAACAAATGATCAGCTGAGACTATTGAAACCAACTAAAATAACTCCCATCAATTAAGCTATTAAAACTGACTTTAGAATACTGTTCTGTTTCATTAAAGAGAATGAGTAGGAAACAGTAAAATTAAAAAAAAAACAAACTGAAAAAATAAAGTAAGATGTTTCTCACCAGAGAAGATAGGATCTTACCATCCATGGGTGGTTTAAATGATTCAGACCCAGCTCATGTGCCACATAAAAACAGGGCATTCTTTTCACATTTGCCTGAGAAATACAAGATAAAACCAGCATTGGTCTTCCTGAAGATCCAAAGGCTGGGTCTGTCATTGCCATAATACGAGAAAATTCATCTTGCCATTCATGTCCTAAGGAACGAAGTCAAACTCTTAATTTGCATTACTTGCAATGATTTCTAAAATAATTAGATTAAAAACTAACAGAACAAGAAAACAAAAAAATTACCAGGACCCAAACATAACAAACTACCTCTATTGCTTTGTTCATTTATTAATGTCATTAAGTAGCCTTGCAAGGACTGGTATTTAGGTGAAATCAGAGGGGAGGGGAATCATAGTACCATTCAGATGTCTCTATAGTTTAAAAGAAAAATACCTTAATATAGTTATTTTCCTCTCACAAATTCTGTAGCTATCACTACCCTTTCTTTCAAAGTCCTTAATTTCAAAAATTTAAACATATAGTTGGGTCTAGCTTTTCTATGCAAACTAACAGTCTCTGCCTTTCACTGAAGTATATAAATCACTGACATCTTGTGGTAGGCAGAATTTTAAAGCGATCCCCAATGACTCGCACCCTTGTATAAACCCTTCCCCTTTGCTGGGAGGAACCTGCAAATATAATGGGATATCACTGTCATCATTGGGGTGTATTGTCCTATTAGGGACGCCGTCCTCAGTGAGCCTGACCTAAGCATGTGAGTCCTTAAAAGGGATGAAATTCTTCTAACAAGAGAACGGTGAGCTGATAAACAGGTGTTCTTTTGAACCAGTAGGTTGGAGGTGATTTGTTATATACCAATAGAAAACAAACATGTAATGAATTAACAAACATGGGACATTTAAATCTATCATATACCTCTTGGATTTTGACTTGTTCAACCCGTTCTTTGTTCCTTTGTCTCTCTTGTTCTTTCTTTTGAATTGAGTTTTTTAAATGATTCCATTTTATCTTCACTACTGGCTTATTTAATTATACCTCTGTTACACTTTTTTTAGAGGTTGCTCAAAGATTTACAATGTAATTCTTAACTTATAACTGTCTACCTTTAAATAGTATTATACAATTTCACTTATAGAAGAATATTACAACAATATATTTCCATTTCCTCCCTTCCATGCTGTTGTACTGTTAGTATAAATTTTACTTAAAAATATCACATACCCACAATACATTGTTACTATTTTCCTTTACATAATTATAAGGAATTTAAAATTAGAAAAAAACTTTTATATAGTTTTATTGTTTTCATCCCAGGGTTCTTGATTTATTTTTGTAGATGCAATTTTCCATCTGGTATATTCTTCTGCCTAAAGAGATTCCTTTAATAGTTCCTCTAGTGCAAATCTGCTAATAATGAATTTTCACAGATTTTGTTTGTCTGAAAAGTCTTGATCTTGCCTTCATTTTTAAAACATTTCTTTGCTGGACATAAGGTTTCCTCCCCTTTGCAATACTCTACAGCAAGCATGTCAAACTCAAAGGCTAACACAGGCCAAATAGATGAGGCATGTGGCCCAAGGGCCACAAATTTGACATGCTTGCTGTACAGATTTCCCTTCACTGCCTTCTAGCTTGCAGCAATTCTGTCAGGGAGTCTGTCCTTACCCGTGGCCCTTTGTAAGTATCTTTCCTTCTGCTCTGGCTGCCTTCAAGATATTCTGTTTACCTTTGGTTTTCATCAATTTAGCTATGATATATCTAGATGTATTTTTCATTTATTAGGTTTACAGTTCTCTGGGCATCTTGGATCTATGGCTTGTTGTCTTTCAGTAATGTTGAAATATAGGCCATTATCTGTTCAAAATTTTCTTTTCCCCTGTTCTTACTCCCTTCATGTTTTGGTACTCCAATTACACACATATATGTTAGACTAGGGATTGGCATATTACATTCCTGTCGATCTGTCTTCATAAATGAAATTATTTTGGAAAACAGCCATGTCCACTAATTTACAAACTGTCTGTGGCTACTTTTGCACTGTAACAGTAGCGTTGAGTAACTATGAGAGATCATATGGCTCATGTAACTAAAATATTTAATATCTAGCCTTTTAAGAAAAAGTTAACTCTCCTTTGATAGGTTCCCCCAGCTCTTGGATGCTCTGTTCCCCACTCCTTCTCTTTTTCCTCTGTGTGTTTTAATTTGGATAATTTCAACTGAGCTATCTTTCAGTTTTTTGAAGGCTTCATTTGCCAATAAGTCCGTTGAAGAAACTATTCACCTGTTATCATATTTTCTATACTTAGCAATCCCATTTTACTCTTTAATAGCTTCTTACTCTCTGCTGAAAATCCCTATCTGTTCACACATATTGTCTACTTTTTCCACTAAATCCTTTAACATATTAATCATGTCCCTTTCTGAGAGTGACAACATCCAGGCAATCTACTGATTACTTTCTCTTGATAATGGGTCATTTCATTTTTATTTTTTGTGTGTGACATAAAATTTTAATTTACTGCTAGATGTTTTATATAGAGCCAGTAGAGACTGTAAAGACTGAGGTAAAGAGGATTTACTACTGAAAATAGACATGATTTTTTTGTTAGGCCATTAATGCAGTAGGTCAAGTTCAACTAGTCAGTAGTTAAGATGGATTTGGCTTTTATTGTTATGATTAACTTTAGTGCACCATAAACTTTAAATTCTTTAAGGAATGGGCTGCTGCTACCGTGTTCTGAGTGAGAACAATATATTATATTATTTATATCCTTCCTTGTTCACAGGGGTTTGAGGGAGAAATTACAACAATGACTTTGGCCCCAAAATATTTTGATTTCATACCTATATATCACTATGAATCGCAATTATTCAGAATATATAGAGAGTGTTCTCAACTAATCTACCCAATTAAAGTAAACATTCCACACCACACATTTCTGTATCTGGGTAATTAAAACAAAGGTAAAAATTTTCAGTTATCTGCATAAATTATTTGAATAGGGCCAGAAGTAAAAAACACACAGCAATAACAAAAAGTGCAGAAGCATACAATAAATAGTATCATATAGTTATGGTTTTAAATTTTGGTATGCATCAAAATTCTGTAAGTGCTTGTTAAAAACAAGCAAATAAACAAACAAACAAACAAAACAGATCCCAGGACACAATCAAATCTATGAATCATAATCCACCATGGTAGGAACCAGGCAGTTGTTTTTAACAAGCTCTCCAAGTGATCCTAATACACATCAAGGTTTGAGAATCCACTGTTAACGAAAGGTCATAGGGTCACATTGATAAAATTAACCATCATATTCTTAAGAAGCCACAGTAAAGCCTAAAAAATATTTTTTATTTGCTTTGAAAAGCAAGTGCTTTTAAAACGAAAATACGATAATGCTTACTTTTCTGAGCTTCAGCATTTGCAACATAGATGAACCCATCAACAACTTCACACACCTTCTGAATTTGTGGAATTACACTGTAGCGGCTTCCTTGTTGATCATCCCCTTCATTCTGTAAACTGAACATCTTGTTAACTGCACTTGTATGCTCTTCTCTTGCTCTATCTCTTTCCTTTCTATAAGAAAATATGTGAACATAAAACATAATCAGACACTAAACAGGCTGCATCCCCTTAAAATATTCCAGTCCTTAAGTCACCAAGTAGGAAGCATTACCTGGTAGTTGAATATAATATCAGGATGTTGAACTTATGTTGGTTGCTCAACTGAAAATTGACCCCTGATCCAATACCTAAAGAAAAAAATTACAGTTATCAAAAAAAGTCATTAATAAAGACAGCAAAAGATCAGATTGAAAAAAATTACCCAGAATTTTAAAAATTCTACAACTTATATATAGCTTTGAATTAAAATGGAATGTTCATGTTGAAAAAGATGCTGCTTGCAATTTTCATTCACTTAATAAAAACATAGACAAAGAACTGCTAGGCTTGCCCGGCTGGCGTGGCTCAGTGGTTGAGCGTCGACCTATGAACCAGGAAGTCATGGTTCGATTCCCGGCCAGGGCACATGCCCGGGGTTGCGGGCTTGATCCCCAGTGTGGGGCGTGCAGAAGGCAGCTGATCCATGATTCTCTCTCATCATTGATGTATCTATCTCTCTCTCCCTCTCCCTTCCTCTCTGAAATCAATAAAAATGTATTTTAAAAAAATAACTGCTAGGCTTATAACATTCCTTTTCATATCATCGTTATCTTCATTAACTTTATCATCATCATATCAGCAGCAGTTGCATCATAATAGCTACTACTATTTATCTTGAAGACTAAGACTCATTTTCATATTTTTATGTTTCTCATTTCTTACACTCCATGCATACATTCAGTGAAATGGCTCCCCTCTCCACCCAAAAAGCTGTTTTTAAATTTATGAGGAGTCATCAATGCCAACTTAGAAAATTGAAAAAAATATGGCATAATTTGGAATTAGACTTGATTTAGAATCTTGACTTTGCTATACATAGCCATGTTTTTGTGAGCCTCAGTTCTGTCATAGAAGTATAGTAATAATACATTTTAGGATTATTGTAAGCATTAAACAAGATTACATATGTAAAACTATTCGAGTGACTGGTAAATAGCAGGTGCTAAGTAGTACTAGCTTCTTTCAACTTTATACCTGAATCATTCAACTTTGTTATTTGTCCTTCTTTATAAACATCTTCCTTCTTTTGGCTGTTAACACACAGGGACTCATTTTCCCTCCTGCTTCTTAGAAAGGGCATTCTCTTTTCCCATGGCTCTACTTCTTTTTGCTATAAAAATGTCCTCTTAGATTTTGTCCACCCCTCTCCATCCTCACTCCCACCCTTTAGATTAAGTTGCCATCATCTCACACTTGGACTTCTGCAATCACTTCTAAACAGTGTCCTACATCCACTTTTGCCCTCTACTATCATTCTTCCCCCAGCATGTGGAGAGACTGCTTAAAAATGCCTATCTAGCCAGTAAGGCTCAGTGGTTGAGTGTCGACCTATGAACCAGGAGGTCAGGGTTCGATTCCTGGTGAGGGCACATACTGGGGTTGTGGGCTCTATCCCAGGTAGGGGGCATGCAGGAGGCAGCCGGTCAATGTGTCTCTATCATCAATGTTTCTCTCTCTCTCCTCTCTTCCTCTCCCTCTAAAAATTAAAAAAAAAAAAAAAGCCTAAATAATTATACCTCTTCCCTTCAAAGCCACTTCCCTTCAGGCAAAGAAAACGTTAATATAATCTGGTCTCTACTTACCCCTGCATTATAACCAATATAGTTGTCCAAATAAGCTGAGCCATGCCACACCTTTTTATGTCACCACATATACAGAGATCTTGGTGGCTGGCACTGCAAGCATCCCAGGCCAAGTGACCTGAGTCTGCTGGCCACTAGGCCTGGTGCACAACCCCCAACCTCAGAGATCACAGAAGTAAATTCCACCATGATCTTTATTTTCATCAGAAACTTCGAGATTTCCCTCTCAACACATCTAACCTCAGCCTAATATGATCTCTAGGCTGTTCTGAACGCACTACCTTGCCAATGACCCCTCCTTTCATTCTTCCCTGATCTTGCAGGGTTTGAGGCATAATTAAATTGGCATTTCCAAACAATCACTCCAGCTGCTGTCTTGAGAATGAAATTGCCATTTCATAATCAACCTTCTCCATGTCCCCAACCTCTTCTTGAGCTGTCCCTTCTATCTCTTGGCTTTACCTGAAATGAGCCTGCCCCTAGGTGCCGCTTCTCTCACTGTGGACCAGAGGTCCTCAAACTTTTTAAACAGGGGGCCAGTTCACTGTCCCTCAGACATTCCACACATGTGCACTGCGGGCCCGGGACGAGTCGGCTGCTAAGCAGGACAGGCAGCGGCGGCAAAAACACCCGGTGGGCCAGATAAATGTTTT
The DNA here is from genome assembly GCF_000412655.1 of Myotis brandtii. Classification (NCBI taxonomy): domain Eukaryota; kingdom Metazoa; phylum Chordata; class Mammalia; order Chiroptera; family Vespertilionidae; genus Myotis; species Myotis brandtii. The sequence goes on along the minus strand of NW_005368264.1, from coordinate 1,113,585 downwards.
CGGTGGGCCGCATGTGGCCCGCGGGCCGTAATTTGAGGACGCCTGCTGTGGACTCTCATGTAACAAGGTTGCTTATTCTCTCACATCTCAGGGTAAAGAGGTAGGGTCAATGTTCTCTTTACTCCCCAGTGCCATGTCTTAACCATTACTCACCAACCCTCTTGAAAAACTCCATCTCTTTGAGACACACACAGCATTCAGCTATAGTCCCATCTCTCCTTCCTTGACCTTGTAATTTATAAATTTCCTTTTGATTATCCCTTCCTCCAAACATTCACTGAAGATTTCAGCACCTGGTTCACAATCTTCCTCTCCATCCTCAGAAATTTCAAAGTCCACATGGACTCCATGATTGTCAAATCTTGATTTCTAGCCCAGAATTTGCTCTTGAGATCTGGATGCATAAAGTAATCCACAAAGTCACTTGTTCATTCATGCATCAAATATATATTGAGTGCCTATTATGTGCCTGATACCGCAGATCAAGCTAAGAATAAAGTTGACAAGATTCCTGCCCTAATGGAGCTATAATTGGATTGCTTATAGCAGGCATCTATCTCTACACATTCAGTCAATTCTATATCCTTCATACTTTTATCACAATACTAGAGGCCCGGTGCATGAATTCGTGCATGGGTGGGGTCTGGCCCACCCCAGTTGGGGTGATTGGGCTGGGCCAGCTGGGGTGAGGGGTCATGAGCGGTTGGCCGAATGGCCTCACCCCCTGGTCAAACTCCCAGTTGAACTCCTGGTCAAGGGGACAATTTGCATATTAGCCTTTTATTATATAGGGGCACATCACCCAGGAACCGCCACTGCCAAGTCACCACAGCTCAGCAGCTCCTGCATTGAGCATCTGCCCCCTGGTGGTCAGTGCATGTCATACCTACCGGCCGGTTGGATGGTTGGATGGTTGCTTAGCCTTTTATATATATAGACTAGAGGCCCAGTGCACGAAATCCATGCACAGAGGGAGGGGTAGGAGTCCCTCAGTCTGGCCTGCACCCTCTTCAATCCAGGACCACTCAGGGGATGTCCGACTGCCGGTTTAGGCCTGATCCCACAACAGGCAGTCGGACATCCATCTCGCAATCCAGGACTGCTGGCTCCTAACCGCTCACCTGCCTGCCTGCCTGATTGCCCCTAACCACTCTGCATGCCTGCCTGATGCCCCTAACTGCTCTCCCCTGCCAGCCTGATCCGCCTAACTGCTCTCCCCTGCTGGCCTGATCCCCCTAACTGCTCTCCCTTGCCAGCCTGATTGCCCCTAACCACCTCTGCCTCGGCCCCACCACTGTGGCTTTGTCCAGAAGGACGTCCGAAAGGTCGTCCTGAAGATGTTCGGTCTAATTAGCACATTACCCTCTTATTAGTATAGATTAGTGGTTTCTTAATGCATCTCCATGTCTTTATAATGCCTCCTAATCAATTTTCCACTTAAGGAAGCCAGATTGAGCTTTCTAAATGCAATCTCGACCACCTCATTCCTCTGCTTAAAATCCTTTAAGAGCTTCCAAATGCTTAAGCATGGCACACAAGTGTCTTCTCACCTGTACACTCTACACACACAGAGCTACTTCAAATGTGCCATGCACAACCAGGGTGTTGTCCTTTTAGAAATGTAGTTTTCACTGCTCAGAATATTTTTACCCTGTCTTTTTTTTTATTGCCTACTCCTACTCATCTTAATGACCATGTGAGGCATCTTATTCAATGTGGTGCCTTCTCTGACCCTAAATTTTCTACCCAGGAACTAACTGCATCATATTCAAATCACCTGTGCACTTGTCTCTGTCCATCCTAGACCAAGTGTCTTCAGGACAAAGATTTTTGATATGGTTTTAAATCTCTGCATCTTTAGGATCTAATAAGTGCTCTCAATAAATGAATAAGTAAAGCTAGATTGTATTATCATTTATATTTATTATATATCCTGTTTACCAACTAACTACATGGCTGCTGTTGGGTTCTGTTTTTTTTTTTCATAGAAAGAAGGGGAAGGTGAAAATTAAGTATTTTTGAAATTTCAATATACAGTTATGTGAAAGTATTTTGCACATAGTAGATAGGTGCCAAATGGTTTTTGCTGTTAATATTCTTTTAAAATATAGTAAATATTGTATAAATACAACATCTTGGCTACATAATTTACTTTCACATAATCTTATATTCTGGATTGCATAAACTTTAGTAGGAAATATGAGAAAGCTTACCTCTTTTAAAAAGTACATTAATTCTCTCAGTCCTTTGGCACCTGGAGGGCTCTCACTAACCAAATTACTATATTTCAATGATTTTTAATCTTTTTTATGTCATGGCACATATAAAGTAATTATTAAAATTCTGCAGCAATCAAAAATATATTTTTGCTGATCTGACAAAAAAATAGGTATAATTTTGATTCATTCACACAGGATGACTATTGTTATGTCGACTGTTGTCATTATTTTATTTGATAATCTAAAGGAAAAGAGGTCCAATATCTGTCCCAGAGTACAGTCAGATATTGCATGTTTTAAAAATTCTTGTGACACACCAGTGTGACTCTCACATCACACCAGTTAAAAATCACTGCTATATTTCATCACATCAAATAATTAATTAAAAAATGAATTTCTTTCTATTTAACATTAGTGTCAAGCTCAAAGTGTTAACTTATTATGTACTGTAGATTAACAGGAAAATTACCATCAATTTGCCTCTGAGGCAAACCAGCTGTTGGGCAAAGTTCCTCAGAAGACATCAAGCTCAACACCAAAGATGTATTCAGTTCTTCCAAACCTGGTCCAAACATAGCAAATCGGGGTTCATTCTGAATGATCAATGAGTGTAAAAATGAGGTCACTGCTCCATACATAGGACGGCTAGCTTTCGAGGATCTTCTTGTGTATGGACAGCACATTTTATAGCTGTATAAAATTGTCACAATTAGAAAATTAATACAGAAAAAATTTAGCCAGTTATTTGCTCAACAATGTATAATTTATTGAGAATTTCCTAGATACAAGGATACAATGACTATATAGTTCCAATTCTCATGGAGGACAGTGGGGGACAGACACCATTATAATATGTATGCCAAGTGCCATGACAGGACTAAGCCTGAGGTGCTATGGGAGCACTACTGATCCAGAAACTGAGAAAGTCTTCCGCAGGAAGTCATTACTTACTTTCCAATCTTTCATTTAGATTCTCTCATGGAACATTTGGTCTAACACTTGTTTCAATGGTTAAAATTCACTACATAGAGTAGTGATCAAATGGGGGAGATTTTGCTCCTCACCCTCCTCTCTTCGCCCCCCCCAGGTCCAGGGAACATTTGGCAACATCTGGAGACACTTCTGTTATCACGGCAGGGGGTTAGTGAGGTGGTACTACTGACATCTAGTGGGTGGAAGCCAGGGGTGCCTCAAAACATCAACAGTTCCCAGACCATCTGGTCCAAAATGTCACTAGTTCCAAGATTGAGAAACACTGCACTGAAGATAAACTACACAGACAGTCAGCATAAATGTTCCTATAGATTAAAAAATATATAACCAAGTTTCTTACATACTTTTATTAACAGCCTCAAATATAACAGTTCAATAAGTGTTAAACATAAAGGGAGGCTCAAATATTCCTTACAGATAACCTAGCAAACTAAGAATCACATAAAAATAAAAACAACTCAGTTTCTTTTAATAGCTATAAATGTCTAAACTAGCAATTCCACATGTTATTGAAAATGAAAATAAAGTTACCCAATCAAAATAAAACCTAAAGCCCTTTAACTAAATCAAGCTGGTTAAGACAATTACTAACCTAATAAGATAATCATGTTTATTTAGGAACTTGTAATTCAAGAAGGAAAAAAAATCAAATTTGAAGCTAGATAGGTCAGGCCAAGCTTCACTACTAGTTAGTTATATAAGCCACTGATAGTCTGAACATCAATTTTTCCAACTGCAGTACATGAACAATAATCAACCCGGGGTTGTAAGAGTCAGAAATCATTTTATTTGCTCACAAAAGATAGTTACTATGATTATTACTATCCCTGGGGGAAGTTTGGTCTCACAGCATCAGATACACTCGATGCTAGGTTGGCTGCAGGACCAGTTGCTCAATAACATTAATTCTCTCACCTATATTATATTCCAAAATGTCAATGCTTTTGGGTTAGTAAGAAAATTGTATTTCCCAGATCCTTGAGAATGGTTTTCTCCTTGCCAAAGAACTGCTTTCTGATCTCTGGACATTCCTTTTCTGGATATGGAAAGCATTCACTATTGAACAAAATGACAAGTGTTCTAAAGATAAGAAAATTTAAAGAAGAGTTTCACTCCCTGCCATGTGAACTATGTATATTTACCCAAATACTCTGGTCAGGTATGGGGCGCAGCTACAGTGTTTTGGCCAGGTCCAAGCTTCGGACTAATGAAAGGACAGGGTCCTCTCATTGCCACGTGCAAGTCCCAGCTGGAGGGCAGGGCCCTCCCAGCACAATTATAGCCAACGGCTGTGGTTGTAAGCTTGAACCTATGGTCCAAACATGTAACCCCACGTGCCTGTGTGCTAGAGTTCAGTGCATATAGTTGAGTGAGGTTGAAACTCACGAGAATGCTGTAAACAACGTGATCACGCCCCTACTTTGCCTCATGGCATCTGCTATAAAATAAAGACATGGCTTGTGGGCGCTGGGGCTGTCTCCTCATCAGGGAGTAGCGTCCCACCGAGACCCAGCTTTCATTCTCTTATCTGTCTTTCCTTAATCCTTTCCCGCCCCCCCCCCCGCCCCCACTCAGTTTACCTTTGGCCGCAACAGTCAGGCATCACAGGGAAGTAACAAAATGAAGTCATTTAACTTAACCCCAATTTTCACAAAAGAACAGACACTAAGACCCAAAATCTATGAAAAAAAAAAATTAGTCTTGGGACTATTGACTTGTAATACAGTCAAATTTAATGTCTTCTCTTTAATGCATAAAACTAGATACTTACACCGCCATGTAGTCAAAAAATGCACCATCAGTGACTTCAGACATAGGCTTTTTTAAGATGTCCAGATCTGGAAGAGACTTCCAGTCAACGGAAGACCACGAAGGAAGGTCCCGCAACAGAAAGTACCTCCACAGAATGGGATCTCGAACGGTTTCGTTCCAGTAATGACTTGTACTTCCCAACTGACACAGATCGTGAGGGGAGAGGAATGACAAAATATAGAGCTGTACGTCAATCTGAAACAGAGGAAAGCGGCACGCAGGTGAAAGGGGGAATAATTTATCTTGGAAAATTATTTTCCGATAATAAATGAGAAAAATTATTATCATCATACTAGGAAACCGAACGTCGACTGAACAGTGTCTTAATTAAATCTATCAGGATAAATGACAATAGCAACAAAGGCTTGTTATACCAGATAACCAAAGATCAACTGAACAGCCACTATTTTCCCCTAACACTATCATTCTGAAGTTGCTTTCCTGCCGTCAGGAGAGAATCCTAACTGAACACTTAATTTCTGATACACGGAAACCAACCATTTTTTCAAGCAAAATAACCAGTTTCTTTCATTTCTTTCCAGGGGTATTTTGCCAGACCATTTGGGTATATTTACTTAGGAAATAACTTATTCTTCAGAATAAACCTTTCGCAAGCAAACTTCTGATTTTATCACCAGATCACATCCAAGGGTAAACCTGTCAACGGAGTTCCTCTGTCAAATCCATTAATTGTTTCGAAGGACCTGCGCCGGGGGGAGAACCGGGGCGGCATTCCGAGCCCCCTGTTCTCAGTTCCTGATGGGCGGCGGAGGGAGGTGTCAACAGCCCATGGGAGAAGGGATTTTTTTTCCTGTGATTTTTTTAATTTTTTAAATTTTATTGTTTAAGGTATTACAAATGGTAGTACATATGTCTCTTCCTCCCCCGCCCCCGCGCCCAGTGTCTTGCACCTGTTGGTTGTGCTTAAATGCATGCACACAAGTCCTTCGGTTGGCATCTTACCCCCCAACCCTCCCCAGCCCTCCCGCTGTAGTCGGACAGTCTGCTCGATGCTTCTTTGCCTCTGTTTCTGTCCAACAGTCTGTAATGTCCTTGATTATGCATAAATGAGTGCGATGAAGGAGAAGGGATTTAGTAATGTCTAAGAATGTCCCCATCTCCCCGACAAATGGCCCGCTGAAGGCCGTGGGAAGGCTGCGGCTCGGTGGGAGTGTAGCCGCGGGGAGTGTGTGCGAGGCAGCAGCCCGGCCCCCCGGGAGGGTGGAGGGGAGACCCCGCGTCTCTGGGCCC
>NW_005368264.1:1088491-1106682 GCF_000412655.1 Myotis brandtii | reverse complement strand
CCCTGACCCCGCCCCCCACCCAGCAGCCTGGAGCCAGCTCACCTCCAGCCCAGAAGGAAACCAAGTGGAGAAGAGCTGAAAGCTCCTGGACAGTCACTGCCCCTCCACGCCAGGCCTCGGCCTCCGCCTCAGCACACACTACGTGCTTAGAACTGTGTGTCAGTCTATGTCACATAGATCACATCGCTTAATCGTTCCAAAGAGCACTCCGCTCCCCGCTCCCCTGGCCCCAAAATCTATTGCCCCCTCTATAACGTCCTTACCTGCAGGATGTGGCCTGTTTCCATTACCTGGGCCCAGACTCCTTCTTGTTTCCTAGGTGGCCCTCGTCCCCTCTCCGGGGCTTTCTAACCAATTGCTTCCTTAGTACCTAGTGGGGTTTTTGGCTGGTTGTTTTTCAGCCCCCAACTTATCATTTGCTTTTTGGAGGGATTAACATGAATTGATAGGAGAGAGGCGGTCAGGAGCCCAATCACCAAGGACCTTATGCTAAAATGAGGCGGCTAGGTCCACTATATGGAAATATAAGTGCATTTAAAAAACTGCTGAACGTACCGCATTGAAGGGCAGCAAAATGCGGCTGGAATAAGAAACCAGATACGGTATAGTTGAAATCCCACGAGTTTTTATCTCTCAAAACGTGTCCATCTCACTCCCTTAGTGCAGCCTTACGTTAAACAGAGCTTTATAGTTACCACTGCCCACATTACAAGATAATCGATTATACTGAAATGGGTATGGTCTCTATTGGTAAGAAGCGCACAAATACTTAGTACTATGTATCAGTCTATTTCAAATAGATTACATCACTTAATCTGTTCCAAAGTTCTCTGCTCAAAAGTTCTTAAAGGAACATGTCAATCTAATGTTATCATTAACATATAATTTAAAATCTTTAGGATTATTCAAAAGAGAACAAGATGGCATTATCTTTTATACCATCCAATAAGAAAAGTACGCCTCCCCCCAAAAATAGTCCAATCGTTTTATTTTTTTTTTTTCATTTTTATTGATCTTAGAGAGGGAGGAGGAGAAAGAAACATCAACATCAACATTGATTGGCTGCCTCCTGCAGGCCCCACACTGGGGATCAAGCCCGTAACTCGGGCATGTGCCCTGAACAGGAATCAAACCATGACCTCCTGGTTCATAGGTCAATGCTCAATCACAGAGGCACACCAGCTGGGCAATAGTCCAATAGTTTTAAAGTTCCATTAAGAATGGACATAATAGTTACATTGAGCTCTATATAATCTGGTTCCAACTCACTATCAACCAATAATTGCTTACAACATCCCATTTGGAATGGCTGGCACCATTCAAACTGGGAACATGGCAACGAGTGCTCCCTGGCCAGAGAGTTTGTCACTCAATTATTCGGGCTGATGAGTACTACAGTTTTCAGCACAATGAAGAGGTATGCCAATACACAGAACTAGACATGACAGAAAACAGTAGTAGTAATAACTAACTTTTGAACTCTTGCCATGTGCTAGACACTGATCGTTAATTTTCAGTAACCTGTGAGGTTCTATTATTTTTCCTGTGTTAAATGAGATATTAAGGCATAGAAAGGCTAAGTAATTTATGTAGTCACACAGCTAAGAAATGACAGGGCTGGGATTCAACCTCAGGCCTCTGGCACAGAACTTATATTTCTGTCTGAACGTTATTAGGACCAGAAGAAATAATATTCAGACCTCAATAGTAAACTGAGATGATAAAAGTTTCATTCTCATACAACACCCAGATATAGAAGAAAACAAAGAACAAGATACAAATGTGGGAACATGGTTTTATTTTTTCTTAAAAATTCATATGCTCTAAAACATTTTACTTGGAAGTTTTCACTACAAGTAGGAAAACAAACAATAACAACAGAGAACACCAGCATGAATATACAACACATACTTTAATTGTGGATACATTAAAATTATTCTAATGTAATACTTTCATAATATATCTCATATTGTGCTAAAATATAATACCAAAAAAAAGGGAGCACCTTCTAGTTCCTAGATGGAATATTCCCCAGTTCATGAATCTGTTAATAAAGTCAATTAGATCTTCAAAAAATAATAGTACAAGTCATACTAGAGAACTACAGAATCCTGGATTCTATGGCAGATGGGGTATCCTTATGTGAGCCAGAAAAAGGAACCCTGAAAGGTAGAGAGAGAAGTGATAAGCAAACTAAAACTCACATGTCAACCAGCTGTGGGTTTTTAAAATGCCATTAAAATTAATCTGAGCATGCTTCAGACACATCTCCCACTTTAATGAACACCACAGGATTCACAGTGGATGGTAAAGGAAGGAATGTAATTATATTGTTGGGTTTTAGCCATGACTCCCACCTCACTCTATGGTATGCAAAGGAATAAGGGAAAGTCTTTAGTCATGATTTGCACCTTAATCAGCATGATACAATTCACAGTAGCCAGAAACCCTACAAATGCAGCCAGGTGGACAGGCCTTTAAATCTCAAAGCGTAGTTGACATATGAAAATTCATATAGGGAAAGAACTACACAAATATAAAGATTATGAAAAATCCATTAACAGAGTTTAAGATCTAGTAAATATCAGAGAACCCAAAGGAGAAACCCAAGTGTAAAAAACTGCACCAGGCCTTCAGGTCATCGCTCACCCATCGGTCAAGCCCACACTGGAGAGCAGCCTATAGATGTAATAAAATGACATGGTCACATGCAGTGACTCCCTTCTTATTGCAGTATCAGAACTTCCATCAGAAAGAAGAGCTTTATAAATGGACTGAATGTTCAAGGCATTTAACCAAAGGGGTGGAAATTGAAGACACAAATGCTAAAGTAGATAGGTGCTTGGCGGTGCCTTCCCACCCACCCTACAAATAGCACTCCTTTCCAGTCACACTAGCCCCTGACCCTGCTTTCCTCTGCACAGCACTCTTCACTTAACATGCTACCCATTTATTTCTTAAAATGTGTCAGTTTCCTTCACAGGAATACAAACTTGGAAAGAGGGTGTTTTACGAAGCTCTATCTCCTCAGTGCCAGGACAAAACCCGGCATGTAGAAGGCACATCAAAGTTGTTGATAAGTGAATTACAGTACCTTCCTAATGTGGAATATTTGGTATCTTGAAGTGACTTCATTCTAAATGAAACAGAATTTACTTAGCAGGCTTTAACATACAAAAATGTGATCATTGTTTTATAATACACTAGAGTAAAAAGTATTATAACGGTCATGGCATACAAATTATCCTCCAATTGTGTGTGGGGTAGACTCAGTAAAAAGCACCTTAGAGCACCAGCAGCGAGACCCACGTGGTTCACAAGGTCATGAAGGCAAAATGGAAGCTCCCAGCTTTTAAAGAGAAAGTTCTCTTGTTTTCTCAGGCTCTAACTCTCATAACACTTTACTCCTCTGAGGCGCGATTTGCCTTGTCAACACTGGTGTAGGTAGAGGGCATGGCAGTGTGGAATCCTAGCGGCCACCCTTTTGTGCAGAGCTCGGCACTTAGAATCATGCCTCTTATTAATTCAAAACACTTTACCAATGGCCTAAGATGTGTTAAGTATTATGTATAAAGATAAAAGTTTAAAATACGAAGTTCACCAATCAGAAGGAAAACAACAGTCAAGCAGTGGATCCCTGTCACCACATGGGATGGCGAGACTCCAGGAGCAACAGGAGCCATGGCTCTGAAGGGTGTCACGTAAGAAGAGTGTGGAGCATCAGTAAAAAGAAGAGGAAGACGGAAGGAAGAGGGGAGAGAAGGGGGAGAGAAGGAGGGTGGGCTCTAGGGAAGATCAACACGGCAGAGGTAGGCCCAGAGAGCAGCCGCAGGGAAAACGAGGAAGATGGCAGACAGGACAGGTGGAGATTGGTCCTCAAGAGGGAGGAGGCTCCTCTTTTCCTCTAAATGAGTCGGGCAAAGCTGGTAAATAGAAACGGACCTCACAGTCTCGGTTTTCTGTAAGACGGGACCTAACCATGTGTTGGGGGAGGGGACAGAGGAAACGTGGTCTGGATCAGCCTCAGTGGGACAGGGAGAGGGGCCACACTGGTCACAGACACAAGGCTCACACTGAGGGCTCCTCTGAAGCTGAGGCTGAGACACTCAGTAGTTCCAGTTTGAAGGGCTGCGTGTACTTTGCATGAAACGCAGCATCCAGAAAAGGTGAACGACAGAACTGATTCAATGTTGAGGGCTCACAGAATGATGAGGGTAAAGGCCCAGGGGAAGACGGATTCGAAGGGTCGGTTCCCCCAAGGCGGAGGCTGGATAAGGAAGGGAGAACATCTGAAAGGGGCTGATAGTTTAGGAGAAAAGGCAGCAGTCAAGAGGAGGAGGCTGTGAAGTAAGTAAAGGAGAAAAGAATCAATAAACATGAAGAGGTAGAAAAGCTAGGCAGATGAGAATTATCATCAATCACTAAAATTTAAGATTTCAGAAAGAGAAACTCAGGATGGTGACCTTCAGGTGTGGCCATGGAGTAGGTTGGGGAATGTGACGAAGTCCTGGCGTAGAGGTAGACAGACTGTAAGCAAGACAGCAGTTAGGCTCTCTGCCTTGATCACTCACTCTACTATTAAAGACAAAAACATATAAAAATGTCAATACATAGGAAAAGATGTGCCTTGCAGACATATGAGCTAAGAGCAACCTAACTTGGTTTTTATCCTTATTACTCATTTGATAAACCATGCATATTCTTTTACCAAGATAAGAAAATCATCTTAACTTTTTATAAAATGCCTAATAGGAGGGATAAAACAGTTAAATGCTATTTGTAGCACATGGCAAAATAATTAAATAACAGTTCTTTTGTGAAGGCTTTCATTATTTATCTTATTCTGGCAAAGGAATCTGAATATTCATCATAATTTTGCCAATTTCTATATGCGTAGCATATATCCGAAACAATGAGGTGACTTGACTTTAACTTTTGAAGCACAGCAAATTTCAAGATAAACAGACCTAAAAGTAGTTAAAATGGTCAATTTTATGTTACAGTTTACCACAATAAAAAAAATAATCTGAAGCTCAGTTGGTTGGCGAGTCATCCTGTACACCTAAAGGTGGAGGGTTCAATTCCTAGCCAGGACACAAACCCAGGTTCAGGCTTGCTCTCTGGTCAGGGGCAACCAATAGATTTTCTCTCACATCGACATTTCTCTCTCTCTCTCTTCCTCTCTCTCTCTCTTCCTCTCTCTAAAGTAATAATAATAATAATAATCTGAAGTAACAGAAAACCAATAGATTTTCTCTCACATCGACATTTCTCTCTCTCACTCTCCCTCTCTCTCTTCCTCTCTCTAAAGTAATAATAATAATTAATAATAATCTGAAGTAACAGAAAGAAATCTTTGTACAGCTAAATTGGATTCTTCCTTAGTATTAGTTACAGGATATCTGTAGTTCAGGCTGAGTTAGAATAACATACATGCCGTTTTAGAAATGAGAGAACCGTTTCTTCACAGAGTCAAGAATATATAATGAACTAAGGTGATGGCATTTTTAAAAGGGAACCACGCTGGGCATCTTTATGTAGTGTGACATTCTTAGTGTCAATATGTCTTCTTTTCTGGAACGTTTCCATTTCATGGGTCTTTCTGCTTTTCTGTTTGAAAAGGACTAAACTTACGAGTTAGAGCGATGCTGAAAGAAGTTTAAAATTTGTTTTGCATTTGTTGTGTTCCATTCTTGTTCTTTCAGGGGTCCTTCGCACACAGATACATACTTTTTCAAAATTTTCTCTCCTACTTCTCGGAAATCCAAGGGCTCTCTGTGTGTAGTGCAGCTTGCTCCAGAAACACCCGCGTCCATGCCCTGGTTTTCTGGCTGCTGATCGGCACAATGCTTCAATCCCCAGTAACACATTTCTCCACTGTACATCATAGCCAGCAAGTGAATGTCACTGAATATTCCTAGGGAAGTCATTTAGGTTGAGAGATTAGAATTTAAAACGTTAAAAAAGAAACTGATTAATAAAATTCCCTCTCAGGACTGTTTTCATTGTGTCCCATAGATTTTGGATTGTTGTGCTTTTATTGTCATTAGTTTCCAGGGTGTTTTTAATTTCTTCTTTGATCTCACTGGTAACCCAATCATTATTTAGTACAGGGGTCCTCAAACTACGGCTCGCGGGGCACATGCAAATACAAATATTGTATTTGTTCCCGTTTTGTTTTTTTACTTCAAAATAAGATATGTGCAGTGTGCATAGGAATTTGTTCATAGTTTTTTTTTAAACTATAGTCCAGCCCTCCAACGGTCTGAGGGACAGTGAACTGGCCCCCTGTTTAAAAAGTTTGAGGACCCCTGAATCAATGGAACCTCTCCGGGACATATGCCCAAAATCCTACACACAATTTCAGAGTACTCAGAGTCTCCCTGAAGGCCACCATGAAAACAACTTTTAATTTAGGATGTACTCTAGAATCAATATTACAGTTCCAGTCAAGTATACTACACCTCCTACATTTCCACAAGAATCTACAGAAGTTATCATGCATAAACATGACCCTGAGCCCAGCCAGCATGGTTCAGTGGTTGAGTGTCAACCTATGAACCAGGAGGTCAACGATTCGATTCCCGGTTGGGGTACATGTCTGGATTGTGGGCTCGATCCCTAGTGGGCGGGTGTGCAGGAGGCAGCCGATCAATGACTTACTCTCATCGATGTTTCTATCTCTCTATCCCTCTCCTTTCCTCTCTGAAATCAATAAAAATGTATTTTAGCCCTAGCTCGTCTGGCTCAGTGGATAGAGCGTCGGCCTGCAGACTGCAGGGTCCAAGGTTCGATTCTGATCAAGGGCACATGGCCAGGTTGTGGGCTCGATCCCCAGTAGGGAATATGCAGGAGGCAGCCGATCAATGATTTACTCTCATCGATGTTTCTATCTCTCTCTCGCCTTCTCCCTCTCTCTCTAAAATCAGTAAGAATATAGAAAAAAAATAAAATAAAAATGTATTTTAAAGAAACATCACCCTGAGAGACTATATAATTCTAAATTATCAAAGATGTTAAATTATATCTAAGACGCTTTATGTTCCCAGGAAAAGGGAATACATGCAGGATTTTCATCAAAAGTTAAAGCAATCTTATTATGAAATAAGGCAATTATATAATTAAACATTTGTGGCACACAAAGTATATTAATTTGGTAGAAAGAGGAACAGAGTTGGAATAAAAAAATATAAATAATTGACTACGGTATAAACTATTTGACTAATAAACTTCTTAAAGGCACTAAAAATAGTTTTTTTATTCTAATGTACAGGTACTTGTATGATTAGAAAAGTCTACCTCAAATGAGCATCATAATCTCAGTTGCTCACCTAATATGACTCATCAGAAAGGATTATGATGGTACTAAAGACACAAAAATAGAAGAAAGATTCAACTTTCAAAACCGTTACAGTTTCTATCATCTTGACTCTACTGCAAGCTTTTCATAGTCTTAGCATTTGTCCCTAGAGCTATCCCCTTCACTTCCCCTCAAATCCTGCTTATAAACAGTAGCAAGAGAAGAAATAGGTTTAGCTGAAGAGCTGACTCATCAAACTGTTATATCAATTTAAAAAAATGATCATTTAAGAGCAGAATCTGAGGCTTGCATTCATGACAATATGATAGACAACACTGGCATGTTAATTGTACTTTCTGTGTATAAAACAACATTCACTTAATAAGTACAGTACATATTACACATAATCATTGCTTTTTTTATTCCTTCATACTACTTAAAATATAAACCGAGAAAAAGCAAGCCGCATTAGATGCTATTCAGAATTATATTTTGTATTAGATTCAGCATTTCATTGAATGCATAGCCTTTTTATTTCTGTAATCCTACACCTTGCTTAGTTATTCCCAAAATTAATGGGGTGGTCCTCAGTGGTGTAAAAAAGGCATAAAAACCTTGGTGGAGGAAAGGAAGGAGGTAGAAGCCGAAATGGAGGGAAGGTTGAACGTAAAGCAGGCTGCAGCTTGGGGAGGAGCTGAAGTATATCCCAGAAAGTGAAGCCACTTGGGTAGGATGAGAACTGGGATCTTATTTTGTGCCCAACTCCAAGTGAACCTCATTCTTTATATTAACAAGGAGTGACTGCTGAACAAGGGACACAGATATCCTGAGGGAAGATTTTACCAGGGACCGAATGAATGGCTATACGACAAAGAGAGGTCCTTAAACTTTAGCCTGCTTTAGAATTACAGGGAGGATGTGCTAAAATGCTGACTGCTGGGCGCCCACCTCCACAGTATCAGGTTCATGTATGGAGTTGGGTCTATGAATTTGCATTTTTAACAAACCACTAGGACCTAGGGTGATGCTGATGCCGTGGACTATGCTGAACTACTGCATTAAAATATCCTGCATTAAAAGGATGAACAATGTAAAAATTAGGCACTTTCTACCTCTCTACTGCCCCAAGGAATCTACTACTCTGTAACTATAGTCTATTGTTTTTAGATAAACTACGTCACTTGCCTGCACAGTCTAGGACACACATGATAGTGGGGAATATAGAGCGGGAGAGGGAAAGTAAGTGACTGAGGGCAGAAAGGAGACTGCCACATTAAAAAGGTGGCAGATTGGCATCCCTAGGAGCAGTGAGGTCTCAATCTGACTGCATCATAATTATGTGAGCTTACTCAAGGTTCCTGGACCCATATACTGAATCAGAACCTGTGGGTGGCAAACAGAAGCCTGTATTTTTAGCAAGCTGCCCTGGCAATCAGCAATGCCAGTTCAGAGCCACTCCTTCAGGGGATCTGAAGTCCAGTTTCTTGGTTAAGCAGTGGGCCAACGGGTGGCCGGAAGTGGGTGGTCCTCAGTGGCATAAAAGCATAAACCAAGGGTATGCAAAGCTCAACAATATTTGATTTAATCTAGTTAACTCCAGGGTTACTCTGACAAGGCTATTTTTATAAGGACACGCCGAGGAATGAAGCTCAGAGATGGGGTAATGAGGTTTACTGAATATATCACTTGGTCATTTTTAAAAGCTGAAAACTTAATGACATATAGGTAATGTTCAAAGCACTATATGATTACCTTACTTTGGAAAAAGGAAGAAAAAATATTACTAAGTATAAACTGTTTTATCTAAAATTAGGTAAATTATCATTAAGATCTGTCCATAAAAATATTCTGATGACTCATATAGAACTTTTCTCCCTAATGAGAATTGGGGATTTTCAGAATTATGTTTTATATTGGCTAACAAAAAAATGAAAAAATAGTTAAATGTCTCTGATGGGGTCTCTGGAGTAATTTAGCCTATGAAAAGTAGGCTTGCTGGTTTCTAGTTATCTTGAGAGAGGAATTACAGAGGAGCAAACAGCTTTAGCTGAGAACAAGAAGCCAACAGCAAGAGAGAACCAAGCACTGTGACAAATCCAATATGGCCATAATATCGTTTTCTTTGTTTCTGGAAAAAAAGTGACTTCTCTGTCTCTTTTGATTCCTGTTATAGATGAAATAGAAGCTAGAAGCAAGAGCAAATGACAATCTAAGAGAAGACACCAGTACTTGACTTGAGGTGGTGACCAAACAATACAGGGTTACAGATGACGTGTTGTAGAATTGTGCACCTGAAACCCATATAATCTTTTTAACCAGTGTCACCCCTATAAATTAAATTTAAAAAAAGAAGAGCAGACACCAGTATCACATGCATGTTGAAGAAAAAGTTTCAGGCTATGAGAGTATCTTACCTTGTGGCTACAAATGGGAGTAGGGAAATAGATGGCTTGTGCGACTTTCTTTGGTTCTAAATAGGCTTTAGTGCCCACCCCTACTTTTTCTTTTAAGTTAATCCATGCTAGTGCATAAGGAGATTTTTAAAAAGCCATTTTGAATGCAGCTAATCAGTTCACTAGCTGTCTGGAATAAGTACTTCCCTTAAGTAAATCAAAACACCCCATGTCTGTCAAAATGTCTACTGAAGGAACACTTTGTATTCACAATAACGCTTCTTTAGGACAGGCTATCTGCCTGAATAAACTGAAATTAAAAGTTTTTGGATATCACCAGCCAGTCGTGTATTAGTGACACTTATATCATGTTTTTTTCTATCCAATTTTTTAAATAGAAAAAGCCTACAGAAACTAACAAAGGAGAATTAAACTACCAAAATGTCTACTGAAGGAACACTTTGTATTCACAATAACGCTTCTTTAGGACAGGCTATCTGCCTGAATAAACTGAAATTAAAAGTTTTTGGATATCACCAGCCAGTCGTGTATTAGTGACACTTATATCATGTTTTTTTCTATCCAATTTTTTAAATAGAAAAAGCCTACAGAAACTAACAAAGGAGAATTAAACTTTATCTATAAAATGAAAATATAGAATATTCTCTAAGAAGTTTTCTTTTCCCCATATTTGATTTTCCCCCATCAAAATTTCAGATCAAGTATAAAAGAAAGTTTACACACGGATCATGTACATCACTTGCCAGCTACATGACTATGAACAGGTATTATCTGGTTTATCAGGGCCTCAGTTCCTCCATTTGTAAAAGAGATGGTGAAAGTAAGTGGTTCTTCTTCCTGCACCTCAGTCTATAACCCAGATGATCCTCTAAATCCAATTCTTAACATTTTTAAGTGCACAGATGTTCATGGCAGAAACTAACAGTCGCCACCCAATATTCATTCATTCTCCCTTTCTTTCTTGGTAAAGAGACTTAATTTTATTTGGGATGGCAATGTACCAGAAAAGGACTATACTTTCCAGGTTCCCTTGTAGTTACATGACTCCATGTGGCCAGTGAAATGCAGGTAAAGTGATGCTCCAAAGGAGTGAGTGGACTTGGGTGAAAGAAGCATCTTTTGCCAGCCCTGTAGACTGAAACATAGGTGAGATGGAGGCTTCCAGGAGCATGCTGGGACACTGAGAACGCCAGCAGGATCCTCACAAGGAAGCATGCTGCACAGCACTGGGAAGCACTGCTCACATTGAATTCTCTATACAGTGCCTTCCTCTGAAGCTGAAGAACTCTGATTCTAAAGATGATGAAGGAAAAACATAGGAACCTGATGACACCAGGAAGCCAACATAACCAGCCCTGGGTCTTTTTTATGTGCAAGAGAAGTACAGGTCTATCTTGTTTCAAAGTTACTTCCAATTTCTGTTACCAGCAGTAAAACCAAGTTGCTGACCAGGGCTACGGAGGGATATAAAATGTAACAGGATATATAACGCTCCCAAAATTACAAAACAGAGAGGTTAAGAGTATTTTTCTATATTACATGAGAAGATCTCTGAATTTTTAGAAGTCATTTTATTTTTGTCTATGATGTAATTTGAAATTTACTTAAATCAGAGTAAAATATGATAAACTTCTTAAATTTTTAAAAAACTTTAAAAACAAAAACTTCAAAAAGAGATCACATTACCTTCACTCAGTAACTTAGCTGTGTCTAGGTCTTGGAAAGAAACTCCTTCATCTAATTGGGTAGGACACCGATAATTTAGCATCTGTAGCAAGTAACTGATTCCATCAACAAGGTACTAAATGAAAGTCAAAGCCAAAGAATTGAAAGTATTACATGCAAAGCTATCGGAACTTCAAATGTTAACTTTTTCCCATTCTTTACTCAAGAAAAATGGGCTAATATATAGCTAGGTCTTATTGCTATTACATTTCAATAGTCTAAGGATCCATTACCTCAAAACTTTTATAATACATATTCTAAAGTGTCATCTTCAAAATGCTCCAGTTATGAGTATGGAAGAAAAAAAATCATTAACCAAGAACACACGATTCAGTAATATACTTGTCAAAAATGTTCTCAGAGGAAGAAAAGGATAAAGATGTGTTCAACAGACCTAGCTGGTTTGGCTCAGTGAATAGAGCGTCGGCCTACAGACTGAAGCGTCTAAGGTTCAATTCCAGTCATGGGCACATGCCCGGGTTGCAGGCTCGATACCCAGTAGGGAGCGTGCAGAAGGCAGCCAATGGATTCTCTCTCATCATTGATGTTTCTCTCTCTCTCTCTCTCTCTCTCTCTCCCTTCCTCTCTGAAATCAATAAAAATATGTATTTTAAAAATGATGTATTCAACAATTTATTAAAAATATATATGTACTTACTATAATTTAGAAATGATATTCTCAAATTTTTACACCTAAAAGGGTGACCGCTCATTTCCAGGCCCCCATGAACCATATGTACAATCAACCCGATAGACTCCCTAGTGACACAATACTAAGACCGTCTTGACATTTATTGATTTGGTCAGAGTCAAACCAAATCAGAGCCAGTTTTCTAGCAGCAGAGTCACGTGGGTTCTTCATGAGTGATCTGCTAACAGAGAGGCTCACAACCAGGTTTGTTTTCTTCAGGCCAAAAACTATGCTTAAAAATTAATATATGTTGTCTACCTTATATTAAAAAAAAAATCATGAACTTATAGAACTTTCCAGTAAGCAAAGAGCTTTCACCTGTTATCTTACTTAATTCACAGTAAGTCCAATTTGTTTACGATTACACAGCTAGTAAGCAAAAGACATGGAATGAAGACCCCTTGGTTCCAATCGTCTTTACACCACACCAGAGACAGCTTTTAGGAACCTATAAACTTAACAATCAAAAAGGACTGAGGAATGCCTTCTTACCTCTTTAAGCAAACCAGATTTCCTCGTGAGCCACTCTCTCCTTTTGGTCAGAGAATGACAATACATATAAAGTAGGGCTCCTCGTCGCCAAGAGAGACATTCCAAGAGTTCGTCCCCAAGTAAATCGCAGTGCTGAAACACAACAGAGACAGAGCTAAGAAGAGAAATTTGATGTCTGTAAAAATAAAGTTAAATTTCAAAATACTGAGAAATTAAAAGCACTTATTTCACAACATTTTCTCTTCATTTAGCTATTTACACAGGAATGCTATACTTTGAATCAATTAGAAATACAGACATCTATTGCTACATGAAAATTAAAATAACTACTCCACTTATAAATATTTTTAGAAAATAGTTTAAATATTTTAGTAGCAAATTCTAATGTATATAAAATATTCAATAATCTGATTTAAAAGATAGTTTTTTAGAACTACATGTTACTTGAAACAAGATCTTACCTATTTCTACCATTGCTAGAATAAAATAATAAAAAGATATACACAAAAACAACCTTAATCAAACTTTTACTGTGTTGTGTCATTTAAAATTTGGGAGTATTTGTTTCTACAATTAGCATCCCCTCATGAACACATACAGCACAAAAGATATCTAAGGGGAGATAAGCAGCAAGCAGTTAAAGATGAATTATTTCCTTGAAAAAGTAGCCATAGCTGGAGATAAAAATCTTGGAATCATCTAAATAGGATGCCATAACAAGCATACAACAGGTTATAAAGCAAGAATAGAGACGGTCAGGGGATTAAGGCGGTATCCTTGGGGGCCTGTCTCCAGGATGGGAGGAAGGGGAACTGTTGGGGAAGGAGCAAAACTATAAAAGGACAAGGGATGTGGTCATTAAATTACTCGGGAAATGCAGACCCTCAAAAAAATGCAGTGTCTGCAAAAGTAAAGGGAGCAGAAATACCAAGTATCTTTGCTTAGAAAATGATCAGGCACTGTAATTACAATACAATTACATCAGGAAAGTATTCTGAAACATATTTAGAAAATATAATACTTTAGGTGTGACACTGGTCTGAAGTGTAATCCCTCCTTCAATCTTAATTTAAAACAGACACAGACATAGTCAAGAAGAAAAAACACAGACTCTAAACAGCAGTCCATAGAGCAAGAATTAGCAGCTTCACCATCATTCACGAGTGTAACACTTACTTTTGGGTACATATTATTTTCTTTAACTAAAATTTCTGGTTCTGAAAGAAAAGTGATCAACTCTTTTACTTTCTGGGAAGAGTCTTCAGGGAAATCTTCATCTACTAGCTTGTTCTCCTCAAAATATGTCATGTCCAAAATAGCCTGATGATGTACAAGAGAAAACAATAACTATAAATGATTTCTACCTGAATAACTCTTACAGTTTAACTTTACATATGTACAGATGTTTTATTAGACATTTAAATTTTCTAGTGCACTATTTAAATTTGAGGCCCTGGCCAGATAGCTCAGTTGGTTAGAGCATAGTCCCTATAAGCCAAAGTTGTGGTTCCATCCCTGGTCAGGGCACACACAAGAATCAACCAATGAATGAATGAATGAATGAATGAATGGATAAACAAGTGGAACAGCAAATCAATGTCTCTATTTCTTCTCTCTCTCCTTCCCTCCCTCACTCTAAAATCAATCAATACATGTTTAAATTTGAAAAGTAGGCAAAATATCTAGCTGAAAACATAATCCAAGATGAACTTAATGGAAAACTTCATAGCTATTTTACTAAAATACTAAATTAATGCTGACCTTCCTTCCCTCAGAAAATAAAAGGGAGTTTTATATTTTAATTCAGGTAAGTAAACCATATACAATATTATGAAAAGTATAATTATATATTCTTTGCTATTTAT
Source organism: Myotis brandtii (assembly GCF_000412655.1). Classification (NCBI taxonomy): domain Eukaryota; kingdom Metazoa; phylum Chordata; class Mammalia; order Chiroptera; family Vespertilionidae; genus Myotis; species Myotis brandtii. The sequence goes on along the minus strand of NW_005368264.1, from coordinate 1,092,195 downwards.
ACATATATACTCTGGACATTTTCTAAATGGCTGCTGTATCAAGTTAAGATCACTACCTCTAGTTTTGAAAACTGAATCTTCAAAGGATTTGTTTTCCCAAATGCAGATTCAACCCACCAAAGGCAGCATATCACCAACATTATGCAATTCAAACACTAAGACCCTAGCATTCTTAAATACAAGACGCTCTGTTCAAGTACCTTAAAACGACCCAATCCTTTTTTTCTAACCTATTGGACTAAGATGAACAAAACTGTGTTCTAGTGTCAGTTCTACCATTAATCACCTAATCAAAGGACAAGTCAATTTATGTTTTTTTAAGCCTCAGTTTCTTCATTGGTAAAATGAATTGGACTAAATGACTTTCAAAGTTCTTTGCTTTGAAGATAAAATGAATTGACATATGTAAAGCGGTTCTCAACCTGTGGGTCACGACCATCGGAAAACACATATAGCATAACAGATATTTACATTATGATTCATAACAGTAGCAAAATTACAGTTATGAAGTAGCAATGAAAATAATTTTATAGTTGGGGGTCACCACAACATGAGGAACTGTATTAAAGGGTCGCGGCATTAGGAAGGTTGAGAACCACTGACAGAACATGACTTGGCACACAGCACTACTTAAGTGATAAATGTTCTTGTGTGGAGGTTAAGCCAGGAAGGAGGAGATCATCCTAAGAAAAGTGACCTGTTGATTCAGAGCCATAAGTGGGATCCAAGGGGGCCTGGGGACTATAAATCTAGGGCCTTTTGCCGTATTCTTAGAAATAAATTAAGATGTTTAAAACTCTCTCATGTGAAAGAAATGACACAAGCTGGGAGCCTTCTGAAAGGAAAGCCAGGGCAAGTTCTGCCAAATCACAACAGTTCTTTGGGGTTTGTGAGTAGCTGTCACAGACTCATTTGACCATGACGTTTGAAGGCAGAAGCCATCTTATGTTCCTCCAAACAGAAAACACAGTACCAGGCATCTAAATGCTGTAAATGTACACTTGAAGGTTAACCAAGTTTACTCTGCTTTCTGTTTCTTTTTTTAAAAAATATATTTTATTGATTTTTTACAGAGAGGAAGGAAGAGGGATAGAGAGTTAGAAACATCGATGAGAGAGAAACATTGATCAGCTGCCTCCTGCACACTCCCTACTGGGGATGTGCCTGCAACCAAGGTACATGCCCTTGACCGGAATCGAACCTGGGACCCTTGAGTCCACAGGCTGACACTCTATCCACTGAGCCAAACCGGTTAGGGCTGCTTTCTGTTTCTTTTCTTTTTGTTATGTATTGGTTTGGGGTGTACAGCTTAGTTGTTAATCATAAACTTTACATATTTCCAGTACCCCAACTGGCACCATACATAGTCATCACAATATTTTTTTTAAATATATTTTATTGATTTTTAACAGAGAGGAAGGGAGAGGGATAGTTAGAAACATCAATGAGAGAGAAACATCGATCAGCTGCCTCTTGCACACCTCCTACTAGGGATGTGCCCGCAACCAAGGTATATGCTCTCGACCGGTATCAAACCTGGGACCTTTCACCAACACTCTATCCATTGAGCCAAACCGGTCAGGGCTCATCACAATATTATTGACTATGTTCCCTATGTTATAATTACTTCCCCGTCACTACTCTTGTAGCCACCAATTACTCTACTTTCTATAAGCACTCATCTGTATTATCCCTGAGGATCAAGTAAGGGCATATGAAGCACTCTATTAACTATAAGATGTTGTAGGAATGTTAGTTACTATCTATAATAATAAAAGCGTAATATGCTAATTAGACCAGATGTCCTTCTGGACGACCTTCCAGACAAAGCTGGGGCTTCGAGGGAAGCCTGGGTCCCGGGTACTAGAGGGAAGCCGGCAGCCGAGGGAAGGAAGGCCTACTCTTGCACGAATTTCGTGCATCAGGCCTCTAGTAATGAAATAATGTTTAATGTCAACTTGCCTCAGCAGTGTTTGAGAAAACCAAGAAAACAGATCTTGTCCATACAGAGGCCTGAATTTGAAAGCAAAACAAAAGAAAAAAAGGGAAAAGGGGCAACAGAACAATCTTACAGAGTTGCATGATAATAACAGAGGGAGTCATGTTCAGAATCCTAAGGAAAGGAGAATTTCAGGGGGGAAAAATAACTGGGGCTCTTTAGAATCCTCCATTTCTTCTGAATAACCTTTAAAACCTTCAAAATTGGACATAGTCCTGTTTTGCTCACTTACCTATAAAGGGAAGCAATTCTGTTACCTGCAAGATTTTATTCCTTACTTTTCTTATCAATACACATCTACTAAATCTTTACTTCTTTGCAATATTGCCTCCAAGTTTCAAGTCTGTATACTTTGTACATACAGTTTTTGAACAAAATCAAGCACTTGAAATAGAGAATAAAATGATTTTATTAGACCTAAACATTGGAATCGATCCTCTAATTAAGCAATTTGCCCCCATAACATGTCAGAAACTACATCTGTCTTAGTACCTGTGTGTAAAGTTCTAGTAGATTCGATGGATTTGAACACTTTTTTTCTTCTCCACACAAGAGTTTCAATTTTTCTAGAGCTGCAGAGGCCCGAATTAAAAAGTGATCTGTAAGAGAGAAAAACATGTTGATTACTTGACATAATTTCAAACTGTTATTTAAACAAAAAAAAAGTTATGGATCTTAAATGATTAAATAAAACTATGTTTGGCACTGGAGAAGAGCATGGTAGCAATAATAGTTTATGTAAAACAAATATAACGTAACGCCTAATCCTAATTAAGCTAATTTATTATGGACATTTATTCTGGAAAGCTAGACTGAAAACTTCCTAAATAGCCTAAGTATCTTAGATACAGTTGCAGGTAATAGCCTCTACTATCGATCAACTAACTATTCATGTGCATCCTGGGATTGACTTACCACACAGAAAAAGAAGTTGGCTTCTGGGTATTCTGTGGATTTTGAAGAACACACCGCTAAGAAAAAAATAATTCCGCAAATAATCTTGACTAGAACTAGAGCTATCTCATCATAGACCCTAGTCAACAAACTTACCAACTATTTATTCAATCACTGGGGTCAATGTCCCACTACCATTTCCTGAGTGCGATGACAGCGAGTCCACAAGAACTTAAAAGCCGATCTGCATTGTAATAAAGGCTCAAGACTCAAAAAGAAAAAACATAAAATCTACAGGCAGCAGAGAAGTCATGAAAGAGAACTGGACTTAAAATCAGAAGTCGAGGCAATTCTCTACTTTTTTTTTTCTTCTTAAGGAAACCGCTGCTGTTTAAAAGTGTTCTGATCCCGAGGGGGCCCTGTGAGAACCGAGGTGATGTGTGTGCAAGAACCAATGCAAAGCCCTTCCGTAGAAGACTGTTTACAGTTGAGCTGAGAATCCCAGATAAGACAGAAACTGAAAACGAAGCAACAGAAGTGTTACTGCTGCACCGGCCTAGCTCTTTCCTGCGCGCACAGCCACGACCTGGGTGCTGTCACCAGCGCGAACCTGCAAACTTTCGTGGGCCCTGTTCTCGGGTTCTGCCCAGGTCCCCTGGGCTCCCGAGCCAATGCACGGCAAGCAGCACTGATCTGACTGAGACGCACGCGGTTGTCACGGGTGATAAAATCGCAGCCCCGACGCCAACGCCTTCGCTTAAGGCGATGTGAATTCTGCGGGATGGACACTGACCGCGCACCGGGCGCACGC
>NW_005368264.1:1080393-1087987 GCF_000412655.1 Myotis brandtii | reverse complement strand
TAGAGCCCGCAGGGAAGTCTGGGAATTTTGGTCTTGCAGTGGGGAGGATGCCTGACTATAATCTGGTCAGAAATGGAAAGCCCGATGGCCCCCTTGCAGCTCATCCTAGTCTCCGAGAGGCAATTGGGTGCGGAGCTCCAAGCCCTAGTGGAAGTTGAGTGTCGCTTTTCCAAATCTTCATTTGAGCAGCGGGGTTTGTTTCATTTCTGATCTGCATTGGCTAAGCTGACATTCAAAGTCCTTTATCCGTCTCGCGTTCACTAGTACCCACATTTTGCATTTGCAAACATTCTTATTGTTTGACGTTTAGATTTATTGGTATACGTCTAAAGCGCCCACTGTGCGCAAAGTTCATCCTCCACTGTGAGTTTCAAAGCCCTTAGTCGACGAGTCTGACTTTCATTTTGCATTCCCTGTTTTCAAGTCTATGATCAAATCTTTAACTCAGTTTTTTCGTTTTGCAATTTGACACAGTACATCTTGAAAAATCTCCATGTTATCTTATTTCTTATGGAAGGTAGTGTTTTTATTTATTTACACTAAATATAGGGAAATGGTGTATTGTGGTTTATAAGTGAATCGCCACAATGCCTTTCTAACTGATGTTTGTAACACCAGTTTCCTCCTCCGATTCACCCTAAATATAGGGGACAGGAATCCTGTATTAATTCTGTGTCCTCAGTGCCTGGTACAGAATGCGTACCAGGAAAATGTTTACTAATTGAACAAAAACTCCACGTTATATTGTCAATATATTACTCAAATCAGGAAGCTGAAGGCCAGGAAAGTTGCATTATATGACAATGTGGTTTGCAAACATTCTTATTGTTGGACGTTTAGATTTATTGGTATACGTCTAAAGCGCCCACTGTGCGCAAAGTTCATCCTCCACTGTGAGTTTCAAAGCCCTTAGTCAACGAGTCTGACTTTCATTTTGCATTCCCTGTTTTCAAGTCTATGATCAAATCTTTAACTCAGTTTTTTCGTTTTGCAATTTGACACAGTACATCTTGAAAAATCTCCATTTTATCTTATTTCTTCTGGGAGGTAGTGTTTTTATTTATTTATACTAAAAATAGGGAAATGGTGTATTGTGTTTATAAGTGAATTGCCACAATGCCTTTCTAACTGATGTTTTTAACACCGGTTTCCTCCTCTGACTCAAACTTAAACATAGGGGACAGGAATCCTTGTATTAATTCTGTGTCCTCAGTGCCTGGTACAGAACGCGTACCAGGAAAATGTTTACTAATTGAACAAAAACTCCACGTTATATTGTCAATATATTACTCAAATCAGGAAGCTGAAGGCCAGGAAAGTTGCATTATATGACAATGTGGGCTAAGGAGTCAAAACTAATGAGCATTCGACACCTCAAAATGCCAAACCTCACTGTATATTTTAAATAAAATTTACAATTCTACTGACTCATTAAACAATGACAAGCTTTCAGCAAGAAACATACTTGGCACTGGGAATTATTGCTCAACTGATGGCTCACATGTGTGCATGTCCTCAGAGAGAGCTGGAAGGGACCTGTGAGTATACAGTGCAGCCCTCATTTCCAGATGAAGAAACTGGACAGAATGCAACTATTAACCACTCCCAATCCTAGAACACATGATTCTGTGACTAGTCCAAGATCATGCCAAAGTAATCACCTACCTTTAGAAGACTGCCCCCCACCACCCCAAAAATATAAACAGATAGCAGCCAGCCCTTACCAATGCACATGAAAGAAAGTGCTTAAAGCCAGAGAAAGCACTTCCTAGGAAAGAAGAAACACGAGCAGTTTTCTCCAATTTTATAGTTATTTATTTTTATTTTTGGAAACCTACATGAATAGAAAAAATAAAATATGCCACATTTTAAAAACTTCTGAAAGAAATTAGTAACTCCCTATGAATCTACCAAAAAATATCTTCTAAAATAACTGATCTCATTTGTTCCACTTTCCTCCCCACTTATATACTAGTATAATGGGTAAAATCCAATTATCTAAGAAGAAATTAACTTCTCAGGATGTTTATAAGACACAAAATCTTTTAAAAAATAAAGTTTTCGGTTGTCTCTGAATCACTAGTACTTACAGCTTATGTCATTCTTTTGGAAACTTCCCTTTACTGCTTTTTGTGTGTATGGGTCTTATTTTCTCATATATATTTGTCACCCTCCTATGGAACAGGAATTGAGTTCTATATTTTTAAATTGCCACCAGCAACTTGCATATAATAGGACCTCATTAAAGATTTACTCCTCTTTTCACTTAATAACCATTGTTGGGTCAGGCACTATGACAGGCACTGGGATTATAGCAGTAAATGAACATGATCACTACCCTCCTAGATCTTATTATCAAGTCAGGGGAGGCAAAGGCTTAATGTCACACAATGAATATGTAATTTTAGAATTGTGGAAGGTGTTGTGAATAAAAAGTAGAGGGATATGATTTTATTTGAGAGATGAGAAAATGATTTTAAAATCGAAAGGATGAATAAAATTAGCCAGGTGAAGAGCGAGGGTGTGTATCAGTCTGGAGATCCAATCAGAAGAGAGAAACCACATGGAATTGGAACAGGGAAATTTGATCTAAAGAATTATTAACTATAAGGGAGGACTGGAGTCAAAATGGATTGGCTAGTAAGAAGTAACACAGAGGAATAGCAAGATAAGGAATACCCTTGAGCTAGAGATCCAGACCCCGTGGGAGGAGAGCTCATGGCTGTTGGTGGCTGGAAGGCAGGGAAGTCCCTACACTCTACACCTGTGGAACTTGCTGGAACTCCATCTTCTGGAACTTGCCAGAACTCTGCATCTGCAGGGTGCTGGAAAAGCTGCTCACAGTGAGGAGGTACTCCGCTACAAAATTGCCCAGGGGGTGCCAGGGAAGCGGCATGAGTGCGGGAGCCTGATGCCAGAGGAGCTGCCCACGTACAGGAGCCGCCAAGAAAGGAAACAAGACCCAGGAAGACCTTTTGCCTCCTGCGGTGTCTCTCTAGTTCCCTCTACTGACAAAGCTTGACATGGTGTCTGCTGACAAAGGAAAAATACATTTAAAGGACCAGATAGATTTTTCATAAAACAAGCAAAAAATAAAAATAAATTGGGAGCTGAGAGTCAATAAGTCTATAACCAGCACAGTGGAGAATAGCATAGCAGGCACCGTGAACAGCATGTGCGAAGACTCTGAGTTTGGGGAGAGCTAGGTAGTTTGCAGGAATGAAAGAAGGCCCAAGGCTGCTGCTGGTGTGGGGGGAATTAGAGCACGGTGAGGCTGAAGAGCACAGGTTATCTCCTGAGGGGAATGCCTCACTCACAACCATGGAAATGAACTCATGGGGACAGAGTGAGCCCCCACTGACCATGTCCATATTAATTGACCCTGTCTTCTGGCCATGGCCAATTCATTTATTCAATTAGGTGGTCATAGGGACAGTGGAAATGGAGAGAAGTGAATCCGTTTGATGCACTACATGAGTAGAGCCAATAGCACGTGGTGACAGGATTCGAGGTGAGAGGTGAAGGAGAAAGAGATAGCGAGGATAACCCCCATGTTTCTGTCAGGAGCTACTTGGCCAATGGCAGGGCATTTACTGACTCAGAGGACACTGGAGGAGGAACTCACTGGGGAGGGAGACAAGAATTCAGTCTTACTGATTTCTAGAGGTCTTTGTGTAAACCCAAGCTGAACAAAACTTTTATCTAATGTGACTTTTTACGTTCATCTGAAAAAGCAATTGGCAATTCATTTTTTAAAAAATATACTTCTTTTATTGATTTCAGAGAGGAAGGGAGAGGGAGAGAGAGATAGAAATATCAATGATGAGAGAGAATCATTGATCGGCTGCCTCCTGCACGCCTCCCACTGGGGATCAAGCCCACAACCCGAGCATGAGCCCTCGGCTGGACTTGAACCTGGGACCCTTCAGTCTGCAGGCCGATGCTCTATCCACTGAGCCAAACCAACTAGGGCGGCAATTCAGTTTTTGAGTTTGGAGAGAGAGAGGGAGAGGGGGAAGGGAGGGGAGGGGAGGGAGGAGAAGAGGGGAAAGGAGGAGAGGGGAGAGGAATCTGATCCCCTATAGCAGTGGTTCTCAACCTTGGCTGCACATTAGAATCACCTGGGAATCTTTTTAAAATCCTGATTTCTGGGCCTCATCCTCCGGAAATTCTGTTTCTTTGTTATGGGGTGGGGCCACAACATTAGTAACAAAGAAACAGAATTTCCGGAGGATGAGGCCCAGAAATCAGGATTTTAAAAAGATCCCCAGGTGATTCTAATGTGCAGCCAAGGTTGAGAACCACTGCCCTATAGGCAGGATGGTAATTAAGAGCTGATCTGCGTAAAAAGAGCTTGAAAAATTAAAGGCCTGATAATTAGAGGGGTTTTAAATAATAAGAACTATATAATTTAAGCTCTAGAATAAATTCATCCAGGAACAGAACAGAAAGACAGTTGTGCCATTTAGGATTTCCTGGTCTCATTCTATCTCACAAGAAACTATTTCTCCTGCTCCACTCCCCAGGGTAATTCATCTTTTTCCCTATCCCATGGGCAGCCTTGTTTTATACTGTTTCCTTTAGTGTTTTAAATACTATCCATATTACCTGCAAGATGTATCTGCCAAATAAACCAATTCTAATAAGCATGCACTATTGTTGCAATACCAGCTAGCTTCCAAGCTGTGTGCTTTGTTGGGGACATGACATTTAAAGACAGAGTACATTATTAGAAGTTCCAACCGTACCAATCTTAATAATCCTAGTGCAAATTAACAGAACACCTCGAAAACATTACAAGTAATTGCTACTTGACTTGCAAAGAATCCATTAAAAGCTACACTTTGATTTATATCTCCACTTTAAATCCCTGATAAGCAAACATTTTATTTATTTACTTATTTTAATGTCCCTCACCCCCCTGTTGTCTGTGTCCATTGGTTAGGGGCTTATATGCATAAGCAAACATTTTAAAACCATATCCACACAAAACCTGGATTACAACAGATCAGCTGTATGCGCTGTCTTAATGAAAAGCTCTGTATCGGGGGAATACATTTGGCTGCAACTTAAATTTTGGCTGCAGTCAGGAAACTACATTGAAACAGTGAGGAAGACCCTTTGTAATACTTATTATAATATTTTTTAAAAAAGAATAAAAAAAAAAAAGAAACAGTGAGGAAGAGCATGTTTTGGAAAACAAATCCCAGAGGCAGCACAGGCCTCAGGGCTGACGTGAACCAGAGGCCCAGCTGCATTTCCCAGGAGGTCTCTGGCCTGCGTTCCTTCTGCGTTGGCTTTGTCCTTGGCCTGACAGCGAAGGGACTGCAGCCGTTCCAGGCCTCCTGGCTGAGGACAGGATGTCAGAGGAGCAGAGGGGCAGTGACTGCCAGAAGCTCTCATAGAATCATTAGGAGGCCTTGTCCAGAATTTCAGATCAAACGTTGGTTTAGTCTAGTTGAGCACACCTGGCCCCAAACCAATTACTGATCCTGGGTCAAAATTGCCCTTATGCTGATCAAATCTGTACCAGGCAGGATTCTCCAGAGAAAGGGAACCAATGGGGTGATTTTACACACACACACACACACACACACACACACACACACACGGTTAGTGCTTGTTTAGATGACTGAATACTATAGCCTACCCCAGTTGACACTTAAAACTAACTATAGCCCTAACCAGTTTGGCTCGGTGGATAGAGCGTCGGCCTGTGGACTGAAGGGTCCCGGGTTTGATTCCGGTCAAGGGCATGTACCTTGGTTGGGGGCACATCCCCAGTAGGGGGTGTGCAGGAGGCAGCTGATTGATGTTTCTCTCTCATCGATGTTTCTAACTCTCTATCCCTCTCCCTTCCTCTCTGTAAAAAAAAAAATCAATAAAATATATTTAAAAAAACTATAACAAGTTCAAGTTCCATTTCTGATCTGTGCAGAGTGTGCTGAAGAAGGGGGGATATGGAAATCTGTACAAAATTGGGGTTCTGTTAACAAGTAGAGGAGCAGATGCCAAGTAGGCAAGCAAAAACCTCCACTACAAACATGTAGTAAAGAGCCCCATTACCTCTGTTATCTCTACTGTTCACCCCCAAATAACAAAGAGCATTTTCTCATATGTGACCATATTAGAGAGTTGAGTTTGGAAAGTGAACGTAAAGGAGGTGTGATGTTTTGAGAGGCAAACACACCTTAAAAAGGGTTTCTTTCAATTAAACACTGATCAGTGGATTCAGATTAGATTAAACTCTGAGTTATAGAAAAAACAACCACCCGGAGGCTTAAACACAGTAAATGCTCATTTCTCTCTCTGAGTCAAGAAGTCTGGAGGTGGTCCATCCACAGTCACACAGCACGCCAAGGTGTCGGGGAGTCAGACTCACCCATGAGTGAGTGGTTCCATTCCTAAGGCTTGCCCTTGGCCTCAAGTTGCTGGTGGAGCCACCACATTCATGTTCCAGCCAATGGGAAGGAAGATCCTGTTCTCTCCTTTCATGGAGGTTTCCTGGAACCTGCGGTGACCATTTCCACTTACATTCCCCTGGTCAGAGCTTAATCACAAGGCCTTTCCAGGCTGGAAAATGTAGGCTTTCCTCCAGGCAGCCATGTGCCTCCCAGGGTGACCAGCTGTCCTGCTTTTCCCAGAACTAAGGGCTTTCATAACACATAGCATTTCAGTGCTACAGTTGGTTACGGTGGTTTTCTTACTCTGGGAGGAAACAAGAATGGATATTGGTCATCTCTGCCACAATCACCTGGGGCTCTTTTGTTGTAACAGACAGGAAATTAGACCTAAAATAGCTTAAGCTAAAAATATATGTGTAATCATTTGTTAGCTGATGTAACTGTCAAACTGAGACCAAAATAAAGTCATTAGAACAGTGGTTCTCAACCTTGGCTGCACATTAGAATCACCTGGGGATCTTTTTGAAATCCTGATTTCTGGGCCTCATCCTCCGGAAATTCTGTTTCTTTGTTACTAATGTTGTGGCCCCAGCCCATAACAAAGAAACAGAATTTCCGGAGGATGAGGCCCAGAAATCAGGATTTCAAAAAGATCCCCAGGTGATTCTAATGTGCAGCCAAGATTGAGAAGCACTGCCTTAGAATAAGGTCCCTCAGAACTCCCTTTCCCCTGCCTCTGGGCTGCTTCATTCTCAAAGAGGCTGGGCTCCCAAGCTCACACTTAGAAATCGTCAGAAAGGAAGAGCCTTTTCTTCCCTAACAATCAGAACCAAGTGGAAGAGCCTGACCCTCACGCATCTGAATTCCATCACGTGCTTATCTCTGAGCCCACCATGTCCCCCAGGCCAGGCCGAGGTCACCCACACCCTTGGAGCAGGTGGGTCCATCCCACCCAAACCATTCGACATGCGAGAAGGGAAAGAAAGGTTGCATTTAAGAAGCTGTGGATACTATTGTCAGGAAAAGGGTGATTGGAGGCTGCTCAGTCGCAAAAACAATGTCTGCTGCAGGTGGCATCTGCATGGTCCCTGATCCCTTCCTGGTGGCTACCATGTCTGAAATGTAGCAGTTCCGTTCCCTGCCGAAAGGAGCATTCCGCCGTTACACAACTCACGCATGCGCCAGAAAAC
>NW_005368264.1:1079975-1080380 GCF_000412655.1 Myotis brandtii | reverse complement strand
CGCCCCGCCTCAGTCCCTTCCATCCAATCCGGATGAGAACTTCAGATTCTTTAAATCCCTCAGAGACAATTATCCGAAAGGCCAACACACCCTTGCCTAGTTAATCTGGACACATTTTATACTTTTAACACTAATGATACCATGCGGACAGTCTCTGTTGCTTTTCTCAGTCTTACTAAATTATAGTAAGCTAAGATATATGTGTGCATACATACGCTGTATGTACATATATATTTTTAATAAATTGTTGAATACATTATTTTAAAAAAATATATTTTTTTATTGATTTTAGAGAGGAAGGGAGAAAGAGAGAGAGAGAGAGAGAGAGAGAGAGACATCAATGATGAAGAATCCATTATCACTGCCTCCGGCATGCTCACCGCCCCCCCCCCCCCCCGGGGGGTG
>NW_005368264.1:1071363-1079925 GCF_000412655.1 Myotis brandtii | reverse complement strand
GCTCTATTCACTGAGCCAAACCAGCTAGGTCTGTTGAACACATCTTTATCCTTTTCTTCCTCTGAGAACATTTTTGACAAGTATATTACTGAATCGTGTGTTCTTGGTTAATGATTTCTTTTCTTCCATACTCATAACTGGAGCATTTTGAAGATGACACTTTAGAATATGTATTATAAAAGTTTTGAGGTAATAGATCCTTAGACTATTGAAATGTAATAGCAATAAGACCTAGCTATATATTAGCCCATTTTTCTTGAGTAAAGAATGGGAAAAAGTTCTTACCCAGCACAAATCATATTGTGCAAATCCGACATTCACTTTATAGGATACCTTTAGTAAGCAGTTTCCTAGCACTGAAGTGACACTATTTTCACAGGATATGTTCATTTTTTACTAGACATGATGTCATGGTTTTTGCCATACACAAAAAAGATATCAGACACAGGAATATCTCTACTGTTCACCCCCAAATTGATGACTTATATTTATAACAAAGAGCATTTTCTCATGTTGAAATTGTGACCATAAGGTGTGTTTTGAGAGGCAAACACACCTTAAAAAGGGTTTCTTTCAATTAAACACTGATCAGTGAACTCGGATTAAACTGTGAGTTATAGAAAAAAACCACCACCCCGAGGTTTAAACACAGTAAATGTTCATTTCTCTCTCTGATTCAAGAAGTCTGGAGGTGGTCCATCCAGAGTCACACAGCACACCAAGGTGTCGGGGAGTCAGACTCACCCATGAGTGGTTCCATTCCCAAGCCTTGTCTTGACCTCACACAAGGACATGCTTAGAGGGAAGGAGGGTGGGAGAGGGAGAGAGGGAGAGAGACATTGACATTGATGTGAGAGCTTTTTGCTTTTTGGTGCACAGGACAACAGTCAACCAACTGAGCCACTCTGGCTGGGCAATATGCTGCTATGTTTCAATTAGGTGTGCCAGAGGTTCTTAAGGACACTCTGTTATAAAGTCATTAGCTGATTTCTGAGGTAATCCATTTTTATTGTTAAACCAATATTTATTTATACAAATAACCTGGACTATTAGACTCGCCTTATCACAAATGGCTCCAAACATTTCTTATCAAGGTAATTTTACTGACTTACCCTGAAAGTTGGACCGCATGACTCTCAAGGGAGCCTGAGTACTACATAGGAGACCAGGCTGGTTTAGAAAGACACGGAAAAGACACAAGCCCTAACCTTTTTTCCAGGTATTTAGATGGAGGTAGACATTTTTAGAAAATAGACTTATTGCCCTTGTAAAATGATTTGTGCTTAGAATAAAATAATTCTGAAATGTACAAAAAGGAAAGCAATTTTCACTCAATGTCTTCCCACTAACAGATAACCATTAGCATTTTACACACCCATACATATATAGTCATACATTTCAATACACATTTAAACACATCTTCATGGATCTCTGTATGCATATATATGCATTCACATTTTAATAATTTGCATAAATGGACTCATACCATGTATGCTCTCTAGAACCCTTTCTTTACTCAGCATTGGAGAGTACACAATTTTATGTCAATAAATGTAGATCATCACTTTAATGGTGTTAATGAAGAAAACCACAAATTGATAATTTTATAAATTCTTCACACCACAACTGGAGTGATATTTTATAAAGTTTAAGTCTGATCAATTTACCCTTTGGTTCAAATCTTCAATGGCTTTTTTTTTTTCTTTTAGGAAAAGGACAATTCTTCCCACATGTTTCAAGGTCCTATACCCAGTCTGTCTTCAGTCCACTTTTACTCATTCTGGATTTTATTTTTATACCCACTAGGGCTTTGCATACATTGTTCTCTCTAACTATGGTGTCCCCCCTCAACTAACTAACCTCTGCTGATTCTTAAGGTCCCAATTTAAGGACAATTCCTACAGAAAGTCTTCCTCGACACCCTTCTCCCCTTTATGTCTATTACACACTCTCTTAAAACTGTACTTCTCACTGACCTTCCCCTGCAAAAGAATGGATGAATTCTTGTTCAGTCTCAATCTCTACCAAGAGGTAAACTCCATGACGTCAGGAACCATATCTGTCTGTCTTACGCACAACTGAATCCCGAGCCCTTAGGCAGTGGAAGGAAGCGTGAATGAGTAGTCCATAGACTAATTAGTCCAGAGACTGATGACATAGCAAACTGTTACAGAACAGTCCCCTACTGACACTGTATTGTGTTTGCTGTTATAAAAATCACTGTATTTAATTTATAAAGAAATAAACACACATGTATAACATGTATGTATATGTATGTATGTATTGACGTACATGTGGTTTTCAACTTTAAAATTCATTCAGGTATGGATTAGAAAACTGTGGTACATCTACACGATGGAATACTATGCTGCTGTAAAAAAGAAGGAACTCTTACAATTTGCAACGGCATGGATGGAGCTGGAGAGCATTATGCTAAGTGAAATAAGCCAGTCAATGAAGGAAAAATACCACATGATCTCACTCATTCATGGATAATAGAGACCATTATAATCTTTTGAACAATAATAGATACAGAGGCAGAGCTGCCTCACACAGATTGTCAAACTGCAGCGGGAAGGCCGGGGAGGGTTGGGGTGCAGGAGGGAGGGGGGTAAGAGATCAACCGAAGGACTTGTATGCATGCATATGAGCATAACCAATGGACATAAGACACTGGGGGGTAGGGGAAGCCGGGGTATTGTCAAGGGTGGGGAAAAAAAGGACACATATGTAATACCCTTTGTAATGCTTTAAGCAATAAAAAATAAAAATAAAAATAATTAAAAAAAAAGAAGCCAACAATAAGATATTATTTTAAGAAATGCCAAAAAAAAACCCAAAAAAATAAAATAAAAAATAAAATTCATTCAGGTGAATCACACACACACACACACACACACAAGTCTGCAGGCCACTACTTTAGAACATGCAGAAAATAAAGACAGTGAAAAGTCATAATGATCACAAGCTAGTGCTAGGAAAACAATTTTTCTCCAAGGTTCTTATCCAAAATGGGAACTGAAGCTTGCCCGTTAAAATCTGCGTGCCTTTCCCCGACATGGGGTAGGTACTAACAGCTCGCTATCCACTCTGCAACCCCTTTCCTCTCAGTACTCTCCTGACTGCATTCCAGCGAGTAGCACTTCAGGGCTTTCAGAGTGGCCATGTTCTAGAGCTAGGCACTAGATTAGTCAGTTCTCGGTCGGGAGTGTTTGCTTAGGCATCTGAGAGTGCAGCTGCAGAGCATGCCTGAGCTGAAACCCACAGGTGTACAGGAGGCTGGACAGCGCAGTGTTGCAAGTCACCGCTCTGCTGGCTGATGTCCATTAATGATTTACATAGGGGAGGAGATAAGATATTATCTTGATTCTTTTGTTTGCCAACTGAAGAGTTTTATTTTCACGGAAGGTGGTCAGCGACCCTCATTCATCTATAGAGAAGTACATATTGCACGATTATTAGTGCTGTATCATTCTGAGCAGCCTAGGAAAATATTAGTGTGTGGTGTGAAACACAGTACCTGCGCTTCCAAAAGACTTCCTGGATTCCCAGATTGAGATTGGGGACCAGGGGGGATGCTTTCTACTTTTACAAAATATAAAAATAATATTTTGTATAGAAAAACATATTTTCTATATGAAATATTTGTATGTCTATTTTGTAGTAAGATCTATGCTCTACCACATTTTTAACTTCTCAATACATCATTGTTAACTCTAGGTACAGTGTTGTAAAGCAGATCTCTGGAATTTACTCATCATGCATAACTGAAAGTTTATACCTGTTGAATGAACTCCTCATTTCCCCCTCCCCTAAACCCTTGGGAAACACCATGCTACTCTGTTTCTATAAGTTTGACTTAAAAAAAAAAATGTATCAAAAAAATCCTTTGTTTTATTATATACTAGAGGCCCAGTGCACGACATTCGTGCACAGGGGGAGGGGGGGTGGCCTCAGACCTGCCTGCACCCTCTCACAGTCTGGGACCCCTCGGGGGATGTCCGACTTTTGGCTTAGGCCCGCTCCCCCTGGAACGGGCCTAAGCCGGCAGTCGGACATCCCCCAAGGGGTCCTTAGTGCTGCTGTGGATGCGGGAGAGGCTCCCACCACCGCCGCTACACTCACCAGCTGTGAGCCCGGCTTCTGGTTGAGCAGCTCTCCCCTTGTGGGAGTGCACTGACCACCAGGGGGCAGCTCCTGTGTTGAGCATCTGCCCCCTGGTGGTCAATGCATGTCATAGTGAACAGTTGTTTCCCGGTTTGGTCAATTTGCATATTAGGGTTTTATTATATAGGATTGACTAATCAAAAGAGTTTCAGATTTAATTGCTGTTTGACTATTTTAGATACCTCATATAAGTGGAATCATCGAGTTTCTGTCCTTCTGTGGCTGATTTATTTCACTTAGCATAATAACCTCAAGTTCATTCATATTGCAACCCATGACAGGATTTCCTTCTTTTGCAAGGTATGATTGATTATATCACATTTTCTTTATCCATTCATCCATGATGGACATTCAGGTTACTTTGACATCTTGGCTATTGTGAATAATACGACAATGAATATGTAAGTGGAAATACCTCTGAGATCCCAAAATGCATATTTTGAACTCACACTAAAACTATGTGATACTGCTTTTAAAAGTTAATTAAAAGTTGTACAATATTTTAAACAATGCAGGAAAATACCCAAATTCCTGCCCTAGTCATATTTTTTTCTCTCATTGTTTGCATGGTCTTTTCAGTTTGGGGCCTAATGTAAAAATATATAACACACAGCTGTGATCATTACATAGCACAATTTAAATTCTGCCTTTTACAATTATCCTAAACATTTCCACACATACTTAAATTTTTTTTTATTTTTCAGTGGTGGCATAATAACTTTCTAAAATATATTTAGTAACTCAATCAACCTGGATTGTCCTTTATATTTATCCTGATAAATAAAGATCTATTATTTTTTAAAATTTACAGCGAATTGTCCTAACCCAAATGTAGGGAGTTGTTCATCTTTTTCTACTGCTTAAAAAGACCAACTTTGTCATATATTACTCTGAGGTCTGCCTCCCAACTGCATCATCTGGTAATCTTTAATATGTTAAAATCAAAGCTACACTACAATTGAGTGTAGATGCTACTGCTTTGTTAGAGTTAACAGAATAGTTTATATATACTTTCAAAACATAATATTTGTGGAACTCTAAAGTATTTCTGAAGGCCCTAAGGTTAGATGGTTTGTGGAGCCTGGGTTGGAACCTTAACACAATGTACATTTTCATACCAGTTGAGCCTTCTCCAAAAATCCCAAGCACTTATTTTACTTTTTTTTTCCCCTAAGAAAAATACACAAACAATTCACTTTTTAATCCACCAAACAACTATTAAGAACATATTTTTTCATACAAGGCAATGCTTCAAAGAATCTATGAAAATAACAAGCTTACAAAATAGGTATATTAGGAGATGATGATTTGCATTATTAAACAATGCTTAAATTTAGATATATGTGAACTTTCAAACTTATGTCTTTCAAATCCACTAGAGAAGAAATATTTGTCCAAAGAAATTTCTTTTCTTTTTTTTTTAAAATATATTTTATTGAGTTTTTACAGAGAGGAAGGGAGAGGGATAGAGAGTTAGAAACATCGACAAGAGAGAAACATCGATCAGCTGCCTCCTGCACACTCCCTACTGGGGATGTGCCCGCAACCAAGGTACATGCCCTTGACCGGAACCGAACCTGGGACCCTTGAGTTCGCAGGCTGACGCTCTATCCACTGAGCCAAACCGGTTAGGGCAGAAATTTCTTTTCTATATACGTATAAAGGACCATTGTATGAAAGGGAGCATTCATACTTCTTTTTATGACCCAGTTAAAAACTCCTATTACTAGTTAAACCAGTCAAGCCACATTTGAGAAATAAGCCTTCATATATCCTCAATATCAACCTGGAGGAACACTCCACCTAATGTGAAGGCAGGATGTCCTTTTTGTTTTTATGTCCTATTTTTCAATAATGAGAGATGATGCTAATTCATCATATTTTAGGAGAATTTAAATAAAAAGCCCTCAAGTAGAGAATGACAATTTACAATTGTACTAACTCTGGCACATTGCCTGTATTCATTTGATAGAAAGAGGTATATATAGTATATACATTTACATATATATAAACTTATGTATATATAAATATATCAGATATGCCACAATACATGTTATATATAAAATAATACAAGTAAACCTTCCTCCTTGTCTGTCTGGAATCAGACCTTTTGCTTAAAAGCTTTGAATTCAATTCAATTATCCCACTTTTAAAAAATGTGGAAGTTAAGCTCTACATGATTACATAAAGAGAAGCTTCCAGAATATGCTATACTTGCCACAAATTACCCTTCAGAGCAAGGAGGAACTGTTCTTGCTGGTTCAGAAACATTCAGATCATTTTAAAAAGTAGGTTTGTATACAGATTAAAAGGGAAATGGCTTTGTGGAACCAGGAGGGGAAATCTGTCCAGAAGATCTTTCCTGCAATTTGTTCCAGGTGACGATACTCACATTTTACTTAAAAAGTACAAAAAGAACTCATAAAGTCATCAAAGAAGAGTACAGCATGTTTTGGGCATAGAGTGAAGAGCCTGATTTTTCCATGAGATGTAGAGTCTTTGCCTCGGGAGGAGCACAGTAAGAGCCGCCAAGAAGAGCAAGTCATCTGACTGGGGCCAACGCTGCCAAGGCCAGTTCCCATTTCGTGTGCCCTCTGGAAGGACGAGAGTGGGGAGCGGACCCAGTTGGGATTGTCAGCTTTGTCACACTCAGCGCTACGCCACATCTGCGATATGCTGTAGTAGGCCTCGCAAGGGGACTTTAGTTCCAATACCCGGATTTCCCTTCTACCCAACTTCTGTTGAAAATATCGGGCATTACTAAGTTAATTTCTTCTTATGTAATTGGATAGTCTAACTTGGCATTCTGCTCCCTTAAATTATATTCATTGGGGTGGGGAGGAGGCAGTTCAGAGTTAAAAGAATACCGTGAAAGGGAAGTGCTTTTAGGGACACGTTAAGCTGGCCTGTGATTGGTCATTGCCTTAGTTTACTTGCTAAGGAAGCTAAGGTCGAATTTAATGATCTAATTTGCTTTGCTTTGGTTCAAAACGAACAGCCATATTCCTAGGATTTGGTCAGCCCTTAAACAGAACATTCATTGTGTTTCCACTTGGTCCTCCCACTCTAAGTGCATAGGGTCCTGAAGAAATCAGAGTTGGCTCATGTCCTCCAGGCGTTGGTCTAAAGCAGTGGTTCTCAACCTTGGCTGCACATTAGAATCACCTGGGAATCTTTTTAAAATCCTGATTTCTGGGCCTCATTCCGGAGGTCCACTGGTCTAAAAGGGAAGGCCTGGAGGGAAGTAAGCACCATGCCCATTCACCATTGCACCTGAGTACACTTAGAATCCCGCCTCACATTTGCCCAGGGAGTCTTTATAACGGGGCCAGAAGCTTTGCAGGAATTACTTTACGTAAACCTTAATGACAGTTCTGAGAATAATAAGCAATCCTAATTCGGTTTAGAAAAGTTATGACACTAAGATCAAAGGAATCCACACCTGTAGGTTTGCATCTGCTGAGTAATCTCTGGGCTTTCCGGGACGCCAGGATGGAAGATTCTGAAAAAATAAAAATAAAAATAAACAAAAATACAGACGTGGATGATGGGGCAGAGTGGGGAGATGTCCCAGAGGCCCAGTCCTCCTCTTGTCCCCCTTGACCAGGCCTGCCTGGTCACACCGCATGGCAGAAGGTCCTCAAAGCAAACTCGCTCCACAAAGCAGGGCCAGTGTGGGCAGAGGCGACTGAGAAATGGAAGACTGGAGAACGCCATATAGACGGGGGAGGGGAAGTAGGGGGGCGACGTGCCAGGCACTGACTTGGAAAAGCAGCAAGTGACAGTCCTGCGCCGCCCGAATGCCCAGACTTAACCCTGACCTTGGGGAAGCAGACACCGTGCCCCCCTCCGAGCTAAACTGTGGACCAAGGGGCTAGGGTGGCAGAGCGCTCGCCAACCAGCTACTTACCCGGAAAAAGAGCGAGCCGGGCCCCTCCCCGCCATACAGTTCCTCATGTTGTGGTGACCCCCAACCATAAAATTATTTTGTTGCTACTTCATAACTGTAATTTTGCTACTGTTATGAATCGTAATGTAAATATCTGATATGCAGGATATATTTTCATTGTTACAAATTGAACATAATTAAAGCACAGTGATTAATCACAAAAACAATATGTAATTGCCGCTGCCTCCCCCCCCGGGCTCATCATGGCACCTCTCCGACTCCTCTGCTCCTGGCCACGTCTCTGCGCCTCGGCACACGGCTCCTGGGGCCCCCGATCCAAGGTAAAGTGCATAGCTCCTCTGCTCCTGGCCACGTCTCTGCGCCTCGGCGCGCGGCTCCTGGGGCCCCCGATCCAAGGTAAAGTGTATGGGAGGTGGGTCACGGAAAACCGCAGGGGACACCCCGAGTGCTGCCGCGTTTGCTCCGCGGGCACCCGCCCTGTCCAG
>NW_005368264.1:1054747-1070832 GCF_000412655.1 Myotis brandtii | reverse complement strand
GGGCGCCGGCGGGCCTCCCCTCGACGCCCCCCAGGGATCCCGGTTGGAAGATTTCCGTCTTCGAAGCCCTTTGGCATCCTTGTTCCGCCGTCACTGCCAACTCTCCACCGAGTGGTGTCCCTTTGTTGCTTCTTGTGTGTTTTGGCCCCAAGGTCTGCCCCAGCTGGGAAGCCCCCGCTCAGGTGACTCCAGTCTGGAGTCCTCGGAGGCGGGAACTGGGCCTGAGCTCTGGGTCCCGAGGGCGACTTACCTCCGCTATCTTGTAACCATGGGAACCGCTTTCTAAGAAGGCAAAAGGAAAAGTGATGTTTTTACTTAGTAGCGCATGGAGTGATAGTTCTGAGCTTGCAAGCGCGCCTTGCTCACTGAGAGTTCCTGGCCCGGCCCACGCCTCTCCTATCCTTCCTGCACCCAATATCCGAGAGCAAAAACTGCAGCGGGCCCCTTAGTTAGATGCTGGGGATGACTGAGAACTGGAACGTTTGACCCCTACATGCTTATGTTGGTCACTGCAGATAGCTTCGGACATGTGGGGCACTATTCAAAGAAGGAATGACACGGAGGCAGTCTTCAGGTGATCATCATGGCGAGGTTCCTCCTAGCCAGGTTCCTTCAGCCAAGTTCTGTCACTAAGTTCTCCAGCCATGTTCTGTAGCAAGGTTCTGTCCAGGATCTTTTGCCATGTTCTCTCACTAGGTTCTGTCTCTAGGTTCTGTGTCTAGGTTCTTGTCCTGTTGATTAAAAAAAAGCAAACATATTAAGAACAGTATGCCATATACGCCAGGTCCCTTGAAACATATGCTGTGCAGATGTTTCTTCCCTGCAGCAACTGTGTCAAGCAGCAAGGATGGACCGGCTCCCGGCACCCGACCTTCAGCCAGGCACTGACTTGCTGCAGGCATGCCAGAATGCAAACCACTATAGGGAGAGGCCCTTGGGCCAAGGTCAGTTACATGGAGATTACTTATTTACCTAAGTGTAATTTACTCACTTTCTCACCTTTAGGTATACCATTAAACCATGCCCAAGCCCAGGAAACCTCTGCTTAGATGGCCGAGCTACGCATTATGGGTTTTGCAGTTTGTCATTGAAAGTTCCTATCAAGATTCAGACTCTCACGTTCAGGTTTTCGTATCATGCTAACAACACCTGCTTCCCAGCGCTCCTCCAGCGCTTGGCACTTAGTGAGTGCCCATGCTGCTTGAATCCTTGCCTCCTACTTCAGTTAAATGGTTACACGTGTACTTGCTTAACTTCAGGTGTGTACGTCTTAACCGGATGCAAGTTTCCTTTCGGGCAAGGACCATATGCCTCATTCCCCATCTCTCTCAACATTGCACACTACCCTGCATAGACTAGGTACGCAACACATGTTTATTACATTGTTGGGAGAACCCTTTAAGTAGCAGTCTTGAGATTTTTTCTGCTAAACATAAGCAACAAAACGAGATAGTGTTTTGTTTTTTTTAAATCTATAATAGGCAAGGCTATAAAACTTGAACATGCATCAGAATTACCTGGAGGCTTTATCAGATAGACTCCCCCCACTCCCCCTCGAATTTCTGATGTAGTTGGTCCTGGGTGGGGTCCCATAGTTTGCATTAATAAAGTTCCCAGGTGATGTTAAGGCTGCTGGTCTGAGGACTGCACTTTCAGAACCACTGGCAAGAACTTAGATTAGAATAGACTATCTGAAGGTATCTTCTCTATTACTACTTCAGAGGGAGCATTTAGTACTCTTTTCTCTATTCATTATAGAAAGTTATTACTGGGGAAAAAATCGCCATTAACACTTTAGCTACCTCTCTTCCTTGTAACTATCTCTCCCAGACCTTTCTCCAGCCCCAGTCTGCTGAGCTGCAGTCCTTCTAGGGTAGCGTACTGGTCGACTCCGCCTAGAGGTCACTCAGCACTTCAAGTTTTTCTTACTCAGAAGGAACCAGCCACAATATGGCTTTTCCCTCCCTTGCTTTGATTTTTTAAAATATATTTTATTGATTTTTTACAGAGAGGAAGGGTGAGGGATAGAGAGTTGAAACATTGAATGAGAGTTCGATTAGCTGCCTCCTGCACACCCCCTACTGGGGATGTGCCTGCAACCAAGGTACATGCCCTTGACCAGAATCGAACCTGGGACCCTTCAGTCTGCAGGCCAACACTCTATCCACTGAGCCAAACCGGTTAGGGTTGTTTTGTTTTCTTTATGGTTAACAGACCAGTGTCAATCCAGTGTGTAAGCTTGAAAACATTCTCTCCTCTCCTTTCTCTACCTCTAGTTCAGCGGTTCTCAACCTGTGGGTCGCGACCCCTTTGGGGGTCGAGCGACCCTTTCACAGGGGTCACCTAAGACCATCCTGCATATCAGATATTTACATTATTATTCATAACAGTAGCAAAATTACAGTTATGAAGTAGCAACGAAAATAATTTTATGGTTGGGGGTTACAACATGAGGAACTGCATTTAAAGGGCCAGAAGGTTGAGAACCACTGCCTAGTTGATCACTGGTGTCATGTGTACTAATTTTGTAATTATTTAGTGATTTTTAGCCTTGCTAGTGTGCAAGTTTCATCAGAGCAGGGACTACTGGTATGCTTGTATGGTATTTTCTTTAAAGCACTGTCCCCAGTATTTACTATATTCAATACAAAGTAGGTATTTTTGAAAAAGCGGATGGATGAAGGAAACAATGAGTTCCCCTGCCACATCCCCAATGTAGATTTTCATATGAGAGCTGTGACATCTGTCTGCTTCAAAAGCTTTGCTGTTCTTTCCTCATGGAAGGAGGAAGTTGAAACTCTTTAATGTGGTCTTTAAGGCCTTGAACAGCCTGCCTCAGTCTGCCTCTCCGTCTCCAGCCTGCTCTTCTAGCCTCTCCCCATGGGCCCCTTTCCCTTCTCTGACCTTGACGCATGCAGCTGCTCCTTCTTGGATTTCCTACCACATCAGTGAGGTAGCTCCTGGACAGCCCCTCCAGCTTCCTGGTGCACCAGGCGCGAAGCATCACTCCGTCTGCGCTCCTTCCCAGTGTATGGCATCGCACCTGCATTGGAAGAGAACATGGGTGTCCCCTCGAACGCCAAGGCTGCCACTGCTGGGAGAATTTCCTGGTGTTAGTGACTCCCTGTGAGCGCCTGCCTTGTGATGTATTCATGTCATAAGTGCGGACTTGGCGGTATTTCGTTTAAGATGAACATTCCTCCTTGGGCACACTGGCTTCGTGCTGGACGGCTGAGAGGAAGGAGAGCTTGCCACCCCATATATGCTTTTTTGGGGATATTGATTATTTGAAGCTGGTTATTTTTAAGGAGGGACTCAGAAAAAATCTTTGACCTCCCCCCTTACTGCCTGAAAGACTTTAGATAGAGGACCTGCTCCCGGAAGGGAGACATCAGACAGAGCTAGAATGTGAGCTAGTGTGTGACAGACGGGGACGTGGCAAGGCCTGTTTGGCCAATGTCCTCTGTGGGTCTCACTGTTTAAAGATGGCCCAGCAAACATTTACTTACCAAATATATGCTTTTCCATTTCCATGTGAATTGCCTTCTTGCCCTTTGATGTCCCCTCACCCCCCACTATTCCTTCTCTTTAGTTCAAGATAGCGTGTCAGCATCAGCTGCCCAGTTTTTCCTTGGATCCCATATTCTAGTGGAACCCCATATGTACATGATAAATTTGATCATTTTCTCCTGTCTCATGTCAATTTGATGATCAGAGCAGTCAAAAGAACCTTAAAAGGCTAGAAGGAAAATTATTTTTCTTCCCCTGCACAGCTAAAGCATGTCAGCACACATCAGCTCCTCCTTTGGCAGTGGCCATCCTCATCCTTGCAGGTCTGTGGGTGTGTGTATCCCTGCGTGTTACTGCCTGTTCCTTCTAACAGGGCTCTCCTCACCCCTCCATGTGGCCTCTCTTCCCTGCTTCTGTTAATCAAACTTTGATACTGAAGTGGGCAGTATCAATGTTCCTATGTCCTGACTTATTTAACTGGAAGGTGACAAGGTAAATAGCTGGGTGTATAGTTCCATATCATTAAGATAAAATGTATTTTAAAATGAAAAAGCAGTGTGCTTTTTGGATTTTCCCTGAAAGGTCTTCCAAATGAAGTGCATTTTCATTAAGTTCTGGAGTATTGAGTGGCAGGAAAAAGAGAAATTTAGGGGCAAGAAATATGGCAGAAGTGGTTAGAGGAAAAAGATTCTGGATTGGGAAGTCATGTGATAACATTTAGGTTCAACAGTGGAATCACACCTCAAAGTTCAAGTGTAAAAATGTGATGTAGAGGGCAAAGGGTATTTGTAGACAAAATTTATCTTAAGGAGAAATGGATGAAATATAAAAATGTTTCACTGTAAGAGTTTTGATTATTTCTTACACTTCAGTACTGAGTCATTATTATTTAGCTCCCCCAACAGTATTAGCAGAAATAGTAGTAATAATAACATGGAAATTTGCCGAAGGTAAGAGAGTGGAAAAGCAAAATGAAATACATTATGGGAACATAAAGGAGGACTTGAGGGGGTGGGTTATCTCACAATAAATAGATGTCAAAGCTGAACAATTCATTATTCTTCATTCTTTTAGGTAACTTATGCAAACTCAAAGGTTCTTTGTTTATTTAGCAGATGGTGCTTGGGTCTTTTCATATCACTGTTTTGGTATTAAGAATATATTAGAAGGTAGAGGTCAGTGTGAGAGCAGCATATTATTAGAGGCACTCCCCCCCCACCCCCCGCCCCCGCCTAATCTTAGAAGGTGTTGGCAGTACTCCCTTGACTTGGAGATGGGGAGTGTGGCCCATTATGCCACACCATTGGTTTCTCAACCATCAGATATCAAATGTCAGCATAACACGTGGATTAAATGGCAACAAATGCTGTCAACTGAATGTATAAAAAATGAAAAAAACAAATTTGAGTGCCTGTAGAGTCTTCATTGTTCTGAGCTCTCCTCACAGTCCCTGGAAACATGAGTCACTTTTATTGCTTTTAAACTCTTGGTTATCGGGGTAAATGTGAAACTCTTGGGTCTTTTCTAAAATATTTTTGAGGGCCCGGCCGGCATGGCTCAGAGGTTGAGCATTGACCTATGAGCCAGGAGGTCATAGTTCGATCCCCTCCGCTGTAGAGTCTTCATTGTTCTGAGCTCTCCTCACAGTCCCTGGAAACATGAGTCACTTTTATTGCTTTTAAACTCTTGGTTATCGGGGTAAATGTGAAACTCTTGGGTCTTTTCTAAAATATTTTTGAGGGCCCGGCCGGCATGGCTCAGAGGTTGAGCATTGACCTATGAGCCAGGAGGTCATGGTTCGATCCCCTCTGGGTCAGGGCACATGCCTGGGTTGTGGGCTTGATCCCCAGTGTGGGGCCTGCTGGAGGCAGCTGATGAATGATTCTCTCTCTCTCATACTTGATGTTTATCTCTCTCTTTCCCTTCCTCTCTGAAAACAATAAAAAAAAGATTAAAAAATTACAATAAAGTACTTCTGAGGAACTTTCTGGGGTGTGGGCCCAGCTCCTCCATGATTTCTGACTGGCATGAAGGCATAATTATCCGCTGAAAGAAGGGATTGGAGGCCCTGCCCAGGCTATGCTGTGTGAATCTGAAGAGCTCTCTGGGTCTCAGGAGAAACGAGTTTTCTTCTGACTTCCTCGCCACAGGACTCATGTTTCTTTCCGTGGGTAAATAGTCAGGGCGATACCACCCACTGCAGACAAATCTTTCATCTCCTTCCTCTCATCCTGCTAAGGCCCCGACTCCTCACTGGAGATTGACAGCAGACTTCTTCTCGAGAAAGCAGGACACTCAGAAAGGTTTGTTGTGTATAGACAGTGAAATAGAAGTAGAAGAAGATGGAGGACTTTTAAAGACCACGGGAACTACGGTGGTGGAAGGACCTTGTGCTAGAAGGCACAAACCCGGGACCTGGTCCTGCTTCAAAAGTGCTGGGGACGCGACAAGATCTTCCTAAGCTTTGGAAGCGTGACCTGCAAAATGAGTTGGTTGGATTATGTAATTGTGTATTTTTCTCTTCTCTCGTTTCAGAAGATATCCTCAACTCTATTTTGCGCTCTGTTCACCTATTTACTCAGGCTCCAAACCTTTAATTTCCAAGATTAAAAATATATTTGTGTATGTGTGTGTTTAAAACAGAATAAAAAAATTCCTTGCTACTTGAAGATAAGGAAGACAAGAAGGGCCTTTCTGTCTCTGCCTCCACTTGCTCCCCGTGTTTGGGTGATGTGCCAGCCCTGCCTCATGCCCTGCCTGACCTTGACCACGGTTGAAATTTAAAGGGACGAAAGTCATCTGTGTGACCTCCACCTCTGCAAATCTCATTTGACTTTCAGTAAAGTTCTCTTAAATAGGCTTTTGTACTAAGTGACACTTTTTCTAACAGGAGTTTTTAGAGGCTGAAGAGGATGCTAGAAATGCTATTTTATGCTGTTACCTTACCCACAACGGGATGTCTGTCTGGGAGGCTGATTGGCAGTGGACTTGTTAAGGTGGCCACGTGTCAGGAGTCAGGTGTCATTCTCTCTCCTTCCTCTATTCAGGTTGAGTATATGATGAGACTAAAGGAGAGCTTTGATATAACTAAAAAGAGATGTTGAGGATGAGTGATTGTGTGCAACCTATGGGCTTCCCAATTTGTCCTGTACCTATTGTGGGTGAAGTCTAAAGACAGAAACAGTTAAAAATGGATTGTGAAAGCTGACGAGGTGACAGTAATTCTAGCCATGCCTCCCTTGCAGGCAATCGTTTAAGCATCCGGAACTCCAAGCGCCAGAGGGGGCTGAGTCATTTTGTGTGCTGTTCTTTACTTGTCCCTTTAGGAGGCATTCTGTTACCCCGCATTGTTGGGTCAGGTAGTATTGGTCATGCTGTGCTTCCCTGAGAGCGGCAGTCATGTCTTAATACTGACTAGGTTGCAGTCAGTACCACAGTAGTTGGCCTATAGTAGGCTCTCAGTAAGTATTTGTGGATTGAATGGAAGGTTAGGTTACTGTCAGAAATCGATGCTTGATCTTGCCATTCGGAATTTGAGTGCTAGTATCTGGGCCATCTATTTTTGTGTGGCCACAAATATCACAGCATTGTCCCTTGTATAATAGAAGACATAGATCATGGGGGGACTCCAATGATAATCTGGATAGAGTATGTCCCTTCCACTCCTTTTTATTTACCAGTATTTATTTTTATTTTTAATTTCTATTGATTTCAGAGAGAGGAAGGGAGAGGGAGAGAGCGATAGAAAACATCAATGATGAGAATCATTGATGAGCTGCCTCCTGTACACCCCCTACTGGTGATGGAGCCTGCAACCTCAGCATGTGCCCTTGACTGGAATTGAACCTGGGATGCTTCAGTCCGTAGGCCAATGCTCTGTCCACTGAGCCAAACCGGCTAGGGCTTCATTCACTCTTAAGATGAATTACTTACAGCCCCACTCTTTCAAAGAGGACATAGTGAAACTGTCCTTGTATATATCAAAATTGAATAAATTGCTATGCAAGTAAAGACATATCTCCAAATGATTATTCACTTAAAATGTTTTTTTTTAATGTTTTAGGGGGGTGTTTGCTATTTTTCAACCAGCATATGTCGCCATACCAAATTTTACAAAGATCCAGTGGAAGCTGTCAAAGATATCCCTGACGGTGCAAAGATCCTGGTTGGTGGTGAGTAATAGTGTTGTTTTCCTTTCGATGGTAACACCCTGACTGCAAAGGGTTAAATGATAAAGTGGGGCAGTAGTCCATATGCAGTTAAGTGCAAGAAGAATGATGTGTAGCCGTATTAACACATCATGCTTGGCTTTATACTCATGAATTGAGGGCTGGACAGTGATGTCTGGTGCTGTATATTGGTGTCAAACATTTGGGATCAGCTTTATGTCTATTTATTGAGTTGCTGAGATACTGTGCATTTTGCTTAGTAGGTCACATAGATGCTTATAGATTGTCTTTTTTATTAAAAGAGAATAACACACATTTCCCTGAAACAACTTTCCTCTCTTCACAAACAGTTGACCTTTTTGGCTTCTTATAGGCTTCGGGCTGTGTGGCATTCCAGAGAATCTCATCGGAGCTTTACTGAAGACCGGAGTCAAGGGGCTCACTGCAGTCAGCAACAATGCGGGGTGAGTGCACTTTTAAGACCATTGGTTTGAAGGGAATGACAATTCTCCATGTTGTTTACACAGAGTCTATCAATGAAATGAAAGTTTTCCCCCTTAAATGAGCAATATGCTCCCACATCAAAAGATAGTGTTTAATAAGCTCAGGAGTTATGGTTCCATCTATTCAAATACTTTTGGTATCATACTTTTGTTGTTGTTGTTGTTGTTAATTCTCACCCGAGGATATTTTCCCATTGATTTTTAGAGAGAGTGGAAAGGAGGGGGAGAGACAGAGAGAAACATCGATGTGAGAGAGACACATTGATTGGTTGTCTCCCACACGCACCCGGCTGGGGCCAAGAATTGAACCTGAGACCCTTCAGTCCGAAGGCCAATGCTCTATCTACTGAGCCAAAATGGCTAGGATGGTATCATACTTCTTAATCATAAGTAAAGGAGACTTGCATAATTTTTGTATCTTAATCTGATGTGCTTTTATTTTAATTTCAAACATACTGTAAAGTTGAAATATATATTTTTAAATTGACTCCTGCATTTTAAAAATTAGAGATATTCCTTTATGTTGTATGTTATGTTGTATGAGATGTTCCTTTATGTTGTATGTTATTGCATATTGTATCAGGAAAGGTGGACATCAATTTGCAGTCTGTTTTAAGTCCTTTCACTGGATTATGCCATTACTCTAGTCTAGGTGATATGTAAGGAACATCATTAATCATTAAAAAGGTTGCTGGTCTTGGTGGAAGGAGGAGGATATGCAGCAGCACTTAAGACAGTAGGATGGCATATCAAAACGGTCAACACTAAGCCATAACATTTTAATAATGAATGACATGCCCTTAAGGTATGTTTAGTTATATTTTATTGATTTTTTTACAGAGAGGAAGGGAGAGGGATAGAGAATTAGAAACATCAATGAGAGAGAAACATCGATCAGCTGCCTCCTGTACACTCCCTACTGGGGATGTGCCCGCAACGAAGGTACATGCCCTTGACGGGAATCGAACCTGGGACCCTTGAGTCCGTAGGCTGACACTCTATCCACTGAGCCAAACCGGGTAGGGCGGTATGTTTAGTTATAAAGGAAAAAGCTATTTTTATACAAAATGACAAATCATCATCAGCTCTCTGTCAATCATGAAGGACTAAACATCTTAAACAATTTTTCTTTAATTAACTGAATTTGCAGTATAACCTATTAATCACAAATTCAGCTTAGAGCAAATAGCACAGGTTATTTAGGATACAAAACTGATCCTACATTTGTGCTCATTTTTCCTTTGCTGCGTTTCTTTATGCCATTATTTTCATCTGGAAGGTTCTCCCACCTCTTCTCTGTGTATCCACATCTTCCCCATTTTTCAGAATTTGACTTAAGTTACATATCTTCAAAGAAGCCTTATCCAAGTATAAAACTTCTCTTGCCCCTTTCTGAATTCCTTTGGAAACTTTTAGCTTTTCTTTGTATCCTGAATTGTATTTATTCTCTCCGATACACATTGCAGGCCGATCCTGTTACTCAGAGTGGTTTTCTGTCCCTACTGTGTGCTCAGAGTCACTGAATGTCAGAGCTGGGCAGGGTTGTAGCGCTCAGCTGTTCAGCTCCCTCATGTAACAGAGGGAACGCATCTGTAAATAGGGAAGTAATTTATTCACGGTCACTTGATATTTCTTAAGCACATCCAGTGCCCTTTGAGCTGACTTTGTATTTATTAAACATACTTTTGGTGACCAGTACTTTGTGGGTTTTCAGATACCTCAGTGCTTACAAGGCCGGTGTAATATATGAATTCTTTTAAAATATATTTTTATTGATTTCAGAGAGGAAGGGAGAAGGAGAGAGAGTTAGAAACATCAATGATGAGAGAGAATCATTGATAGGCTGCCTCCTGCATGTCCTCTACTGGGATCGAGCCCACAACATGGGCATGTGCCCTGACTGGGTATTGAAACGTGACCTCAACCACTGACCCACACCAGCCAGGCGTGAGTTCTCGATGCAGAGTAGGTACTGATCACCTACTTCATGGAACACAGAAGGCACGTCGCAGGCGCTGTTGCTCCTGATTAGGGGGTGTAAACCCTTAGTCTGCAGCAGTGAGGGCTTTGTCTGGGCCACCTGAGTCAGATAGCGTTGCTTCATCGGAGAGCCAATGACATGGTTTGAAATGTTGGGTAAATGGAGAGACTTTGGAATTAGAAGTAATCATTATTTTCTCATTTAGAAAAAGGCTCTTTTTATGGAAAGATCTGCCTGACTTGGAAATCTTCGCAAAGCGCAGGACTCTTGATGGCTTTTGTTTCATTTGTTTTTAATGATCAGGAAGACCTGTTGCCCCGAGGCACCACTTATCTCGCTGTGGAGCAGCGCCTGTTAGTCTAGATAAGTTAACCCCTCTTTTGGGATCAGTTTGATGTGGATTGATTAGGAAGATAGGAAAAACTGACAATGTGCCTTCCGTTGATTTTTGGAAGACTTTAACATATGAATTGCAGGCCTGTGTGAACCCAAAGTTTCACAACAAACTATGTATCAACCAATTAAATTGCAGCACCAAGGAAAGAATGGATGTGTTGTATTAGTCTGCCCTTTTCTTCAAGACAAGGCTGTTTACCGGATTACCGTTCTTGAGGGTGGGGCTTTAGACAACTCCAAGACCAGCCCCACTTCCCTGTGGGAGACGAACAAATACTACCTGTTGATAGAGGTGCCTGTGCCCGGGAGTTCAGTGCCGTCACTGGGTACAGCGCTGTCCTAGCCAGGGTGGGAGTTCTGTGAGGGCCGTTGCAAATAAGATGGCTGGCTCTGCACTGCTGGTTTTGAACCAGGAGACAGACAGTGGCTCCGTTGCTTTCCTGGTTCTTTGTTGAGGCAGCTGCGTCTCTGGGGGGGCTGAAGGGAGGTCTAGGCCCTTTTGGCTGATTGGAAGCATTCCCCTGAGGTATGCCCTTGAACTTATGTGCTTGGCTCACAGAAGATTTCACATTTCCCATATAACTATGTCATCAATCAACCTTATGTCTGAAGACAGCACTGTCTTTTCTTTTAATACTCTTGGGATGATCAGAGTAAGAATAACTTGTATGATGAGATTTAAGGATGTCTAAAATGCGAGTAAGCAAGGAGTAGTTTGGTAAATGGTTGCAATGTCATTCTTATCAGAGTTTCATTTTGGCCAGAATAGCCAGTTCAATGAGATTTCAGAAAACGAAAATCAGTTTCATAAATATTTGCAGAACATAAATGTATCTCTTTAACTCATTCTTGGATTTAGACTTCTTTCATCACTCACGTGTTTGGGACCTGAGTGTGTTGTGCTGCAGGGAAAAGGTTAACTCTTTCTGGGTAGGTAAGCTGCTGGTTGCTCAGGGCAAGCAAGAGTCACTCTGAAAGTTCACCAGAATTACCTTTACTACCAAGCTGCAAAATGCTTTAATATATGTTTCTCTAGGAAAATTAGTATGTTCCTCATTTGCAAAAGATCATGGATGTCTCTTTTCTCTCTTATATTGTGAGGAAGGGTCTTGCCTTTTTCACTTTGTATCATCATAGGCAAGAAAGACACTTAGCTGCCTAGCAGCGTGTTTGGAGGCATACACTGATTGTGCGCCAGGCGGGCAGTCGCCTGGCTGAACATCTTGTGACCTGCTTAATTGCTATGCCAGGTCCTAATCCAGAAATAAAGTAAAGAAAAAAGAAAAGAAAAGAAAAACAAACAAACCCAACAAATACACATGGTTTCCAGAGCCAGAATCAACAAATACAGAGAGGTCATCTCCAGACAGGGCCAAGTTCAAGTGTGTAATGCATTGAAAAGCCAAACAGAGACCCAAGGAGTTTGGGAAAGTGGTTAGGAAAATCCCCAGGTCAATGAATGACTCGATGTATTCTGGTTCATGGTGTGGAGTTGTGCGCTGGGAAGGAGGTCAGATATTTAATGCTATAGAAAGCAAGTGGGTTGCATCCACCTTCGTGGGTTATTTTATGTTAGGATGTAATTTAGACAGGGCTCCAGAGGATATCAGTGGGATGCTCATATTGGGTAACTGAGGAAAGCTTACCAAAGGGACTGTGTTTACAGCAGTGGTTCTCAACCTTCTGGCCCTTTAAATACAGTTCCTCATGTTGTGACCCAACCATAAAATTATTTTCGTTGCTACTTCATATCTGTAATGTTGCTACTGTTATGAATCCTAATGTAAATATCTGATATGCAGGATGGTCTTAGGCGACCCCTGTGAAAGGGTCGTTTGACCGCCAAAGGGGTCGTGACCCACAGGTTGAGAACTGCTGGTTTAGAGGAATGGTCAGGACTTGGAAAGCAGCCTGGGTACCAGCAGTCTGAGTACCAGCAGCTTGAGTACCTGCAGCGCAGGTAAGCCGCAGAACTCAGCAGCCCTGTGCCTGGTGGAAGGAGGGGAGGGAGCTGTTAGGACCTGGAACAAAGCTCTAGGGCAGTGGTTCTCAACCTTCCTAATGCCGCGACCCTTTAATACAGTTCCTCATGTTGTGGTGACCCCAACCATTAAAATTATTTTCGTTGCTACTTCATAACTGTAATTTTGCTACTGTTATGAATCATAATGTAAATATCTGATATGCAGGATGTATTTCATTGTTCGCGACCCACAAGGGCGCTGCAGCTTAGCTAGGGAGTTAGCCAGGGGAATACAGATCCTGACATCATTCTCCTCTCACCCCATCCTCCTGATGGTGCCTCCCGTTGGCTGGACCCCATCAGCAGTGGCTGACCCCAACTGGAAACTAGAGGGCAGGGCCCAGGATTCAGTCCACACAGGTCAGCCAGCCCCGGCTCAGGGCAGCTCAGTGGATGTGGGGTTGGGGGATGCAGGGGGCAAACAGAAAATATCCGGCATAATGACTTGATGACTCTTATTTTTATTAGAGAGGAGCCAGGGAGGAGGGGGAAGTGAAGCAAGTCATTCATTTGCCAGTCGTTCAGCAGTTGTGGCTCTAGTGCCCTCTGTGTATTGTGTATGCAGCCAGGTGCTGGGGGTGCAGCCATGAACAACACAGGACAAGTTCTCTGCTTTTGTGCACCTAACCTTCCAATGGGCAGAGGCAGGCAATAGTAGTAAACAAAGCAAAATAAGTAA
The DNA here is from genome assembly GCF_000412655.1 of Myotis brandtii. Classification (NCBI taxonomy): domain Eukaryota; kingdom Metazoa; phylum Chordata; class Mammalia; order Chiroptera; family Vespertilionidae; genus Myotis; species Myotis brandtii. The sequence continues at coordinate 1,057,571 of NW_005368264.1, read as the reverse complement.
GTTTCTAGTGTGTTAGAAGGTTATAGTGCTACACGAAGAAGAACAAGAGCAAGGGGGATTGGGAGCATGAAGGTGGAGGGCAGGTTTCAGTATAAGATGTGTGATCTAGGCAGGACTCATGGAGGGGCAGCTGGCCAGATTCATGAAGGAAGTGGGGCGGGGGGGAGGACCTGTGTGAGCCATTTAGCGATCTGGGGGAGGAGTTTGGAGACACAGACAGGCCAGCGTGAAGGACCCAGGGCAGGATGTGAGTATAAGGAGGCCAGCAGAGGCAGAGTGGGAAGGACCTGGGAGCAGTGAGGTTGAGACAGGACTGGGCATCCCATCACATGGGGCCCAGCCACTCCAGAGACCTTTGCTTTTTCTCTGAATAAGTGAATACCGTTGCAGGGTTTGAGCAGAGGGTGAGATGACCGGACATTTTATTTTATGCCTGTATTTTTGGCTGTCATTTGGCGAGTAGGATCATAGGGGCCAGGAGTAGCAGCTGGGAAGGTCACTGCGGAGTCCAGGGAAGCGACAGTGTAGGTCACAGAGGAGGGAGAGTGACAGGCTCAGATTCTGCATAGATTCTGAAGGCAGAGTCAGGATGTCCCCATAGCGTGTGAAAGTCAAAGGTCACCCCCTTAGTTTGTGCTGAAGATCTCTAAGGATGGGGTGCTGCCATTGGGTGAGAAGGGGCAGGAAGCAGGTGGAGCTGAATTTAAGGGAACAGAATTGTTAAGTGAGGGCCTGCTGAGGTGTTAATTAGGAGTAGGTTAAAACTAAACCAACCAAACACAGCATTATGTGTATGACAGTGTTCCCAAGAACTAATTTTCTAAGAGACACAGAGACTCTTTAGTGTTTGGGGCCCTCTGGTGGACAAGTGTATTATTAATCTTCAGGGAATTCTGCGCATATGGCAAAAGTACACTTGGCAAACATTATTTAGGCTCTAGTTTTCTTTTGAAATAAGTGAGAATAAATCATGTGGCTATTTGTTATAACCATGAGGGGGAATGTTATTAGATTCTGTATTGGAAGGCTGGGACTAGGAAACAAATCTAGAAGAAGGTTGGCAGTTACCTGCCACCTGGATTACTTTGAAGTATTCAGGTGTCAGAACTGCCTGGGGGAGGTTAGGAGCTTGGAAGCGATCCATTCTGAAAACTAGGAGATTGTCAGTTGAGCAGAACCGCCACTTTGTGTGTGTGAGGATGGAGAATGGAGTGAAGATGGGAGAAAGGGTCAGGAGAAATGTCAGTGGTTTGTCATACGGGTACCATACCTACCTACTTGCCTCCTTTCAAACAAGTGGATGTCACTAATGATCCATCTTCAGACCTGTGCCCTTCCACTGTTTCCCATGCCAGGGCCAGGGTTCTGGAGTGGGTCTTCATCATTTCACTCTATATCTATGATACAAGGAAAATATTCATAGTTGCTCATAATTGGGTCCATATTTCAAGAGTCTGCTGTTCTGTCTTTTAAATATGAGAATGCTCCTGACCCCATTCTTGGACAGAAAGACTTTCTCCCTCTGAGCCTTCCTGTGAGGCCATAGCAGGTTAGGGACAGTGGCACTGCATTTATGCCTGGGTCTGAAGTGTAGGGCAGGGACCAGTCCATCTCTTGCTCATCTCCTGACCAGGATCACTTTGGAGCAGCGAAAAGAACGGAAGGTGCGGGGATCGAACTGTAGGATTGATGTGGGTTTGAGGACTGGCTGGTGTCACTACCCAAGATCTTGGAAAAAAAAATCACTTAAATGTTTTGAGCTTCAGTTTCCTCAACTGTAAAATAAGAAAAGTATAGCCACCTTGCAGCACTCTTTGGGTGGTGGGCGGCTGAGAGAGAATGTGGGTTCAATGCCTTGTAGATAGGATTCCTTTAAATTAATACAACTTCATGTTTTTCAATGTAAGTGACATTAGTGTTTGATCAGGTGGTCCTTTGGTTGTAAGCTGCTTGCATTTTCCTTCCAGGGTTGACAACTTTGGCTTGGGCCTTTTGCTTCGAAGCAAGCAGATAAAGCGCATGATCTCTTCGTACGTGGGAGAAAATGCAGAATTTGAACGACAGTACTTATCTGGTGAATTAGAGGTAGAGCTGACACCTCAGGTAAGAAGACACTCTGCTTTTCTTTTACAATACTAACTTGTTTTAAAATGTATCTTTTTCTCCCTAGAAATGTCTTTGTGCAAGACGGGTAAGGCAGAGAGAATGCTATTTCATAGGTCCCACCTGTTGATTGCTGGAATCTAATATTTTCTGTTGCTATGCAACAGAAAAAGGAGGTATTTCTGATGAAGATCTCTAGGTGACAGGATAAATTTTAAAGTTTGGTACTAGAGTGTAAATTATACTGGAAGCATGCAAAAGGACTTGCTGAAATGTTTGAGGGTTATCCTAAAGGTCAACTCATATGGGTCTTTACATTATAGGTTGAGATACCTTAGCCTTCATTTTTTGGAGCTATTGAAAATTAGCCTTCTATATCTTTTGCATTCCTCCTTATTTTGTCAGAGGGCATATACATGGGAGAGGAACTTCCTTAATATTTCTTTTTTTTTTTTTTTAAAAAAAATCTTTATTATTGAGATTATTACATATGTTCCTCCCTCCTCCTTAGCCTCCCTCTACCTGGGTCCTGCCCCACCCCAGGCCTTCACCACCCTATTGTTTGTGTCCATAAGTAATGCATATATGCATATAATATCTTTGTTTAATCTCTTTCTGCCTCTCCACTCCCCTTCCCTCTGAGAATTGTCAGTCTGTTCCTTTTCCATGCCTCTGATTCTATTTTATTCACCAGTTTATTCTGTTCATTAGATTTCTTATT
>NW_005368264.1:1054176-1054706 GCF_000412655.1 Myotis brandtii | reverse complement strand
CATTTTGTTGTTCATATTTTTTATCTTTTTCTTCTTCTTTTTAAAAAAATATATTTTATTGATTTTTTACAGAGAGGAAAAGAGAGGGACAGAGAGTTAGAAACATCAATGAGAGAGAAACATCAATCAGCTGCCTCCTGCACACCTCCCACTGGGAATGTGCCCGCAACCAAGGTACATGCCCCCGACCGGAATCTAACTCGGGACCTTTCAGTCTGTAGGCCGACGCTCTATCCACCTAGCCAAACCGGTCAGGGCTTCTTCCTCTTCTTAAAGAATACCTTTTAATGTTTCATATAATACTGGTTTGGTGGTGATGAACTCCTTTAGTTTTTTCTTGTCTGTGAAGCTCTTTATCTGACCTTCCATTCTAAATGATAGCTTTGCCGGGTAGAGTAATCTTGGTTGTAGGGCCTTGCTATTCATCACTTTGAATATTTCTTGCCACTCCCTTCTGGCCTGCATAGTTTCTGTTGAGAAATCAGCTGACAGTCCTATGGGTACTCCCTTGTAGGTAACTGACTGTTTTT
>NW_005368264.1:1032741-1053997 GCF_000412655.1 Myotis brandtii | reverse complement strand
CTCATATTTCAAATCGTTGATTTGATTCTCAGGATCCTCTAGTCTACTGTTGAATTCCTGTATATTATTCTTTATTTCAGTTAGTGTACACTTAATTTCTGAATGGTCCTTTTCCATTTTTTTGGCATTCTCACTAAGATCCTCAAAGGTCTCACTAAGTCCCTTGGAGGTTTCTAGAAGATTTTTGAGTAACCTTATAACTGTGGTTTTGAACTCTATATCCAGTAGTTTACTTTCTTCAGTTTCTTTCATTTGTGACATGTTTCTTTGTCTCCGCATATTGGCTGTTTCTCTTTGTTTGTTTCTATGTATTGAGTAGAGCTGCTATGTCTCCTTGAGTTGATAGAGTTGCCTCATGTAGTAGGTGTCCTATAGGACCCAGTGGCTCAGACTCCCCAATCACTTGGGATGGATACTCTAGGTGCACCCCTTTATGGGCTGTGTGCACAGTTTTGTTGTAGTTGAGCCTTGATTGCTGTTGGTGTCACTGGGAGGAATTGACCTCCAGGCCAATTGGCTGTGAGAACCAGCTGTGACTACAGTGGGTGAGCTGCTGTGCAGGAGACACCCTTATGGAGCAGGACTTACTTCAATGGGGCTTTGGTGCTCACTGAGTCTGCCCCTTGAGTTTGTTTATGGATGTGTAGAGTTATAATCTGTTATGGTCTGACACTGACCACTGGGTACACTGGCTCTTGGGTCTCCAGGGAGGAGTAAAGTCAGCCACTGCCTGGGGCCACTCAGCAGGAGCTACAGAGAGATCTGCAGATTCCTCCTCTTTGTATCAGATTTGGAAGTGCTCACATGAGGCCCAACTGTGAAGCAAGGCAGGCTGGTGCTGTACCAAGTCTTGGGTCTTTTATTGATAGGTTTGGGGCTCCCAGACCCATCTGCAGCTTGTTTGAGAGATTTTAGCCTGAGCAAGGACAGGTCATTCATATGCAACAGCTTGGGTGGGGTTGTAAATTGAATGAGGCGGGGTCTCAGGGAATCAACAAGGTGGAGCAAACAGAAGCTGATAGTCAGCCCTGTGACCAGGGAGGTCCCAGCATAGGAACAATGATCCCTGTGAGCACCTCTGTCTGGTAGAAAGCCACCCCTGAGTTCCTGCCCCAATGCCAGACAATCCAGTTCCTCCTCATATGTGTCTGTGTTCCTCAGAGCCTCACCCCAGCACTGGAGCTCAGAAGAAGCAGGACTTTGTAAGTTCAGTTTGTGGTGCCAGCCTTTTAAGAGGGGCAGTTGGGTCTCCAGCAGCCTCTGTGTCACTGAGCCCCAATCCACACTGGTTTTTACAGCTCATAGTTCTTACTGCCCGCAGGGACTTCTTTTCCCAGCTCTGGGACCCTGGGCTGGGGGTCTGGTGTGGGGCTGGGACTCCTTGCTCCTCCTGGTGGCCTCTGCAGAGACGGTCTTCCTCCCGATTAAAAAAGCGGCACACGTGGGTGCTGTACCAGCCTGTTTTGTGCTTCCCCACCTCCTACCAGTCTCAGTGTGCTTTCTTCTTTACTTTTCTAGTTGTAGGGCTTCCATTCAGCCAGCTTTCTGGTGGTTCTAGATGATGGTTGTTCTGTATTTTTTTAAAAAATATATTTTTATTGATTTTTTACAGAGAGGAAGGGAGAGGGATAGAGAGTCAGAAACATCGATGAGAGAGAAACATCGATCAGCTGCCTCCTGCACATTCCCCACTGGGGATGTGCCCGCAACCAAGGTACATGCCCTTGACCAGGATAGAACCTGGGACCCTTCAGTCCGAAGGCCGATGCTCTATCCACTGAGCCAAACCGGTCAGGCGGTTGTTCTGTATTTTAGTTGTAATTTTGATGTGGTTGTGGGAGGCTGTGAGTACAGGCGTGTTTGCCTACGCTACTATCTTGGTCTGAAAAGCTTCCTTAATATTTCTTTTACATTCTTTCTTTAAGCTGAAGAGGTCAGGGTCTCCCTCCTCAATGTAGTGGCAACTTGTTTGGTGGCCTGAGAGTCAGGAGGGAGTGTAGATGAAGAGTTGGGGATCAGGGCTCCTTTTGGGGTGGATGTGGGGCTTGGTGGTTTCTGCGGAACTCCTGCCTGCAGAAACATTCTGTTTTCAGGCTCTTGCCCAGTGGGACACACAAGGAGTGAAGTATTTAGGGTGGGTGGACATAAACCATATTCTAACCTAGGGCTGGTTTGAGGATTGAATTTTTGTGCATGTTGGTAACTTAAAATACCCGGAACACAGAGTAGAGTCATCTCATCCTTTGGATAGGGTAGAACAGCGTTTTATCTATACATATTTTCAGTGAAGCCCCAAGGCCCCCCCTTCCCCAGAATATCCCACGTGCTTGAATGCCTCAGTGTTTCAAATGCTAGTCATTAGTTCCTTCTTTGAGTTTAGGTCCCAGTTAAAGTAGAACATTGGTTTCAGGTTGGGACAATATTAACACCCTGCCATTAATACCTAACCTCATTCTTACTACTGATTAGCCATTTAGCTGTCCAGCGTGACTAGGATGTAGCTGGACCGTAACCACAGCCCTCAGTGGTGGAGAGGGTGTTGGAATGTGCTGTTGGAGTTTGTTGCCTTCTGGCAGACTCGGTGGAAAGGCAGTTGGAGGTGGGAGGGAGCTGGGAAATGAAGGTGACCAATGAAAGATACAAAGAAACTTTGCCTACAGCTGTTTGTCCTCTGAAACAAAATTTGAAGGACTCTTGGTTTTTAAAAACCAATTTACAGAATAAGACCTGAGGCAGAGAGGCATGGAACAGACTGACATACCTTGATGTGGGGTTGGGGGGATAAGAAGAGATAAACCAAAGAACTTATATACCTACAGGTATAGCCCATGGACATGGGCAATAAATAGCATAGTGAAAACATGGTGGGGAGATAGGGGCTGGGAGGAGGGAGTAAAGTGGGGAAAAGGGGTGATATCTGTAATACTATCAACAATAAAAAGTATATTAAAAAATAAAAATAAAATAAAAACCAGTTTACTTATATGTTGTACTTTGGATTTTTCCTTAGTTAGGTAATATTGTAGATCAAATACTTACGAGAATGGTTTAGAATACATTCTAGATAAATTTGAACATTTTATATTATTCCACAATAATTGTTCATTATTACTGATGATAAGATTCAGGCCATACCTGCATATAGCACACAGTAAAACCCAGAACTTACTTTTGTGATTTTTAATATATATAGTTGAAGTTACATGTGTCAGATTTGAAAACTCATTTAAAAATAGTACAAATAGACTGACGTTGACATGTTGTCGAAGCCAGCAGGCGACATGGAAGGTGAAAGCGTGATTATGCGAATAAGCAGTTACATGTTGTGGATTAAGAATAGAGAGGCTGCCCTGGCTGGCGTGGCTCAGTTGGTTGGGTATTGTCCCGTGCACTGAAAGGTTGCCGGTTTGATTCCCTGTCAGGACAATGCCTGGGTAGCAGGTTCAGTCCCCAACTGGGGTGTGTATAGGAGGCAACCCACTGATGTTGCTCTCACATCGATGTTTTGCTCTCTTCCTCTCCCCTCCTCTCTCTCTAAAAATCAAAGGAAAAAAATACATAAAAAAAGAAAAAAAATAGAATAGAAAGGTTGTTATCTAGAGAGGCAGTAATTGTTTTAAATTAATCTCCTAGCATAAGTTGTTAGTGAAATATACCAACTTACCATGCTAGGTACCGCTTGGAATGGTAATCCTTTGTAGTGGTTCTCAACCTTCTGGCCCTTTAAATACAGTTCCTCATGTTGTGAGCCAACCATAAAATTATTTTCGTTGCTACTTCATAACTGTAATGTTGCTACTGTTATGAATCGTAATGTAAATATCTGATATGCAGGATGGTCTTAGGCGACCCCTGTGAAAGGGTCATTTGACCGCCAGAGGGGTCGCGACTCACAGGTTGAGAACCGCTACTTTAGAGAGTAGGCACCGTGTGTGAATGCTCTGTGTCCACGTGCAGAGGGATGCGTACTGACCTTGTGGGGTGTTGCTTGCTCACCTGTAGGGCACCCTTGCAGAGAGGATTCGTGCCGGCGGCGCTGGAGTTCCTGCCTTTTACACCAGCACAGGCTATGGGACGCTGGTGCAAGAAGGAGGGGCGCCGATCAAGTACAACAAGGATGGCAGCATCGCCATTGCCAGTAAGCCACGAGAGGTAGGACGCGGTCATCCAGGGGACACCCGACCCCACCGTGAGCACAGGGTTCTGGTGACTCGTTGGGGAAATCAGTATAAAGCCACCTCTATGTGAGAACAAGCACTGCCATTCATTAGCATAAATACGTTAGGTATGATTTCCAGCTAAAACTGAGCGTCTGCTATTCATTCAAATCATACAGAGAAACCAGATTAAGTAAATGAGAAAAAACTCTAACTGTGTAAGATGTGTGAGTTAAGATTAAATTTTTACCAATGTAGGAATCGTTATAATTGCTCATTATGCTTATGAGGAAAGTAGAGTAGCTACCTGATATAAATGCTATTAAAGGCTTCATGCTCAGGCCTCTTGTGCAATTGAAGGATGAGAAAAAGCCCAGGCAATCACAAGTTTATCCTCAACATTAAAATACGGAATTCTGTAGTGGAATGAATGGGGAGCTCACATTATCACCTTCATTTTGTACACTGGACACACTTGAGCTTTAGGCTGAATAACTTCATTTTGTTTAAAGTACTGGATAGGGGGTAACTTCACACACATACTAGGAAAGCATAGAACTCAAACAGGCTCTTAGTCCCTCAAAAAGGTAATAAACAAACAAATGATTAATAATAATAATTTGAAAAATATGTTAAATAAGCTTATCATTAAATAAACTCTAGATATTTGATGTGCCTTAGATTTGAGGCAACTTCTGAGCATACACAGGCCCATACTTCATGATTGGGCTTTTAGCATCTTTCCCATCTCCCTGCCCCCCTGACTCCAGGAAATGAGCACAGGTTGCAGAGATGCTCAGCTTGTCTCTAGAAAGTGGACACTTAGAATCAAGGGGTGATCTCTTATCAACTTTCTGCTCATGGAGATGTTAGCTCTGCACCCCCTTTCTGAGGGAAGATGCAAGGTCCTCGAACCTGTGCCCTGATGTCCTCTGAGCAGGCCCTTCACCTGGAGCCTTGCTGTTCTGATCAAGGTGACCTTGGCTTTTGTTGACATTTTTGATATTCTATCTTTAATGCCTAATTAAACTTCCAAAGTTCTTGACCAAGTAAAAGGCAAGAGTCTAATTATTACAATGGATCTTAAGAATATAGGTAAAGATGGACAGAGAATTGGGTTAATACTTGAGGAGCTCGCTAGCATTAACTCACCCTGGGAAACACAGGATACACTAGACTCTGTCCTGAATATCTGGGTTCATTTCTGCCTTGAGTCGGGTGCATGAATCTAGTAGTTTTGTAATTTTGTCTTGAAACAACTCCTATTAGCTCTTTATTTCCCTTGCTTATCATAGGAAGGGGAAGTGAGTGAATTCCTTAATTCAGTGACATTTGTTGAGTTTCTCTTTTCCAGGAACTTTGGAAAAGGGGCGTCTAGACCAAGTCGCCCCTGTGGTAGAGGAACTGACAGGGAATGAATAGACAAACACACATGTCAATCAAGTAGGGCCAGGACAGAGAGAGGGATCAGTGGCCACGAAGGCAGTGTTTCAAGTAGGGTTAGGGAAACCACTGTGAAGGTGACATTGGTAGAGAGACCTGAATAAAATAGGAGAAAGAGCTGGGCAAAGATCACAGGGTTGTGATCTAGTCAGAAGGCAGAAGGAGGACAAGGTTCTGAGGCAGGCTTGCCCTGTGTGTGGAACAGCAGGGTGGTGAGACTGGAACAGAGTTAGTGAGGCCGAGAGCAGTGGGATTGAAGGTTGAAGAGAGACAGGAGCTAGATCATGTGAGTGTGGATTTTACTGAGAGTGGTGAGTGGCCAGCGGAAAGTTGGGGGGGAGTGATGTGATCTGAGCTACATTTTGGCAAGTTGTAGCTGTGGGGAAGTGAGGTTTTTTTTGCAGGGACCAAGAGCAGCAGCAGTGAAAGGTATTAAGAGGCTGTTGCATTAATCCAGGTGGGAAGGTAAAGTGGAATTGGTGAGGAGTGGTTGGGATAGGGATATATATTCATAGTAAAGCCAACAGGATTGACTGGTGGATTGTGGTGGCTGGAAGAGAAGACAGAATCAAATATGCTGCTTGTTGAGAGGGGCCGGGCATGGGGGTCAGCGAAGAGCTCTGGCAGAGACTGGTGCCTTGAAGACGTCCACTGTGCTCCAAGAGGAGGCGCGCAGTAGGCTCCACTCGGGATGGGAACTCAGAGGCATCGGCATATAGTATTCAAGTCTTTGGGACTAGATGAGTGGCTAGGGTTGGAGAGCAGAGAGAGAACACCTCGTTTGCATATAAAGGTAGGGAAGAGGGCTTGAAGGAGCAGGAAAAAAGAATGGGAAAGTGTCTAGTGAGTGAAGGGGAAACCCAGGCGATTTGAAAGATGGGACATTTTACAAAGGAGTGTGTGAGCAAATGTGTCAGCGTGTGCCGAGGTGGGGTAATAGCGTATTGGGAAGTGACCATCGGATCTGGACACAGAGGTCATTGGTGACTTTAAAGAGTAATTCTTTTAGAGTAGAGGGTTTTTCTGGAGTGATGAAAATTTGACTGGAGTGGATTCAAGAAAGGACTGGAAGATGAAGTTGAGGCCATGAAATGCACAAGTCTTTCAAGTGAGTATAGTGGCCAGTTAGACAAAACCAATTCCTTCCCTTTTTTAAAATTTTAGAATAATAACTAAAACTCACCAACTGCTAGTGCGTAGATCCGTCAGGAAATTATATAATTAAAATTTAAAAAGCCAATTTTTAAAAATGTACTTTTCCCGGGGTTAGCATATATTTAGATCTATATGTAGTTTTCTAGATCTGTATGTAAAACACTCCATATGTAAACGTTATCATTGATGCTCACAGTAATGACTCTTAAATACATAATACCCTTTAAAAAAAACCTAGATATTGATATGCAGCTTACAAATATCTTTTATATAACTTGCCTAAGTTTTTATTAAATGAGATCCTCATTTATCACTGATTCCATAAATTCAATATTTTCTAGAAGGAAGGTGGGATAATGTCTTTAAGGAAGCTGTTGTTTAAGAAATAATTAAAAAAAAAGAAAGAATTTCAGTTTTAAACCATAGTATAGTTAAAGAAGTTAATGTACCCAAACTTTCTACGGCAGCTTTCTATAAAACGCATGCTGCTTGTCCACTAGGGGGTGCAGTGGTAATGGGAATGGAGTGCTGTGTGTAAATGGCTCCCATCCTCATAGTGATGGATGGAGCACAGCTTCCACGGTGTTCCCAGGGCCGTGACATAGTTTTGCTTTAAGCTTCTTCCCTTCTTCACCCCGACCCCTCCATTCATAGTAGAACTAATGGCAGTAAACATATACAAGTCAATAGCATTCCATTAGAACCAGAAGAGAAGGTATAATAGAATAAAATATCGCATTCATAGTAGCATCAGAAGCTATGAGGTACCTGTGACTAAATCCTAAAAACATATACAAAGCTTTTGGAGTGAAAATTGCAAAACGATTGAAAGAAGTAAAAGAGACTTCAAAAAATATTATGCTTATGGGTGGGACCATATAGTGTGCCAGTTCTCTCTAAATTCCTCTACAAATTCTAGGAATTCCAATTAAAATTTCAACAGATGATTATATATGAATTAGGAGAGGTGAATGGACTTTTAAAACCATTTCATTTATTTTTATTCTTTTAAAAAATATTTTTATTGATTTCAGAAAGGAAGGAAGAGGGAGAGAGAGATTGAAACATCAGTGATGAGAGAATCATTGATTGGCTGCCTCCTGCACACCCCCTACTGGGGATTGAGCCTGCAACCCAGGCATGTGCCCTTAACCAGAATCGAACCTGAGACTCTTCAGTCCACAGGCCAATGCTCTATCCACTGAGCCAAACCAGGTAGGGCAGAACCATTTCACTTACATAAACAGTACATTGTATAGTTTTTTCCTTGGGGAATGGGGAAAGAGGGACAGATATTATGTTCAATACATAACGTATGGACACAAGTAATAAAGTGAACACTGACATACACAGTCATAGCTCAGTTCCTCAAGTTGACCGAGCTCTCGGTTGTCACTGAGCCTTTGCACATGCTGTTCCCTCAGTTCCCCCTTCCAGCACTTTCACTCAGTCCCAGTTGCCTACCACACTCATCCTTCGGGTCTCCCTTTAGATTCTTCTCTCTCTGAGAAACCTTTCCCAGCTAAGCTTGTGCCCCTCTTATCTGCCTTTATCAGAGCTCATATCACAACCAAACAGCAGCTGTGCAAATACCTGACAGCGCCCCCTTTATCTCCTGCAGGTGAGGGAGTTCAATGGTCAACATTTTATTTTGGAGGAAGCAATTACAGGGGATTTTGCCTTGGTGAAAGCCTGGAAGGCAGACCGTGCAGGAAACATCATTTTCAGGTAGTGTGATGGCCTTAAAAAAGACTCATGTAGTGCATTTCAGCTACTTAATATTTCAATATATCTTAAGTTATGATTACAAAATGGATATCTTGATGTGTTTGGTATTTAAAATTTTATTTTAAAATGGCTGAAAATAAATAGCATGCGTGTGTGCGTGTGCATGTATGTGTGTGTGTGTATGAACAGTGGTCTCACTGGTATGGAGTACTGGTGGGAGTCTGTTCTGATTGGTGGATGTCCATGTTGCTCTGCTTGTTAAGTATTTTCACCTATATACCCTTGAATTTAGTCCCATACAAATTATGTTTTCCTCCATGTATTTTAGTTGCCAAGACCTATTACAATATTGACATGCTTACAAAATATGAGAAAAGCACACAATTACATTTTATTTTGATACTAGAGGCCCAATGCATGAAATTCATGCAAGAGTAGGCCTTCCTTCCACCGGCTTCCCTCTGGTACCCAGAACCGGGGCTTCCCTCACAGCCCAGGCTTTGTCTGGAAGGTTGTCCGGAAGGACATCTGGTCTAATTAGCATATTATGCTTTTATTATTGTAGATTGTTATTTACATGCACTGTCTTCAAATGCCCAAGTTACTTTGATGTTCTGGAAAGATATTGCTAGTAATTACTTATGTCAGGCCTTTTCCGGTCTTATTGCTGTCTACTAGAAGTCTTAATAGTGCTCAATTTCTATTCTCATTAACTGCATGGCCGAAGATATGCTTAATAGACTTGAAGATCTTTTGATTATCATAAGCTTGCTTAATACTAAGTATTTAATATTTTGGATTTATAGATTATATAGTTGTTTTTTAAAAATTATACCACCTTTCAATATATGCATAAAGTTAAAAAAACTTTTTCAAAATGTTTGGTATTAAAAATTTCACCTATTAGGTTATAGAAATCATTTTTTTCTCATAATATTGTCATTTATTGCTTTTAGTTAGCAATTTTTTATCTTTATCAAATGCAGCTTTTGTGCGATCACAGCTAAATACTCAGTGACCACTCTCACACTGTTTTTATTCATTTCTGAAGAACTTATAATATTTATACTATGTTTGATTTCTTGAATTCAATGTTTTTGGAATTACAGCTAACTTTGGCCATTACAGAAGACATTTTGCATCATATCTATTGCACTTGACACATTGGTGTATTGTTTGCGAAGTTCAATTGCTATTTAAAAAAAAAGTAATGAAATTGTATAGCAGCAAATGGAGATGAATTATTTAAAATATTTCCACGAATTTATCCCGTGCTCCATTGCCTGGCCCCAGTATCTAAGCACTGCACAGGGCTATTTTAAGCACAGGCTTTATGCTTGTGGTTCAAGTACACATTACGCTTTGATGTGAAATGAGAGCGCATATCACCCATGGTCAAGTCACTTCGATTCTTAAGATACTGACTTTAGAAGAGTGGACACCTGGTGCAGAGGTCTGTCTAGGCCAAGGTTAAAGTGGGGGTGCCCTGCACGCCCCCACCTCCTGCCACTCTGCCTTGGGAGCACACAAGGACACACCTGTCCTTACACCTGTCCTTGAATCCAAGTGAAATAGGCATCGGTGGCCTGAAAGCTCCAGTAAACCATAGTGTGACTTAGTGCCCTTTATCAAAGAAGATTTTCTATCACCGTACACTCTCAGAAACAAACATATATATACATTTTTATGGTTAGAGGAAGTACATTGGTGCAGGAACTTGGGAATGCAAAATCATCAGCGAAATTGGCACCTTCTTGACATTTTCATACCTCCGTGTCTGATGTGGGTGTTGTACTTTCATTGGAAATTGGCTTTCCAGGATGACCTTTGCAGGTGACTCACAAGTTACCAATGAATGTTGTACTTAATTTCAGCAGTAGGCTTCTCCTTAATAGAAAATAGAAATACTGTACCCTCTCCTATACAGTCCTTGCTACTTTCCCTTACTATTTTAATAGAGCAAGTTTAGTGAACTCTTCAACTATAGAAGTAAAGCAGCATCCCAATGAAAAGGTTTAGGGAAATTGGTTTCAAATAGATGTATTACTATCCATTTTATTTTTCTGTGGAAAATCTGCATGTTGAATATGAAAAATAGCCCCTCAGCCTTATAAAAAGCTATATTATTGAGTGAAGTGAAGTGGGTATCATATTGTTTTTACTTATGAAATAATTATAGAACTTTAATCGAAGGGAAACTATAATTGGAAGAAAAAATAAAAAGCAAGAAAAAAGAGAACTTTGTCGACAGAAGATATGATACACTCTTTCTGAAAAGATTCGCAGGTTCTTAGTTTATAGACATTCCTTTAGTCTGTAATTAAAGTTGAAGGAGACACTTCTGACTTTTGATCTTCTTTCCCGTTTCATTGTGTAGGAAAAGTGCCCGGAATTTCAACCTGCCCATGTGCAAAGCTGCGGGAACCACAGTGGTGGAGGTAAGTGTGGGGGTGCTCACCGATTTCCTGGTGTTCATTTTCAACTTGATGTTGTATTATTATTAGTTCAAGAAAAAGCACAGCCGTTCATTTCATTTTTGGAGGACACACAACGACAGCCTTTCTGTTTGGGATATGGGAGGATTCGATTTGAATATACGATAGCTGAAATTTTGCTGTGATTGTTGCTTTCTGGCTGTGAGAGTCTCACCAGAATATGATGGGACCAGCTCATGAACATCTCTGGTCCTTGGGTAAAATACAGCTTCTCGGGTGCAGTCCCAACATGACTTTTTATAGACAGAGCCCCCGGAAAATAGTTGTTTGTATCAGGAGAAGTTCATTCATACTGTGTTAGAAACTGTGGATTCTCTAGGGAAGATGGCGGTATTGTGCGTGACATTCTTTGATTCCTGCATACAGTGGCCAGAATGGTATCTCATGGAGGCAGTACAGTGGTATTTTTGACACAATCGAATGTTACAGTTCTATTCCTCTTTTAGAAAGTAAAGTGTATTGTTTTTAAAGTGCTGGGGGATGTGGTACTTTCAACTCAGGTCTGGTGGTTTCTTTAGCAATGGCTTTGGTATAGTTTCTTCATTTAAAATAGATAATGTGGTTTACTCTCTCTGTGTAATGTTTTTTTTTTATTACTTATTGAATCATTTTGATGACCTGTCATGGCACACATCTGTAAATTACTGAAGAAAGGCCTATAACGTAGCTTAAAATAATTGATGGTTTAACCCTCTTGATTTTATATACTTTTGTAAAACTGCCAAAAGTCAATATTTCGCCTCTAAGTACTGAGGGGCATTAAGTATTATCCTGGGTAAAGTCCTTTTTTTTTCTTTTCTTTTTAAAAAAAATATATTTTATTGATTTTTTACAGAAAGGAAGGGAGAGGGATAGAGAGTTAGAAACATCGATGAGAGAGAAACATCAATCAGCTGCCTCCTGCACACCCCCTACTGGAAATGTGCCCACAGCCAAGGTACATGCCCTCGACCGGAATCGAACCCGGGACCCTTCAGTCAGCAGGCCGACGCTCTATCCACTGAGCCAAACTGGTCAGAAAGTCCTCTTTCTTTCTTTCTTTCTTTCTTTCTTTCTTTCTTTCTTTCTTTCTTTCTTTTATAATCTGGTTCTTTCCAGCCAATTTTATTTCTTCCAAGAGCAGAAAATGACACTCAAGTATCTGAGAATCAGATGTTAGAAAGAGAGGTTCTCTTTGGTGGAAGGGAATAGGAGAGCAAATACTGTGACTGCGGCCGCAAATATGATTAAGGCCTATCCCTGATTCTGAACACACGTCTGATCTATCATCTATAGAACTAAAGCAGCATTGCAATTAAAAGATTTATGGAAATTAGTTTGAAATAGATGTGTTAATAAATATCCATCTTATTTTTCCTGTCAGCGCCAGGCTGTCATTAGGATCCCTTTAATACAGTCCTACTGACAGCCACTCCCAGTGGACCAACCTGCACTGTCCAATATGGGAGCCCCTAGCCACATGTGACTCTACAATTTAAATGGATGACAATGAAGTAAACTCTAATGTGTCATGGTAGTTTAGGAATATAAGCAGAACAGCTCCCCAGACAGTAGATTGTTGTCGGCCTGGCCCTCTGCATGCTCACGGTAGAAGGTTCACGTGTTGGTAGGTTGAATTGTAAGAACTCATAAGTAGGACACAGTTTGGAATCTGGAATGATGAGTAGATTGGGTATTTTCTGATACGAAAAGTCTATTTTGACTTTGTGACTTTGGATTATCCTGAGTATAGTGGACATCCTGGACCGTCAGCTCCTCTTCCGTGCTATGTCCGGTGCACCCCAGGGTTGGCCTCCAGGGTTCCATAACCCTTCCCTCTAGCCCTGTCCTGCTCTACTGTACAGTGACTCTAGCATGACGGTGATTTTGACCTGGTCTCTGAAGTGTAGTATTTAAGAGGAGTCTTCAGAGAACATCAATTATACACATGTTCTCCTGCCTGTGAAATATTAATAATAATAATAGCTACTATCAGCATGTATTTAGTATAGATTAGTCACTGCTGTATTTTTTTGTGTACATTATTATTTGAATCCTCACAATAGTCCTGTGAGGTGAGGTAGGAGCCATTATTATCCCCGTTTTACAGACGAGGACTGAATACACAGAAAGATGAAGTTACACACCTGATGTCGCACAGCGCATGGAGCTTGGCTGGAACCCTAGAAAGATTGATCCCAGGGTGTCTGCTTTTGTCCCATTACTTTATGAAATACTCTCAAATCATCATACATGGGTGATGTTTCAAACTTTTGAAAGATCAAAAATCTGGAGGTAGCCCATTTCAACGCTAACTGTTGGAATCAAGCAGAGAGGGAGATTTTTTGACCAATATATTCCTCTATGCCATAGTCTATGGCTTCCTTCAGTCTTTCTCTTAGACTCTGTTTATTCTATTGTGGAGCCTCTTTAAACTTTGCAGTTTTCCACAAATTTCCCTAAACATGGTGATTGACTATTCCGAGACGGCAGCATCGGAAGCAGTGGGAACTGCCAGTGACGACACCCTACGTCTCAGACAAGGCTTTGTTGTAGAACTCTGAGCGTATCTTCTTTCTCTTATAGATGAGGAAGGACATGGAGGACTTTCCAGTAGCAGGTCTGGGTTAGAGCCTGTCTCCTGAAGCCACTGCCACTCCACAGTGCTGCATCTTCCCACCTTTCCCCTGTCACGTCCTGTCACTTGAGACTTAAGGAGGTTAGAACTATAAGTATATAAATATTAGTGATGATTCCCTTAGACATCTTAAAATGTTTGGACTTAGAAGTAGGGTGGCAAAGGAATATACACTCTGTCTCTTGCTTTAAAAACATTGTTTTTATTGATTTTAGATAAGGGAAGGGAGAGGGAGAGGGAGGGAGAGAGAGTAACATTGATGCGAGAGAGAAACATTGATCTGTTGCTTCCGATACTCACCTGGGCATGTGCTCTGCCAAGAATCGAACCAGCAACCTTTCAGTGCCTGGGACGTCACTTAACCTACTGAACCATACCAGCCAGGGCTGTCTCTTAAAACCCGTAGCCATCCGCACGCCTCGCCACAAGGTTGTGACATAGCGGATGCTGGCTGTGTCGTTCTTCCCCTCTTAAGGAACCGGTAGTTACTTGGGAAAAATAAGTACAAGTGGGTGGACACACTGGCTCACATGCCAGAAAGATGCTTCTCTTTTTAGGCCAGACAGTGCTATTTCTGGACCTCCCTCTGAGTGGGGGAAGTCTGTGCTGATGAACTTCACAAGGCAGCCGGGAGCAGCTTGGGAGCGTCTGGGTGTGTAATAAGCAGAGCCAGACTGTCAAGTCTGCCCAGGGGAATTCATTTGGCTTTGGGAGGACTCCTGTTACCCACCCTCACTTCCTGCGCATCCTGCCCGTCTCCTGGGTGCATATTCCACCATCCTTGTTTTCTTGGAGAAGCGATCTGTTTCTACATTTTTTATTAAAAAAGCAACTTATAATAGAAAGCCTGCAGGGAGGGACAGGGTGCTTCACTCAGGAGACTGTTGACACTGTGTCTCTTGCGAGCAGCCCGTCCTGCCTTTGCTGTCAGCGGAGGTCGTCTGACTCTGCCATCTGACGCTGCCGGCGACCAAATCACCCAGCGACTTCATCCAGCTTGTGCCTGGCTGGTGGTAGAAGACAGCAACATTTCCCCAAAGCCTTTTCATATCCTGGCTAATTTCAGCTTTTAGTTAAAATCAGGGTATTTATGATCACAACTTCAATAAAGTTATTTTATTTATATTACTAGAGGCCCGGTGCATGAAAAGCGTGCATGGGAGGGGGTGTCCCTCAGCCCAGCCTGTACCCTCTCCAGTCCGGGACCCCTCAGGGGATGTCCGACTGCCAGTTTAGGCCCGATCCCGCATAAAGTTATTTTATTTATATTATTATATATTTATATATTTGCATATTTGCTTGCTTGTGAAAGCATGAATTCTGTGATATGTAATAGTCCGGGACCCCTCAGGGGATGTCCGACTGCCAGTTTAGGCCTGATTCCACATAAAGTTATTTTATTTATATTATGATATATTTATATATTTGCATATTTGCTTGTGAAAGCCTGATTTCTGTGATATGTAACATACACACATGAGGTGCTTGATGCACACAACTAGTAAGTACATGGAGTCCGCGTGAGTTGGGAGGCATCATAATGAATTCAACACTGTGAACCCACCTGACATGAGAAGGAGAGGATGGTCCACACTCATTTTCATCTGCCTCCCTCCCCTGCAGAGATAACCACTAGCAGGAATATTGTGCTCATCGATCCCTTGCTTTAAAAAAAAATCTAAGTCAAGGTCTGGACATATTTTCCATATTGATATCTTAAGCTTTTTTCTTGTCATGAGAGCCAAGCTGTGGGAATGATGGCTTCTGTGTTCTGTACCAACGCCTGCCACCTTTCTGTACGGATTAACCAGAGGGAAGGATTAGGGGGACATCTGCCGGCCTGCTGAGCAGAGACGTGTTGTTTCTGATTGGTGGGTGAGGAGAGAAGACAGTTAAATGATATTAAACCTTTTCTTTATAATATTTACTTGAAGGATGGTGAACATCCACTGTAGTAATCAGGAGTGTAATGAACCCTCTGAGCTAGTCCCCCAGCTCTGGTGTCTGCCAATCTACAGTCACTCCTGCCCCATCTACAACCCTAGCTCATTCTTTCTCCTCCTCTTGTTTTTTAAACTATGTTTCTTTTAATGGATTTCAGGGAGGAAGTGAGAGTGAGAGAGATATAGAAACATCAATGAAGAGAGTGAGTCATTGATCAGCTGCCTCCTGCACCTCCCCGCCCCTCCTTACTGGGGGTTGAGCCCTCAACCCAGGAATGTTCCCTGACCAAAAATCAAACCGTGACCTCCTGGGTTCATAGGTTGTTGCTCAACCACTGAGCCACACTGACAGGGCATCCTCTATTATTTTTTAACAAGCACCAGATGTTATAACTCAATGATTTTTTAAGGAAAGTTCAATGAAGCTCAGAGATTCTAGTGTGCCTGGCACTGTTCTGGGTTCTGCAGGTACATCAGTGACCAAAACAGAGAAACATGACATTCTGCCATGAGATACAATAAATAAGATATATGTGGGTTAGATATTGATTAAATGTTAAAGAGGACAAACAAAGCAGAAAGGGGGCTAGGAAATGTCTGGAGAAGAAACTGAAATTTTAGGCAGGGTGCTCAGTAACAGGTCTCATGAGATGACTTTGAATAAAGACCTCAGGGAATCAAGGAAGCCTGATGGGTACCTGTGACAGGCAGCCATCTGGCCAGTAGGACTGAGGAGGGTCTCGAGAGTAAAGATTGGGGCGGGAGCCTTCCTGGTGGGTTTGAAAAATTGGCCAACACCCTCCTTTCTTCAGTGCGAGGTGGTTGTCTGTGGATTCTTACGTGAGGGTAACTTTCTTGAGAGTTATGGCTACATCTTCTTCCGAGGCTATGTGAAATACAATTCATATTCTTAGTTCATTTTGCAGTTGTTCCCAAGAGATGGTTAGGCCTAGATCTGACTCTAAAACTGGATGAGTGAAGCATGTGATTTTGAGATTGGAGTGTCCTGGCCTTTGTGCCTCTCTGGCCCTGTTTGGAGAACTTGACGTTGGTAACTCCTCATGAATAGTTCAGCAGAAGTGATGGAAGGGGCTGTCATTTCCCTCTCCAGTGGAAGGGGGAGCACAGTGGATTGTCACCCCAGGACTCAGTCCCGTCAGTGGATCCTGTGAACGTTTAATCTCCACCAAGCAGGCCAATTACTGTTTGTGTTTTAGAGACTTTGGTTATCTGCCCTCCTGCTTTAGAGAAAATGACAATGCCTAAAGGATAAACATAATTCCTCCCCTCTTACATTTCTCTCATTTCTAATCTTCAGAGTACTAATGCCTTATGATATTGCAGTTTCGAAAGCATGAAACTCAAAATTTTTCCAAGAGAGACAGTAAGAGGGGAAAAAAGTATAAACAGGAAAAAATTTAAAGCTTCTATACCGGGGGTGGGCAAACTTTTTGACTCGAGGGCCACAATGGGTTCTTAAACTGGACCGGAGGGCCGGAGCAAAAGCATGGATGGAGAAAAAGTATAAACAGGAAAAAATTTAAAGCTTCTATACACTTAAAAGAAATACTTCCAGCCATGTCAATAGACAGATTCAGTTTCAAGCACACACATCCATTTACAGGCAACTGCTGCTCATACCTGTATGGAATTTATTCACACACACGATTCTCTGATTGGCATGTGGAGACATGATATTTATGAGAACTTGGCTGAAATGTCAAATTTGACACTCACGGGGTAAAGCCCAATATGTTAAATGCCCTTCACCGCACTTTTGTATTTACCTGGTAAAGCTCTCCACTTCAGTTAGTTAGTTAGTTGGTTAGAATGAGGAAGACTGCCCAGAAACTGTTTATCCCAGTTCTCTTTACTTCATCCATGTGGGCCTGCTGAGTTCAACACTCCCCAGTTTTGTTTTGTTTTTTAAGGGGTGAGAGCGCTGTTTGATACAATACAAAAGGAAGGAACCCTCTTCCCACCTACCTTGGGAGTCCTCGATCCTAAGGCAGAATACAGTCACCTTTTCAAGTGTTAAATTTTGGGATGGATGTAGTGAGTGATGGATGTCATTTGTATTCACTGATTTTTAGATCTGTTAACGTATGTAATATCTTTAATTTACATTTCTTTGTCTTACCGTTTTCCAGTTATAAGATTTTATTCATGCTTTTTAATTAATTACTCTGAAAAAGCAATCTATACATTGTTGTGCCTTAAAGTTAGCCAGATATAGAATTCTTTGACAGATGATAATATCCTTATACAACCTAACACTAAATGAAGTGATTGATTCTACTTATTTCAAAGTATTGAAGTATTTAAAGACTATTTATTTCCTTAAATTTTCATCACATGCAACATTGGTTTAAAACTATTTGAATGCTAATGAAGATGTATTTAATGAAGACACATTGTAGTTGAGTATTTTGGCAAAATGACCATATCAGTCATCATATTACTATTGTGTTGATATTTGCTGTTTCTACCAAACAGCAGTAAATATAAAAAACATGGACTTGGTGAATGTCCAGTGTTAATTTTACTGCATTTTTGGTATACTCTTGTTGATTGCTCAATATAATTCTTGGCTTAGTGACCTTTTACATCCTGAATAATAGCAGAATAGAAATAGGGTTATTGATGATAAAAGTCTATCAAATCAAGTACTAATCCTGACATTTTATTTCTTGTTGCTTGGCAACAATGCAGCGACTGTGTGAGAGAGTTCCATTATCTCAGGTACGATGGACTCATTGCGTTGTGAAGCAGAAATACCAATTACATCAAGTCATTTGTATGCCATTATCCTTACAGAATTTTGGTGCTATTTTTCATTGTTAGTTCAGGGATCCTAAAAGAAAGTCTTTTTAATAACATACATCCCCCTCTTTTGATGGATTGGTGAATTTGATTCCAGCTATTTTTGGCTTTGGGGCTTTGTATCTATAATTTATGAGGTTTCACACATTTGTGTTTTGTCAACCCGAATTGTATTAATTGAGGCTTCTAAATTTCATTATAAATATGAACATTACAAATGATGCTTCATTAGTTCTGAGCGAACATCTTTTATCCTTGACCACCCAGGGTTGGAGGAGGAAAAATATCTGGGCAGAATTTTTTGCCTCATGAAAAATAAGGCCTGTTCTCCAGCCTCCTCTGATATAGGCATTCCTGGTTTTAGTGCCTGCTTCAGGGAGAGGAAGCCTGTGGAACCAGTGTGATTCCTTTGGAATGAAAGGCTTTCATGTTGTATATTGCTATATGTTCTGTATGTACTGTTAGCTTACAGTTGTTATTATTTATGAAAATGTTGGTAAACTATACCCCATGGCCTGCTTTTGTACTGCTTAGGAGCTAAGACTATGTCTCAGTGGTTGACCATCAGCGCATGAACCAAGAGGTCGCTGGTTTGATTCCCAGTCAGGGCACATGCCTGGGTTGCGGACTCGATTCCCAGTAGGGGGCATGCAGGAGGTGGCCAAACAATGTTTTTTCCCTCTCATCAATGTTTCTATCTCTCTATCCCTCTCCCTTCCTCTCTCTCTAAAAATCTATAAAAACATGATTTTTAAAGAGAAAAAAATGTATATATGACAAAGGCAAGCATGGAGCTCAGAGAGCCTAAAATATCATCTGGGTCTTTACAGGAAAAGTTTACAGGTCCTTGATTTAAAGCTTAATTTCCATTTCTGTAGTCTGAATAGATTAAATGTCAATGCAGTGTTATTTTTTTTTAAAGAACCAATGGACTTAAGTAGAACCAAAATAAAATAAGTCGTTTGAAGAGAATGAAAAAACTAAACCGAATAATAAAAGCAGAAATGGTGTAAAATAAGTGAAATGATTACAATTTGGCGGGCCTGTTTTGGGGGCAACCTTGAAGAAAGGAAGATTATAGATGGCAAGTTGTTTGTGCACCCACAGTTTCTTTAACATCTCAGTGCCTTTGTTAGTCATTCTGATTTTAATATAATTGCCTAGTGATGGACATTTTATTAGGAGCAAATCGCTTTTTCTTGCCTATTGAACTGATCTCGTACTTGAGAGCCATTCTTTCCTGTACACAACTGCTCAGCCAGGTGAATGTGGGTTCCTGTGTGATGGCGTGAGTTCTCCAACCCGACCGGTGTCCAGCATGTGGCTGCAGTGCCTGCTGGCTGGTGGTTTCCAGGGTTGGAGTCATCCTACCCTGGGGTTTGGAAGACCTTTACAACCCCGGCTTTCATGTCCTCTGCAGCTGTACCCTCCACATCCTGGAGAGAGGGAGGAGGAAGAGGAGTAGAGAGACTTTGGGCCTGGTGAGGCGGATTTCTCAGCCTTCTCTAGACCGTGGCTTTTAGAGTCCTATTTTCTTTTCAGTCAGAAGCACATTTGTAGGATTTATCTGATTATTTTTTATTTGTTGTCACGGTAAAGCCTAAAATCAGGAAGTTAGCCATGGTCCCCAGCCTAGCATGGTCCTCTTTTAGCATCAGTCCTCGTAAGCACTGCAAACCAGCTGGATGTGATGAGGAACCAAAGCTGATTATTTTGGCTAGATTCATTTAACTCCTCTTGTGAACAAAGGCTCAGAAAACTCCACACTTGAGCACCCTTTCTACGGTAGCATGCATTTCCTATTACTTTGTATGATGTGTTTCAAAGCACTTTTCGTATCATATTAACTCATTTGATTCTCTTAATCATAAGGTGAGATGTGAGGAGAATCCGTTTTATTACAATATGACAAGTGAGAAAACTGAGACCTGGATGGGTTTCTGGGAATAGATCACCGGAAATTGAGTGGCTTAATGACAAGGACACCTGGAAGACCTGGTTAAGTCCTGGCTCCATCTGCCACTGACATGCCCAGACA
Source organism: Myotis brandtii (assembly GCF_000412655.1). Classification (NCBI taxonomy): domain Eukaryota; kingdom Metazoa; phylum Chordata; class Mammalia; order Chiroptera; family Vespertilionidae; genus Myotis; species Myotis brandtii. Next base: position 1,033,598 of record NW_005368264.1, on the reverse strand, counting down.
ACACCAGGGCTTTGTTGCTCTGATGCTCATCAGTAAGAATTGCAAAACTCTGAACATGCAGGCAGGTAGCTCTGTGGGCTGTTACAGAAGCTTGGACTTTTTTTAGTGCAAATGAAAGGGTCATGATTTTAGTTTCGGTGTCTTGTGTGGAGTGGGTTTTATGGTGGCATAAGGGAGGCCAGGTGGCCAGTGGTCCAGGCAAGCAGGAATGGTGGTTTGGACTCCAGTGGAATGGAGGTGAGGAAGGCGGGTGGGATTGAGGTATAGGCAATATTTTGGAAGAGGACTCCATCAGACTTGCCCATGCCTTGGATGTGGGGTGTAGGGGTGGAGGAAGGGCAGAGATTAAAATGACTCCCAGGCCTGACTTGAGCAATGGAGTGTCACCTACTGAGACGGGACCTGGGAGGAAGAGCCTGGCAGGAGAAGGGAGGGGAAGGGGAGCTCTTAGGCACTCAGGTGATGATGTTGCAGGCCTAGGCAGACCTGTGTGTGTAGTGCCTGGAAGAGAGGGCTGAAAGGTGTTATGTAATTGGGACTAATCCACATGTGTTTGGTAAGATCGAGTCACGGAAGGGAAAAGACCACTTAGAGCAGTGGTTCTCAACCTTCCTAATGCCTCGACCCTTTAATACAGTTCCTCATGTTGTGGTGACCCCCAACCATAAAATTATTTTCGTTTCTACTTCATAACTGTAATTTTGCTACTGTTATGAATCTTAATGTAAATATCTGATATGCAGGATGTATTTTCATTGTTACAAATTGAACATAATTAAAGCATAGTGATTAATCACAAAAACAATATGTAATTATATATGTGTTTTCCGATGGTCTTAGGCGACCCCTGTGAAAGG
>NW_005368264.1:996421-1032726 GCF_000412655.1 Myotis brandtii | reverse complement strand
CGACCCACAGGTTGAGAACCGCTGACTTAGAGAAAGAGGTCCCAGGAGTGAGTCTGGAGGTCAGTATATTTCTTTCTTTTTTTCTTTTTTGTGTGAATAGAACCTGAGATTAATAATAACATTTTTATCTCTCACTAGAATTGTGACCTTGGACAAAGTACTTTAGAATCCCAGCTTCTTTGTAGCACCTCCTACTTGCTTTTATTTCTCAGGCCTATTTTGAGCACCAGTGGGATAGGGCGTTTGAATGCATTTTTCTAAAGCTCTGGAGTGCTGTGTTCTCACCTTGGTCCCTCCTGCTGCTTTGGTTAATAAACCTCAGAGGACTGCTATTGTTCTCACTGACCCAATAATGATGCCTGCAGAACTATGTACAGGGTGGCAGCTAGCAAGGCACACCCTCCCCAGCCTTCCCTGTCTTCTGAAGTTCTCCAGGTCCAAGGGAATGGAGATTCTACACCCCCCACCCCCAGTTATAAAATTTACTGTTTTATATAAAAACTAACCTACATGATGTTTTAATATATTGTCAGCTTTGTCAGTAAATTACCTAATATTTAAAGCCCATCAAAATCAATCTAAATATGTTGAACCCTTACATTATGCAAAACCTATGATAACTTTTGAGGGGAGCACTATGACATCTTGTTCCCTCTCAGATACTATTTTCTTATACTATACATAAGCCTAATTAAAAATTTAATTTTTAAGTTAAGCACAGTAAGAGGTTACCAACAATAATAGCAAAATATAAGTTATAACAATATACTGTAACAATATAATGTGAATATGTCATTATTAAATAAAATAAGGGTGACTTGAACACAAGCAGTGTGATACTCGGACTGTGGAACTGATCACCAGGACAGCTACTAAGTGACTAGCAGGCAGCCAGCATATAAGCTTATAAGGTGTGGAGGTGCTCATGTCCCAGGCGGGATGGAGCCCGGCCGTGTGAGATTTCATCATGCTACTCAGAATGGCACACAATTTAAACTTATTAGTTGTTTATTTCTGGAATTTTCTATTTAATATTTTCAGACCATGTACCCTAAAACATTGACGACCTCTCTCTGCTGTCATATTTTAAATGGACCACTAGTCAATTAGCTATGTGTCTTTTTTTTTTTTTTGTACTTTGGTTCGAAAGATTCAGAGATTCTGGTTTGGGATGAAAACCAAAGTTTGTCCCCTAATGAAACCTGCTCCTGTTGAATATCCATCTTGACTTTATTGGAGTGAAAATAACATTTGTTACTCTTTTGGGAACAAGAGAAATGAAATGAACAAAGAGAGCCTCAGATATCCATTGATGATTTATGTTTAACCACGGGTACACCACTGCCTGCAAACAAAGGGTCTAAAAATAGATATTTTTCCGTATTTCCTTCGGATGAAGCACACCGTTACCCAGAAACACCATCAGTCTGCAGGGGTGTTTTCACTGCTTCCTTGCAAAGGCTTTGTCCCATTGAGTGTTCAGACTCATGAAAAAGGATGTCTTATTTTGTTGTTTTTAGATGAAATAGTTTGAAATATTTGGTTAATTTGGGAAAAACAGTGAAAGATTAGAAACCAAGAATGACTTAACTGTTAGGAAGTCATAGTCTTTGACTCTGTGGTTCATTCCATGAAGAACTCAAGACAATTCATATCCAAGAATATAGGTCACCTCTCCGATTTGGCTTCTGAAATTTACCATTAATGCACAATGTCTGTGTCACTGAATGACCAAGTCCACATTCAATTCCTTTGAAGAGAATCTTAAATCCAAGCCTCATTGAAGGGAAATTAAACAGAAATGTGAAGAAATCTAGTGCCTCTTCTGTGCTCTATGTGAAAAGGAGCTGGGTCGTTCAAAGGAGGAGGAAGAGGAGGAGGAGATTTAAAGAAGCTATTAAGTTTTCTTAATAATTTGCTAAAGGGATTAAAGTTTTGCCTTGCGTTGTAAAAAGGTTCTTTTCAATGTATAATTTCATTTTTAAAATTTTAAGCTTCGCTGGCACAGACAAAACTCAGGGAAGAAAAATTCGTCATTACCAAACTCGGATGACTACAGGTTGACTCTAAAAAGCTATAGGATTAAGGCTGTTGAGTTTTTTTTTTCATATAATTTAAATTTCTCTCAATTTGAAGAATTTGCAAAGCTCATTAATTTTGAGAATTGATAAAAAAGAAGTATTGTAGCTACTGTTTTATTTGTAGATTTTTTTCTTCATGCTTTGGCAACATGTTTGTACCCAAGAAGTTTTCAGTTACTTTTCCTCTTTGTCGGTTCATGTTTTCAGTCTACCAACGATTTTATGTGTGTATTAAAGAGGACTAGGTTTTATAAGGAGATAGGAAGACTTTTCATGAAATTAATTCCCATAAAATAAGGGTAGTAAAATGCTCCAAGAATAATGGATACAACTAAAGTATACCCTTCACAGAGTGCAAGAGACTCTACAAGTTGAAATATTGGCGAGGTGAAAGTTATAGCCAGATTTAATGAAAATCACAACAACAATAGTGACAAGTACTATTTATACCATGCACTTATGTGCAAAGCATTTTAAGTCACTAATTATAATAACCCATGAGGTAGGTTTTATTATCTTTTTTTTAAAGATTTTTTTTTTAAAAATTGATTTTTAGAGACAGAGGAAGGGAGAGGGAGAGAGAGACATGGATCGGCTGCTCCATACATACCCCCTCCTGTGGTTGGAGCCTGCGATCCAGGCATATGCCCTGACTGGGACTCAACTGGCCACCTTTTTGTGTAGGGGATGAAGCCCAACCAGCTGAGCCACACAAACCAGAGGTTTTTTTTAATCTTTACAAGGGAGGAAAGAAGAATAAGGAACAACTTTATGTAAATGAAGCTAGCAAGAGGGAGAGTTAAGATCGAGACCCATTTCTTTCTGCCTCCAGAATCCAAGTTTTTAAGCACAAGGGAATAATGGTAGGTGCCTTTTGCTTTACACTTTTCAGTATTCACATTTTTAATATAATTTACTATCTCTTTACTGGCAGGGTCATAGACATCTAGCTAATTGAATTTTTCAGTCAACTAAGTGTAGCTCCAGGACAATGTTAATACTTCCATAAACACAAAATTAAAAATCATTCAGTAATATTAACCTCTTAAAACTTATTAAATAAAATGATCTAGAAGCTATAAAATGAGAACCTTCCTGCATAGAACCAAGAGCCTTGAGGGGAAAAAAAATGGAATTGGGGGTGTCTCTTGTCTTGATTTCTTTAATTTTTTTTAAAAAATATATTTTATTGGTTTTTTACAGAGAGGAAGGGAGAGGGATAGAGAGCCAGAAACATCGATGAGAGAGAAACATCGATCAGCTGCCTCCTGCACACTTCCCACTGGGAATGTGCCCGCAACCAAGGTACATGCCCTTGACCGGAATTGAAACTGGGACCTTTGAGTCTGCAGGCCGACGCTCTGTCCACTGAGCCAAACCGGTTAGGGCTAATTTGTTTTTTTGAAAAATAAAATTTAGGGCCACATTGTATATATATTTTTTCATTAAGCAGAACATTAAGGTTTTTTTTGGAGTTTACTAAATATTCACCCAAAAGGATATTTTGGTAGTTATACTCAATTTATATTAACAGCTCTCTACTGTTGGACTTCTATGTTGTTTTTTATCTTTCACTATTATTAATAATGCTTTAGTGAGAATCCTTATTCCTGTGCATGTCTATTTTCTGTGACAAAATTTCTAGAAGTGGATTTTGGGTTGTGTACATCAACATTTTACAAACTTTCAATAAATATTGCTAAATCGTTCCCCACAAAGGTAATTTCAATTATAACCCTGTAATAACATATGAAAGTAGATGGATATTATACTTAAATTTTTTTGATAATTTGCTAGGTGAAAAATACTGTCCTATCGTTTTAATTTGCGTATCTTTCATGACCAAGGAAGTTAAATATTGATTGGCTGTTTGTATTTCTTTTGTGGTTTTATATGTTTCTGTAAGTATTACTCTAGTTATTTTTATAGGAATCAATGTCTCTAGTATTTCACTCCCAGGTGTTCTTGAGTCTTCCACGTAGATGAGGAGCTGTGTGAGGGGGAAGAGGAGGATGGTGGTGATGTGTGCTCTGGAGCTAGGCTCTCTGAGTTCGAACCCTGGGCCTGAACTTGATCGGCTGTGCTAGTAGACTAGATAAGGAAGAGCATTTTGAAACCTGCAGCAGGACCCAGTTGAGGAAGTAAAGATGGGTGAGGCTCCCAGAGAGCAGGTAACCGTGATTGGCAGCTATCCCCACAGAACCCATTCCTAAAGTAAAGGCGTGAGTCAGTTGCTCTGTTGATTCACTGTTTTGAGACAGCTCTTTCAAACTTATGGTCACGATTTCCCACAAAATCGTCTCGTTGCAAATGGGGACATAGATTCTGTTGAAAAAGAGAAGGGAGGAAAGGGCCAGAGGCCATCTCTAACATAATATAATGGTTTTGGATTCTTTATCTATGATATTCTCTCCGGAAAGGTTATTGGATAATAAGGCAGAGTAGACTGACATAAACCGAGGGGAATGCTCTCAGAACAAAATTGTCTTATTGTAAAAAGGACAAAGATTCCATTTACTAATTTTGCTTTCTCCTTCAGTTTAACTGCCAACTTTTGACCCACTTATTGATTTATTCCAGCTTCGTGTTAAGAATTTACCTTGTGATTTTAAAGTCACTCCCATGAAAATAACAGTGGCTTTCCTCACTCCTTTCAGAGACCTTGTCAAAGTGTTATTTTTTCCACCTCAAATATAGAGCTAGTCTACAAATGCTGAAACGATAATTAAGGCTTATGTAAGATTGTTTCATTTTAAAAATTAGCTGCTATTTTTTTCTTTTCTAGGAGTTACTCTCTAAATCTTTCTGGCTCAAGACTATAACTTACAAAAATAAGGCATTTTCAGGTCCTGGCTTACATAGTGATTTAAAGAAGAAATGTGTGAGAGGAAAAATGATAAGCATTACTCATTGACCCCTTTTGTGTTTTTGGTTATATTTCTTTTTAATTTTTTTTAAAAAAATTTTTTATTGATTTCAGAGTGGAAGGGAGAGGGGGAGGGAGATAGAAACATCAATGATGAGAGAGAATCCTTGATCGGCTGCCTCCTGCATGTGATGATCTGGTTCATAGGCCAACACTCAACCACACTGGCTGGGCTGGTTATATTTCTTATAAACACATTTCTGTAGTTTGATCCTATAGCATATGGCAGCCTCCTAAAATTAGAATATACTCAAATTTCCCTGGGGCCTTTTATTAGGTCCCTAGAAAATCCAGGTGCACAACCAAATTAATAATAGTGAGAGGCTGTGATTGCCAAGCTGTTAATAGTGTTCTTTTTGGAGAGAAGCCACCATAATCAAAAGAAACTGCCCTGATAGCATTCGGGAAGGTGAACTCTCATGGGAGTTTTTTGAAGAATGAAGGAAATCGCATTTCTTTTCTGTTCAGGGTAGCTGTTGCTATTTTGGATAGCTTTTCCAAAATTAGGCTCCTCGTGACATAACATAAAAAATTCTAACTTCTCTCTGCCCGCCCTGTTCCTGTGTATCCTAAATCCTCTCATGGGGGCCATCACTTTACCCTCCCCTATAGATCATGTGGCCTTGACTCCAGGCCATTCCTGCTGCCTGGTATGCCCTCCCCACCCTTCTTATTTCATTTTCTGCTCAGTGGAAGCATTTATTGCCATGTTATATTGTGATTAGCTGTTTACTTATCTTTTACCTATCTCTTCCATTTGACTGAGCACCTCATAGGACCTTGTTCCACTCATCTTTGTATTCCCAGCCCCTGGCACAATGCCTGGGACATAATAGGTGCTCAATAAATGATGTTGGAGTTATCGAGAGCTAGTAATTTTAAAATACAAGCATCACTTTGCAGGCTTAGAAATGTTCTGCCCATTCTAGTTGATTGACATCATTATCCTGCCGTGGTCTGAGAAAGCAAAAAATGCCTTGTGCTCAGTGGTTGTTCCTTTATATGTGAGGCCTTTGTTGGGCCCTGCATCGAGAGACTTGATAATCTGCCGCCAGCTGTTCTGTAATTCCCTTCCTCATTACTGTGCCTCGCTGCCTCTGACTTCTCCGGGATCCTTTTATCTCAAGGTGTGCCTTTGAATGCTGGCTGACATAGATAGTGTGTCTCATTCGGGAGGCTCTTATTACTCAGCTAGAGCAGAGCAAGCCGTGTGGTAGTTAACTAGACATGCAGAGGATTGTAAAATTGGTGGCACATAAACTGGTTCAGTAAATGCAGTAGCCTGGTTAGCCAGGAGAGCATTAGCATAGCAAACACACACGTTCAGAAGGGTAGTGAAGATACTGAGCGGCATCGAATTAAAATCACGTGTTTCATTTACCAAAATCCACCCAGCAGGAGGGAACTGGTCTAGCGGTCAACAACCTAGAATAATTAGAAAGATGCATTGATGTGCGGACTCTAAGGTCTTGTTATAAAACATGCAAGTGTTACCTAACCAAAGTCGGAGTGCCTGGTGCTGCGAAAGGCCAAGGCTCAAAACGGCGAAGTTTGGAGTTAGGAAAGGTTTAGTGATCGAGAAGGTGCCAACCAAGGAGATGGGAGAACTAATGGTCCCCCAGATCCATCTTGCTCACTGGACCAGGGTTTTTAAGGGGCTGGGGGAACAGGTAGTGGAAGTGCTGGTGGGCAAGGTTTAATCGGAGGACCTTGAAACTTGGCCACTATGGTAAGGGGATGTCAACAGCAGATCTTCCTAGACAATAGACCTTGGCTTCTGAAAGGGTTCGGGCGTTCCAGTTTCAATGTCCTGGTCCTTTTGTTCCTTTGGGGGAAGGGGGTACGAGACTTTGGTTTCCGGTGCAGCGGGAGGTCCAAGTTCTCTCCTTTGTACATTCTTCAGCTGCATGACTTGTGGTTTTGGTCTGTTGTCTCTGAAACGCAACTCAGTCTATTATTAAGCAGGACAAGGCCATTGTGAGCCGTTACACAAGGGCTGGGAAGGATATTAAGCATCATTTAAAGTTAAACTTGCACATTTTAGAGATGAAATGACTGTGATTCACATAAGAACACAGTTCTAGATGATAATTAGGGCTCAGCCCTAAATCTGCATCTTCTGACCCCAAATCCAGTTCTCTGAAGCATGCTCTGTTGTCTCATTTTTTAAGTATGGAAGAAGTCAGTATGACATTAGATTCATAAGGACAGAAATTACTCTCTTACAGAGTATTGGCATCAATAAATTACTCTTTTCTACCAACCCCAACCACTTTTCTGTGATGGGTAAATTCTGACTAAAAGATCAGGGCTCTTCTCTTAATTGTCATTCTTAATTTTTTAAAATATGGTGTTGAGTTTTGGGGATGAGGTGTATATGGCAAGAAGACGTTCTAGATTTGGGACCTCAATCAACTCTCTTCCCTGTAGGTTTCCATCATTGCTGTGAATGAGGGCCTTCAAGTTAGGACTGATCCTGGTTTCCTAGTGAGGACTAGAGGCTGAAATTCAGTTTGTTTTGAAAATCAGGAACCAAGTGATTCCAGCCCGATTATGTGTCTGCTGTTTGTATGATGGGAAGGGCCATTTTATCTCAATGCTAAAATCACAGCAGAGAATGTGATGATGTTTGAATTTCTTAGACTTAAAGGGCTAGTCTGTGAAACTGAAGCACAGAGAGAAGAAAGAGGATATTTTGTTTAGAAGTTTATTCTTTTGTGTTATGCCTACCTTTCTTAGACTAAATCAGGGAAAACCAACATGGCATTTTTATTTGTAATGAAATAAATAGGGTTAGGATTCTGCTTTGCTTACTGCTTCATAGAATTGAAAACATATGGAGAACATTTAAAAGATGAAATGAAAAAGGAAGTTGTTATCTGTTGCACATGGGAAGTGATTTTAAATTTAGGAATTATTGAGTCATTCTCGAGTTGAATTTGAGTCAATTCTGTTAGATTAAACAGCCATTATCTGTGTTCTGGAGATGTTAGAGTTTAACCCAGTGGTTCTCAACCTGTAGGTCGCGACCCCTTTGGGGGTCGAACGACCCTTTCACAGGGGTCGCCTAAGATCATCGGAAAACACATATATAATTACATATTGTTTTTGTGATTAATCACTATGCTTTAATTATGTTCAATTTGTAACAATGAAAATACATCCTGCATATCAGATATTTACATTAAGATTCATAACAGTAGCAAAATTACCGTTATGAAGTAGCAACGAAAATAATTTTATGGTTGGGAGTCACCACAACATGAGGAACTATATTAAAGGGTCGTGGCATTAGGAAGGTTGAGAACCACTGGTTTAACCCAATTCTCCCTTGCAGTTTGTGTTAAATACTGTGTTCTTGCATAATCAAGAACTCTGAGGATGATTAATAGCCTAAAATGGAAGGAAGCAAGTCTTAGAGAGTAGTTGTAATGGGACCCAGGTTTGACTGCCTGAAGCAACAAAAGCCAAACTCATGAGCTGGTGCTGGTAAGAAGGAAAGGAGATTATTCAAGTTGCTGGTGACTTGAGAAGATGTGTAGACTCCTGTCCTCAAAAACCTATCTTCACATCTCAGTGCAGGCAGAGGTTTCTATAGGGAAGGAGAGGGAAAGCAGAACAAAGAGATCAGGTGGAGGGACTGTGGGCGTGCAGGCAGTGTCCTTGAGTTGGCCATCTGGTTTTTGTCGGTGAATTCCTGTGTCTCGGCCATCTGTGCCAGCCAGGGACTTGAAGGTCTGGCTGCTCCTTAGGTTCACACAGGAACTGAAGTTGCTGGATTGTGATGTATACTAAAAAAACTTTTAACATGCAAGCTCTAGTTTTGAGAGAAAAAACCAGGTTGGAGTAACAAGCTGGTTTTAACATTTACTAAGATTAATATGGGTAGTTTTATATAAATAAGTATGGCATATTCATTCCCTGTTGCATAGTAACCTTTTAACATTTTAGTCAGCATCACTAATAGGCAAGGCAGTATTTCTGGGGCTGTAAAACCCAACACAAACTTCCTTTTTCTCCCTGTTTCTCCATAATTCTTCATTGAAAATGATCCTAGTTTAATTCTATTAATTATATCATGTCTTCCTGCTTTCCTGGGAGCATGTGATAATGGTATAGTTTTTTTTTTCTTACTATTATAGATAAGACTGGTGCTTTGAATTAACATGTTAGAAGTATTTTAATTCATTCGGGTAGGTGTAGTCACTTTAATTACTTCTCTGGATTTGCTACAGTTCTAATAAAATTTTTTTAAGGAAAATATATGACATAAAATTGTATATTTATAATACTTCCTGGAGGCTATTTGAAGATTGGAATTTTTGGTCAAAGCAAATGTGTTAGCAAAATACTAGCATGGGCTGAACTGTTTGGATGTGGTATTAGAGTCAGTGGAAATGAAAACAATATTTACAATAAGCTGCTTTAAGTTTGTTTTTTTTAAAAAACAATTCTCCCACATTATGAAAACTATTGGGATAGTCTCTGAGTAAAGTAATATTTCTATTTTTGGGGGGGATCAATCTGTCCTACTTATTTTGCTGCTAGTCATAGTTTTAATAAATTGAGTTAGTTTAGGTAAAGCTTTTCTTCTAAAGAGTTTAAACTGCATCATCCATTTTCCTTCTTACCCAGTGTTTCTAAATGAGACAATGGAGGGAGGAAGAACTGTTTTTACTTAGTAATGAGGGACATTTGGTTGAAGATGATTATCGTGAACTCTGTGGTTGGACAGCAAGTGGAGAAAGGAAGATTCTTTTGGAGTTTTTGGGGTATCCTCTACATCAGTGGTTCTCAACCTTCCTGATGCCGCAACCCTTTAATACAGTTCCTCATGTTGTGGTGACCCCCAATTTCATTGTTACAAATTGAACATAATTAAAACACAGTGATTAATCACAAAAACAATATGTAATTATATATGTGTTTTCCGATGGTCTTAGGCGACCCCTGTGAAAGGGTCGTTTGACCCCCAAAGGGGTCTCAACCCACAGGTTGCTCTACATTATAGTCTTTGAGCTGGTAGTTAGCTAAACCCTTCTATTTCCTTTTCAAAAAAAAGTATTAGGCCAGGTATTTATTTAATTACAACATTAACCTTGATCCCTAGTGAATTTCATTCACTTAGTATTGGCCTATTTTGTTCTCCTAGCCAGCAGAAACCATTTTCTACCTTCATTTGTTTCCACTTCGTTCTCTTCGTCACCAGGACGATCTGTTTGCACATTGTCCGAGTGGGGTGTGAGAGCCTGGCAAGCCCCATTTGTCACTAAGAGTTTCTGACTACTTGAGCCCACTTGTCTTTTTCTCTCAACTTTTTGAAATCTGCTTTTCTTCCAAGATCTGGATCCATTTCTATGTATGTCCAGGATTCAGTTCCTGGTCTCTTGCACATTTCAATTTTACCTTGTCACTTTCTCTCAGGGTTTCCATCATTTCTACTTTACCAAGCAGTTATCCTCATTGGTTGGAAGCCCAGAATCATGGTTTCTGTCTCATGGTTTCATTCTGAGAGATAGATCTTGTCAGAGGACAATAGAGGATTTATCAGCAGAATATCATGAATAGAAGGTGTTCAAAAATAAGTGTCTCTCATGATAGCACTGTCTTATTTCTGAGCCCATTTTATCATTTCTATAAAAATATGTTATCTGCCTCTTTAGTTTAGTGAGCACTCTGATTCCATAGCCATTAGTGTGATATTCTTTCCTCTTTGAAATCACTTTAAATACACTTTCTCACATTTCCGCCCTAGGTCGTGGCTCCTCGGACGTGTGCCTAGTTCCTTGTCCTTTCACATACTTGGGCAGCTTATTTTCACTGCACGTGGTGGAATGTCTGTGGGCCTCAGATCCAGTCAATCAGGTTTCAGTAACGATTGTGCCATCATAATTACCATCGTTTTTAAGGCTGCAGATTCTTTTTTTAAAAATATATTTTATTGATTTTTTTTTTTTTACAGAGAGGAAGGGAGAGGGATAGAGAGTCAGAAACATCAATGAGAAAGAAACACCGATCAGCTGCCTCCTGCACACCCCCTACTGGGGATGTGCCCGAAACCCAGGTACATGCCCTTGACCGGAATCAAACCTGGGACCCTTCAGTCCGCAGGCCAACACTCTATCCACTGAGCCAAACCAGTTAGGGCAGGCTGCAGATTCTTTAATAGCCATTCATCTTTTCAGTCCCCGTGCCTTCCCATGTAGACCTTTAAGACCACATGCATGTGCTCCAAGCCTTTTTAGCTTTCATGCCATCTTCTCCTATGTTTTGTACCAGTCATCTCATTTCTTAGCATGAAGCTTAAGAAGATAGGGACTTTTCTGGATTAATGAAAAATTTGGATTAATGAAAATTTTTTCTTTTTCTTTGGGTTTTGGGGAAGGATGCCCTGCATGCTGACTTGCCTTTTCTCCACGTTTTCTTCATCTTACCTGTTCTCTGGCTTAAACTGACATCCAGAGCATCTCTGCATCCAGCGTGTACCTGGCTCTGTTATTGCTCATTGCCTTCCTCTTCCATTTTTCTAGGCTTCAGCTTTTGCTAATTTGGGTTGGTGTTTCATAGGTTACAGACATTATTGCTGCTGCTTGTCTGCTTTTTTTATTTCTTGGCAAAAGATGAATGTTCATTCTGAACCTTTTTTTTAAAAATCCTCACCTGAGAATATGTTTATTGATTTTAGAGAGAGAGAGGAAGGAGAAAGAGAGAGGGAGAGAAACATCGATCCGTTGCCTCCCATATGCTGCCCAACCGGGCATTGAACCTGCAACCTTTTGGTGTATGAGACAATGCTCCAACCAACTGAACAACCCAGCCAGGGTCATTCTACACCTTGTTGAAAGTTAAAATGGCTCAGGGAAAAAGTCTGCCATGTGATTCCTGCCTCCTTCCCTCCTCCACAGCCCTCACTTTGCGACATGAAACAGCTGGGTTTGCAGGTTCACAGCCTTCTCCACTAGCAGCCTCCACGGTCGAGCCGCTTCTGTGGCTGTAATGGATGGAGGTTGTCACTAAAAAAATAAAAATAAAAATAAGGAAGTTATTGCCTGGCAGCTCCTCTGTTCCTTTGCCTGAGATATAAATAGTACTTGCCAAGTAAAAACAAAAACATTGTCACCCAAGGATGAATTCTGATCTCTCTCCGAGCTTTATTATACAACTTTTCAGAATTATAAAGTAGGATGCGTGCAGGGCAGAGAAAGCAACCTTGGAAAAGAGAGTTCAAATCAATAATAATTAACATTTCCTAGCCTCTATTTTCCTGCTAATGACTGAAGACAAGTACTAATTAGAGAAGCCTCAAGTGTCTGGATTTTTTAGATGGACCAGATGGTGCCACATAAGAACTATGCACAGCGCCAAGGAGAAGTCTGGGTGGTTCCTAGCTACCTTGCTTCCAACTTGACCTTGTCTGAGGACACCTGCGCATGCCCATTGCTTTGCACTGAGGCCTCTTCTTTGTTCCTTCTTCTCTATCTCACCCACTTGTGACTTTAGGAGGTGTGTCTCTGCCATTGTTTGTGAGTGCTCTTACACACTTTTATTATTACTTTTTCCTTAACAAGTGCATTTTATTCATTTTTTCTTTTCAGATCTCTTTGACTCTTATGTTACTGCCTGATCTCACTAGATGCCCCCCCCAACACACACACACACACACACACACACACACACACACACACACACACGTTCTTTCTCGTGATGACACAAAACCAGCCCAGAAGCCTCAGCCCCTTCAGTGGGTAGCATTGAGATGGTCCTGCCTCTTCTGTTTTTAAAAAAACTCTTTTCACATGTTGTCTGAAAACATGTTTTCTCCTGTTGGTTTGTACTTCACATTCTTTTCTTCCTTTGCTATGGAAGTCAGCCAACCAACTCGGAGAAAGCATTGATTTCTGTGTAGAAATTTTCCGTACTGTTGAGTGTGGATGAAGTTTGAACAGATGCTGCACGTGCACTTTGCCATGTGCAAATCATCCTAACAGGAGAGCAAAGCGTGGGCCCGATGGGGTGTTACCCGACGCTGGGGTGTTAGCCGATGCGTGCTTTTCATCTGAGTTGTTTTACCAGTGTCTTCCACTCTTTTGCTGGGAAAGTCGTGATGCAGTTACTCTCAGTGAAGAAACTTTGTCTTAATTTGGTGTTGTTGTTTTTGTCGAAACTTTCTTTGGTGGAACCAGAGGAGAATAGTGATTGGTTGCCATCAGCATTTGTGGTTTAAGTGAGAAGTACTAGTTTCTGTCCCTTTCCCTTGTATTTCTTGCCCCTGCTGAAGCGTAACATCAGGGAGAACAGTTAGGGAGCTGCTGCAATAATGCAAGCAAGAGGCAGAAGGCCCTGAGCTTTGGGAAGAGTGTTAGACATGGGGAATAACTCACATTATTTAAAAAAAATGGAAGCAAAAAGGATTTCTGAATATATTTCATAATCTTGTAAGTGCTTCAGAATTTAGAAACCACTGTTTTTCTTAGCGTTGCTGTTTTCTTTTTCACATGTGCTAGTTGGTACTTATCTAACTAATTAAGGAATATATCACATTTCTCACTTATGTACTTTCTTGTTTTGGAAATTACTTACTTGATGTCTATTGCATCTTTTTAAAAAAAGCACATTGTAGGTTTCCTTCATTATAAAAGTAGAAGGGAAACAAAAATAACTTGTACTATCACCCGGAGATGATAATTATTAGTATTTCAGTGTATTCCCTTTCAGTCTTTGGTAGGTATAGAAATAATTTACACATAGGACCAAAGAGCCAGCATTGAAGTATGAGCTGTCATTAACTATTCATTATGTGGATGCACCAGGTATATTTTACATTTGTCCTGTCATTAACCATTTGGGTTGTTTCCAACTCCTTCATATTTTAGCAAATGCTGTGGTAAATATCTTCACAAATAGGAAGTCTTCATGTTTATCCCCAGGATAATGGATTTGTGTACACATGAATTTTTAAAGTCAGGACTGTCTTCTAAGAGTTGAATGGAATAAGTGTAAAGGTGGGAATGAGTCCTAATGACTGAGAGTTCCATGGGTGGAGGAGGTGGCAGGTGCTCAGCTGCCCTCCCTGCTCCCCCTCCACCACCTGGTCACCAGCTGGGGAGGAAATGCCGGAGCGTGGAGAGGTTCAGAGTACAGTGCTGGGGTCCCCTTGCCTCCCCCTGACTCATTCTCAGGTGAATGTCGGTGCACATCTGTACCCACTATTTCAGTTTAGGTGCCCCCATGTTTCCTGACTCTTCCTGGGAGATTTGTTTGATTTGGGTCAAGATCCATCTGTTTATCAAAGAAGATAGCTTTTGTCCTCCATGTCTTGTTCCTTCCCAGCTGTTGGGCAGCAGGTACACCATCACTAAAATGCCTCTTGTAATCCCTGGTATAGGATTTTGCCCACCCACCTGTGTGTGTGTGTGTGTGTGTGTATTATTACATTGTGTATACAACCCATGTGTGTGTGTGTGTGTGTGTGTGTGTGTTATTACATTGTGTATACAACCCGAGTTGGAAGTGAAGATGCATATACTTCATTTTTTTTTTTAAATAAAAAGGGTTCATTTTAAGCTTTCACTATTTAATTAAAATTTCTTTTTCTCTTTGTATAGGTTGAAGAAATTGTGGATGTTGGATCCTTTGCCCCAGAAGACATCCATATTCCTAAGATTTATGTACATCGCCTTATAAAGGGAGAAAAATATGAGAAAAGAATTGAGGTAGTTGACTTAACTTCACTGTCAGTATTTCCGGGTCTGATTATCAGAGACGTGTGTCCCTGGGTTCATTCCAGATAAGAGGGAATTAAAGCTGAGCAGGAAGCCTTGCTCTGGGTCTTAGTATGAGCTTCTCATGTACCCATCGTGAAGGGACATGTCACCTGTGTTGTCGTCCAGCCCAACAGTGCCCGGTGATCCTGGTTTCCAGGCTTCTGTGAGTGTGCTGACTTAAGATGCATAGCGTTGCTTCTCCCCTGACCCTCGGGTAGAGGATAAGTAGGTCTCCTCTGAGGCTGCCCCCTGCTGGACTGTCCATGTTTGATCATGCAGAAATATCTGTCTGTCTTAAAGTTGCTTTACGGTTTACAGAGTCCGGGAAGAACGCCACTTCCCATTAGTGTTAGGCATTAGGCTCTAGGCAGCTGGTGGGTAGGAGATTGTGGCAAGGAGTGGCTTGCAGGAGCATTGGAGGTATTTCAAGTATACTCAGAGCTAGAAGAATGACCATCTGGACCAGGATGGGTACCAAGATTCATAAGTGTCTAGGGATCAGCAACAGAATAAACATGTATTGGGGGTATCAGGGAATCAGAGATAGGCTATATCCTTTGGATGACAAAAAAAAAAAAAAAAAAAAAGGCATTCTGCGATCCAAAACTGATGTCAGCCGGCTAGGGAGAAATGATGGAACATTTGCAAATAGGAACCAAAGTCTGTGTTAGGAGGTTCAGCTTTGGAAATACTTTCCTGGCTGGTTGCTGGATATGTCTGTGAGCCCTGTGATGTGCTGGTAGCAAAACCAGTCCAGACACTGCAGGTGGAAATAGGTTGTTGAGAGAGCAACACCTGGTAAACACACTCTGGCAGCCCTGCAAAAGCAGAGTCCAAGTCTGTTCCTGTTCCCTTCGTTCCGGCTCAGTGCCCGAGCTCTGGAGGAGAGTGCAGTTGTAGGAGTCTTGGGAGGTGGCAGTAGTAGCAGTCAGTGTGACAGGAGCAGGGGGATTAATTGCTTCAAAGAGACAGAGCAAGTATACCTTGCCCTTCAAATAAATCTGACCTCAATCCCTCATTTTCTAAAGAATTATTTGTGCCCTGGCCAGGTGGCTCAATTGGTTCGAGTGTTGTCCTGTGCACCAAAAGGTTGTGGGTTCGATTTCTGGTCAGGGCACATTTCTGGTTTGATCCCTGGCCAGAGTGCATATGGGAGGCAACCAATTGATGTTTCTCTCTCACATCAATGTTTCTCTTGTTCTCTCTCTCCCTTCCTCTCTAAAAAAATCAATGAGCATATCCTTGGGTGAGGATTAAAAAAAATTATTTCTGGGTATTCTCTTTTTTCTCTTTTTAACTCTATTACATTGCAGATTGGCCTCATAGTAGTAGTAGGAGAGAGTTCAATTTTTTTTCTAGTAAACTTTTGTGCTTTACAGTGATAAAAATCCAAGGTGTACCTCAATTACGAATAATTTATTTCTGTTTATCTTAAAGCGTTTATCAACCCGGAAACAGGAAGATGTAAAAGCCAAATCCGGAAAACCTGGAGATAATGTGAGGGAGCGCATCATCAAGCGGGCAGCTCTTGAATTTGAGGATGGCATGTATGGTATCCTTTATCTTTGTGCGACTGGCAAAGACGAGGCCTTGCTTTTCCCATGTTCTTCAGGCTACCGGGCCTGCTGCATGGCGATTCTTTTATAGGCCTTTGTAACTTTTAAAGCGGTTGATCAGTTTTTACAAAGTGTGGCATATAATCTACAGATATTAAGATATATGAAGTTGGCCAGCCCGAGTATCTGAGTTGGTTAAAGTGTCGTCCTGATATGCCAAGGTTGCGGGTTCGATCCCCAGTCAGAGCACACACAAGAAGCAACCAATGAATGCATAAAGTGGACCAACAAATTGATGTCTCTGTCTCTCTCCCAAACCAATAAATAAAAATTAAAAAAAGAAAGGATATATGAAATTGGGATTATAGTCCATTTGCCTTCTTGAACAAAATGGTGACCAAAAATTTGTTTAGCTATTTTCTCATATACTATAGACTTCAGTGCAATTTGGCATTTGGCTAAATGTTATTGGGACTGGAGCTTACCCAAGATGAGGGTTTTAAACCTCAGAAGTACTAGTTACAGCCAGTGCTATTGGCTTTCTCTGTATTCTGACATTTGCATACTCGTTGAAACATAAGATCCAACTTTTTTTAAAATTTATTTTTCAATTACAGTTTACATTCAGTATTATTTTATATTAGTTTCAGGTGTACAACATAGTGGTTAGACAATCATATACTTTATGAAGTGTTTCCCGCTGGTATTTCCAGTACCTACCTGGCACCATACATAGTGATTCCAATATTATTGGCTATATTCCCTATGCTGGACTTCATATCCCCGTGCCTATTTTGTAACAACCAATTTGTACTTCTTGATCCCTTTGCCTTGTCACCCAGTCCCCTAGCCCCCTCCCAGCTGGCACCATCACTGTGTTCTTTGTGTCTATGAGTCTGCTTCTATTTTGTTTGTTCATTTATTTTGTTCTTGCGATTCCACGTATAAGTGAATCATATGGTGTTTGTCTTTCTCTGTAAGACCCAACTTCTTAACAGGCCCTTGTTTCCTCTGACAAAGGTCTCCTGAGTATCCTTTTTTATGTCTGATGTTTTATAAGGGTGTTCAGTAAATGACTCAAATTCTGCTTTAAGTACTTTCTCTAATTTTTTTTTGATGCATTTTAATTATGATGTGTCTGGGCATGGGCCTGTTTGGGTTCTTCTTGCTTGGAGTTCTCTGTTCCTCCTGAACTTGTGTGACTTTTTCCTTTACCAGGTTAGAGAAGTTTTCTGCCATTATTTCTTCAAACACATTCTCTATTCCTTTCTCCCTTTCTGCATCTTCTGGCACACCAGCTATTCTAATATTGTTACGTTTCACGTTGTCCCACAGCTCCCTTAAGCTGTCCTCCTGTTTTTTTCATTATTTTTTCTTTTTGGTTCGTTGATTGATTTTTTTTCAACCCTGTCTTTGATCCTTATCTTCCCACTGCTGTGTATTCCTTCCAATGTGTTTTTTATTTGTGTTATGTCATTCTTTATCTCTAATTGTTCTTTTTTCATAGTTTCTGTATATTTTTTCTTGCTGTTAAGCATCTTTACCATCATTACTCTGAACTCTGTTTCAGATAACTTTCTTATCTTTGTTTTATTTATTTCTTCTGGAGAATTTTCTTGTTTTTTCATTTGGGGGTTGCTTCTTTGTCTCCTCGTTTTGGCTGTCTGTTTGGATTTCTGATTATGTATTAGGTAGATCCTCTATACCTCTCAATCTCTAGTACAGGACAGTGTCAAACACTATTTCTGACTAGTTAGAACAGGCAAAGACTCAAAGCCTCCAGAGACCACTTCTGCCTACAGACTGATATGATCCCCCACCCAGGTAATGTGCTAGGGAGTGGCACGAGTTTTTTCAACAGGGCCGGGCAGTTGCTTCTGCCTGGAGGCTAGTAGTTATTTTTAGTCTCTTAAGTGGCCTCATGGCAAGGTGTTTTCCAGTAGGGTGCATCAACTGTCTTTCCCCCAGGCAAGGCCTCCTATATAGCAAATGTCTGTGTGGGAAAGATGTCGTCTGCTGTGTGAGGGAATGACTCAGCCTAGGAAACTTGGGGTGTCTGCCTTCTGAGCTCTAACCTCCGAGTCCCCAATCCTGGCTTCTGCTTACACAGCTCTAGTCCACTCTGCCCTCCCTCTGCCAGAGTACAAGTCTTATGAAGAAAAGAAGACATTTTGGGCGGGGGGGAGATCAGCAGCCTGACTCTGTACCTAGTTAATTAGTATCCCTAATGCACATTCCTGTTAGCCTATAGTCTAGTCACTGCCCCTTCCTTAATTATCTGGTCTTGCCAGACCTGTTTACCTAAATACTCACATTTTACAGAGGCCATAAACCATGAACAGTACAATTCTTGGACGGGGTCATCAGTGCTGGTGCCAGGCCAGGCCTTTAGGTGTGGTCTCACGGCACCCATCCCAACACATGGGGCGTTTTGCAAAGCCCGAGAAAGGTCCAGAAGTCTTATTTGGGAGACAAAGAAACCAAAGGGTATAAAGAGAAAGCTTCCTCTATATTGGTTTGCTCAGGATTTGGAAAAAGGCTCCCCTGAGTCATGATACTAGTACATCTGGAAATAAATGGGTTTTTCCTGTATATCCAAGTACTCCTGTGTGTATATTTTCCAGTTGCCTGGTAAATTCTGTAACAGCTCTACAGGGGATTTTGTGCATTGGCCCTTTAAGAGGATGCCTGACTTTTCAGCTGTCACTCCCTGGCAGACAGCAACCCAGCAACCCGGCTGCTTTTCACAGGGAGATGTTATGTGGGTACCCTTCTCAGTTCTGGTGTTCTCTGCTGCAGGGCCCAGCTTGGGGATTAGACCCCAGAGTTCTCAGTGGCAACCCCCACAGCTGAGATATCTCTCTGGAATTTCACTTGCTGCCTATGGGCACCTGGCCAGCCCTTTCGCGCCTCCGCCCCTCTGCCCCTCTTACCAGTTTCTATGCGGCCTCCACTTTCAGCCCTCAGGTATCAGGGTCCTCTCCTGTGAGTCTTCTGTTGATGATTCAGGGAGTTTTGCTGTATTTTAATTCCAGTTTGTTCTTGGGAGCATGTCCGTGCTGCATCCACCTACTCTGCCGCCATTTTTAATCTTTTAAGTATTTTCTCAAAAAAGAGATAGGAAGAGGTAATTAGTACAATGAGTGTTTGGATTTTGACTGCATTTAAATAACAGTGAGTGTTTACCACTCTTGAGCCGTAGTGGACAGCATAGTCGGCAGTTCTGGGCAGCATATCTTTTTTATCCTTCTTTTTAAAATTAAATTTATTGGGGTGACATTAGTTAATAAAATTATATAGGTTTGAATTGTACAAGTCTATAATACATCATCTGTATATTGCATTGTGTGTTTACCACCCAAAGTCCAATCTCCTTCCGTCACCATATATTCGACCCTTTTACCCTTTACCACCCTCCCTCTTCTTCCCCTTCGGTAACCACAATACTGTTGTCTGTGTCTGTGAGTTTTTGTCTACATATCGCTGATCTGGTCAGATTGCTGGTATTGAGAGGCAAGACTGAACCCACACCATTTGGGTACATATTAGGATTTATCCTATTTTGATGTCTAAGGAAGAAGATTCAACACCCTCAGTTACTCTTTGATGCCTTAACCCAGCTACATTTAAAAATATATATATTTTATTGATTTTTTACAGAGAGGAAGGGAGAGGGATAGAGAGTTAGAAACATTGATGAGAGAGAAACATTGATTCAGCTGCCTCCTGCACACTCCCTACTGGGGATGTGCCCACAACCAAGGTACATGCCCTTGACCGGAATTGAACCTGGGACCTTTCAGTCCGTAGGCCGACGCTCTACCCACTGAGCCAAACTGGTCAAGGCCCAGCTACTTTTTATATAGTTACAATTTTTTTCACTGAAACTTATGCCCCCTTCCCCCCTTGTGTTTTAGGGAAGACTCAGTCACCAGTGGATGCTATCTCAGTGACTCAAAGGAGATGAAACACTTTCATGCAGACATTTTGGTATTGTCAGAAAATTTTTAAAATTTAGAAATGGTAGCCCTTTTTAAGAATGTTAAGTCATCCTTATTTTTAGTTGGAGTTTTGAAAAGTCAAAATTGCTTTTAAACAAAGGTCAGTCCACATTTAATAATATTATATCAGTCACAAGTCATAATACATCAGTCCAAATTTGCTGAGCATGTTAATGCAAACAGAATGTCTTACAGTGAAAATGACCTCTTGGCTGGTCTTCTAAAGCCACCGCTTTGATATATTTATGGGAAAGCATATCAGTGTTATTGAAAAAGCTGTGATTAATTAGTGATTTTATTTTATTTTTTTAATTACAAAAGTGCCTAGAGGGTGATTGGAGAATGTGTTCAGTAATTACATTTAGAGCAAGGGCCTTTGAAGAAGGCTTCTCTTCGGGTTGATGTATGTGGAAGATTTATGGCATAAATCTCTCTACCTTTTCCACGTTCTACCTTAACATCTTCTTTTCCAGCTAATTTGGGCATAGGAATCCCACTTCTGGCCAGCAACTTTATCAGCCCAAATATGACTATCCATCTGCAGAGTGAAAATGGAATCCTGGGTTTGGTAAGATAGAAATTAAAGTTTTATTTATGCAGTCTTTTTTCCCCCTGCTCATCCTTTTTTTTTTTTTAAATTTATCTTTATTGGTGAAAGTATTACATATGTACCCTTCCCCACCCTCCAACCCCTATTGACCCCCTTCCTACCCCCCTGCCCCTGGCCTTCATCATTGTCTGTGTCCATGGGTTATGCATATATGCATACAAGTTTTTTTGGTTGATCTCTTCCTACCCACTCACCCACCCCTGCCTTCCCTCTGAGATTCCACAGTCTGTTCCATGTTTCTATGTATTTATGCAGTCTTGATGGAGAACTAGCTATTCCATGTAGTGAAATCTTCTAATAACTGAGAATTGTTAGCTTAAAGTTCCCAGCCTTCCTTTTCTATTTGTTTATCATCACAATAAAATATTTAACTTTCCCATACAGTGGTGGTCACTGTGAATATGTAGTGTTATATTTGCTGCAGTAGATGTCGTTTCCTGACTATGCAAGTTTTTTCACTGCTCCTCCTTTATCAGGTAGTGGGTTTCCATCTCCCTTGGTGCCTGCTTCAGAGGACTTCACAGTTTGCTCTTTAGTTAACTACTTTTAACTCTTGTGTGGCTGGACAGGAATGAAGGTTAACCAGTCTCTGTGAAATAAAATTCAGTAAGGCTCTGAGTGAACACTGGAGAGTAAGGTTTCTGTTTAGGGCAGGGTCATTTTTTTGACAGTTGATTAATTAAAAAAGCCTTAGCAATTCTTCTCATCAATGTGTTTTAAGGTCCTGTTGTCCCAAAGGGTAGAATTTTCTTTTCCTCAGAATTAACCTTGCAGGTGAGCTCAGTATTCTCAGAGAATTTGACCACAGTTTTTCCTCAGTATTATAATGAGAAAAAGAAGCACATTTGCTTCCCGAATGACATTTTTAATTTAATTATTAACTATGGCAGAGATTATTTATAGTTTGCCAATTTATAATATTCCTAATCTTTATTGTTCCTCAGTGGATTATAACTGTTAATGCAATAAAAATTATATATGTAAAAATGTATATCTGGTATTTATAATATAAATAATGACTATAAGCATAGAGTCGATCCTGGTTGATAGAGGCAATAATCATGACCATTTTCAAAGACGAAAATGATATGTGTTTGGATGAAATCAGATTCGTATTGAAGTCAGAGACTTAGGCCCTGGTGGTTTGTCTCAGTTAGTGGAGTGTTGGCCCTTGGACTGAAGGTTTGCGTGTTTGATTTTGGTCAAGGGCACGTACCTTGGTTGCAGGCTCCATCCCCGGCCCTGGTCTGGGCATTTACAGGAGGCAACCAATCATTGTTTCTCTCTCTGTGTCTCTCCCCCACCCTTCCACTCTCTCTAAAATCAATGGAAAAATATCCTCTGGTGAGGATTAACAAACAAACAAACAATAAAACAAAAAAGAAGACGTGTATTGTTTGGGTACCTTAGGGATTATCTAGAGTGACCAGTTCCCTCAGTTTGAAATAAGGGAAATAAGTTTACGTGAATTACCCAGGGTCAATGTTTAAAAGGAAATTTACATAGGTCTAAACATTAGTTACCACTTCAATATACTTAAAAAATAAAATTTGGTCCCTTAGAAAGTCTGTTAAAATTTTATAGCCAATATGTCCTCATTCTTGGTTCTATCTTATGCCTTTTTCTTTTCTCTTTTCTCCCTTTTTGATTAATATATGTTATGTTACAGAACTCCTTGCCCCATTCAAGTAGAGATATTTTATAAAAATGCATACAAAATTTTTAAAAAACTTATTAAGAATAAGTGGGCAAAGGGAAAACAAAGGTAGCAAAACTCACATGTTTTGAACAATAAGGTTAGGACCCCAAATTCAAGCTTTTGGCTTCTGCATACCAAAAAGCTGAAACTTGGCCTCTGTTGGTCTTTCTAGCCAAATAATGCAGCCATTTAGTTTATATTTGCTAAGAGGAAGGTTTATGAATAACATTGCTGCATAGTAGGCCGTGAATACTTTTTGTTTTATTGTCCTATATTTCAAACAATTTAATATTACTTTCAAACTTTGATCATATTTAGAAAATATTTTTCATTTACCTAGTCACAATTATTAGTGTAGGAAAGACTAATCAATATGAGAAACACAGCCATACAAATACCAGAATTATCTTTTGAAGATTTACCTCAAGTCTTCTGAAGACGATTTCCTGGAGTTTTTAGCGACGTTGTTTATATTACAGTATTAGTGTTCAGTTCAGTGAGAAACTTCTGTTACTAATTGACATTGACTCATTTGTTTCATTTGACAGGGTCCATATCCATTTGAAAATGAAGTTGATGCAGATCTAATCAATGCAGGTAAACTCACTCATTACGAGTTTCCCAGTGTTTTCCTTGCTGTTGATTTAGTTCTATTCCAGATACCAGTAAGGAGGTGAGCTTGCTTCTTTGTCTTTTCTTAGAGAGTAGTCACTGTATTTTTCATTGAGGAGGGGAGATGAGCTTTCCAAGCCCCATCTTTGCCTGAATTCTTGTCAGAGAACTGTTATTAGGGAGACTAAGCTCAAGGCAAAATTCTAGGTGGAGCTACACCCCTTGGTGAGAGCTCTGGTGGTTTAATCGGTCAGGGTCCCGGCTATAAATGGGGGTATTGAGGAATCTGAAGGCTGGGATAGTCGACAGGGGTGTGGACAGGATTAGGGAAACCAGGAAAGGATGGTAAGATACCATGGTACAGGGAGTTACTATTATTACCCCTAGGCAGGCCTTAAGGGGCAGCTGTCAGAGAGGGTCAGTCACCTAGCAGGAACTATGCCCTTCGGTATGAAGAATTAGGACTGCTTAAACAAAACTCTTGCTGAAAATATATATATAGTGAAAAACTGCAACAAAGGTTAGGAAACATAGCCAAGGACATCTCCCAGAAAGAACAAAAATACAGAGAAGGGAAGGAGCACAGCCAGGTTGAGGGTGAGGTGGGTCTCCTCCACTGGGTCTCCTGCCTGAGCCGCCCCTTGGATAATTCCAGGTTGAAATAGGTCTGCACTCTCATGATGGGAAGAGTATGGGTGTGGATCCATAGGGGCAAAAAGAAAAGATCTGGTGTCTGGTGCATGGAGGTTTCTGTTATAGGAGCTACTTCCTGTCCGCTAGTCCTCATCAGAGTCAGAGAGCATCCTTCAGAGGTTCAAGGGTGGTACTGAAGGGAGTGCCTGCCACTAGGTATGACCCAGTGATACAAGTAATATATAGAGCAGTGATTCCCAAAGTGGGCGCTACCGCCCCCCGGTGGGCGCTGCAGCGATCCAGGGGGATGGTGATGGCCACAGGTGCATTTGGGGGCGATGAGTAACTGCTATTAAAATTTTAAAAAAATTAATTTCCAGGGGCTGAGTAAATTTTTTCTGTAAAGGGGGCGGTAGGTCAAATAAGTTTGGGAACCACTGATACAGAGTTTCTTTGAATTTGGGACTCTAGTCTTGTCAGCTCCTTGTTCCCACATTAAAGATGGTTTACCTCTTATTATGAGCTCTTTGTGCAACGAGAACCTAGAGTCCATGCATTAGCAACCGGAAGGAGGAGAGCAGGTTGGAGGCCCTGGCCAGCGTCCCTGCCCATGCTGGAGGCACCACTGCTGCCTCTGTGCTGGGGCCGATGATTATCCTTAGCATGGGACTGCCCATGAGAAGATAATTTTTATGCGATTCTTAGCCTGCTTGTCTGTACCCTTCTTTTACTCCTATTCACTCTATTCCTGAAAACGTATTATTCTTACTCCACCTTCAAAAATAGTAGGTGCCAATCTCAGAAGAGAAGGAAAATGAGCTGAGCTTAAAGGCCAGATGCCGAGAAGAATTGATGTTTGATTCTTAGAGAATTTTTGGAAGTAAAACAGCTTCTGGTTGAATAGTTGAATTAGTTAACATGACTCAACGCTGAAAGGCCCACTGTGATAAAGCAGTGACATTTAGCCAAGGCTGTAATTTAATTGTGCTGTACCCTTTAGCAGTCGTTCATTGATCTGTGAAAATATTTGCTTCTTGGCTTAATTAATTTATGATGTTAGTGAGTTATTTGCAAAATGAATAACTCCATTTTCTAAATTTCAGGCTTGAGTTCATGGAACCCACTTTCCTTAGAAAAATAGTTAATCTTTTCTAATGACATTGTTGGATGGTAGGCGTTTCTGATTGAGTTTAAAAGTAGCTCCATCCTAACGAAGCCACCAGTTTTGTATTTCAACTTCTGAAATGTCACGTATAATCTTAAACTGCTTTGTAAAAACAGTAATTCAGTGCTTTTTGGAAGCCAAGCTGCAAATCAGTTTAATAATATTCTAACTCTTTCATCAAAGTCCTCTTTGGGATTTATGATGCTTTAGATTTTGGAGCTGTCCAAATTAGGGAGGAAAAGCTTTGAGCTAGAGAACCCAGAATACAAATTGTCAGTTTCCTCAACTCCTCAAATTGAAAATTACCTGAGAGATCAGCCCATTGTTTATGTTAAGTTGAAAGGAATTTTTTTTTTAAAATACAACTTTCTTGAAATGAATATTGAATTAAGTGTTTGGGTAAAATCAGTGCATGAAATTTTAAAATAATAATAAAGCTATTTCTAAGGATCCCATTTTTCTAAATAATAATCTCATATGACTATGTAAAAACAAATCACCACTTCTATAACACTAAATAATTTACAGCGTACTTTTTTATTTTTTTTATTTTTAAATATATTTTATTGATTTTTTACAGAGAGGAAGGGAGAGGGAGAGGGATACAGAGTTAGAAACATCGATGAGAGAGAAACATCGATTCAGCTGCCTCTTGCACGCCCCCTACTGGGGATGTGCCCGCAACCCAGGTACATGCCCTTGACCGGAATCGAACCTGGGACCCTTCAGTCTGCAGGCCGATGCTCTATCTGCTGAGCCAAACCAGTCAGGGCTACAGCGTACTTTTTTAGATGTATGATATAGTTTGAGCCTCAGGTGAAACCTCATTATACAGATTGGGAAACTGAGCCCAGAAAAGTGAAGTAAGGTGCTCAAGATCACATTGCTGGGGACTGGACACACACAGTCTTCTAGGCTTGGTTTCTGGCCTTTGCCTCCTATACACTGAGCCCTTTTTCTTTAAGGTATTGATTGTATTATTAGTTATAGTTATTTTTTTTTGACCCTATTTGATATTGCACTTGAAAAGCATGGATTCAGCTTTAGAATATCTATTTCTGTTTAGTTACTGGATGTTTAAAAATGCTGAAAATTAACTTTGCTTCTGGAAAACGTAATTTGTAAGAGACCAGAATGTATTGGCAGGGGCCTGGCAGCTCCCTGCATGAGAAGTGCTGTCCGGGCTCTTTAATAAAACTGTGCTTCATAAATCACATAGGGAGAGCTGAGGCTCCGCAGTGACCTCAGGGTTGCCTGTGACGTGGTAAATAGCGCCTGGCGTGTCCGTCAGCCCGTGGAAATTGCCATTGCGAAGTCACTGTGATTTAACACAGAGACCAAAGGAACGGAGACGTTTATGTTCCTCTGCTTCACTGTCCTACCACATAGTCCTGCTTGCTCTCCACCTCACAGGATTGGTGAGGAACGGAATTTGCTGGACATGGAATTTGTGTCAGGATAAGGTTCAGTTGTATTAGGCCTGTCCTGAAACCTGGGGTCCACAGGCTGGCTGTATGACCCACCATAACAGTCATGCTTGGTCCTGTAGTAGTAATTCCTTGAGGGGCGACAGCATTGTTCAGAGAGAGAGGAATGACAAGGCTAACGTTTATGGAGTCCTTTCTCTGTGCCAGGCACTAGGCTAAGGACGTTGCATGCATCATCTCATTTCATCCCTCAACTCTTATGTGCTGTCTAAAAGCTCCTACTAACCACACTAGAAAGTATTTTCTAAAGCTTTTCAGCTTTATGGTACTTTGAAAGATGTGAAAATGTATTTGTTGTTTAGCATCCAGCTCCTTTGGGGGATAAATATTTCAGCATGATATAAATAGTCTTCCTCTTTCTCCACATTCGAGCTCAGATGGAGAGGGATATAGATGGAGAAGTGAGCTTTCGGGCAAGACTTGAGAAGCTGGGTACTGCTGCGCTGCACGGCTGGGCATGGTCAGACCCCTCTGGTCCTGTTGTGTCCAGGATCCTTTCTCTATTCCTTCCCTTCCTTTTTCTCTGTCCTATTACACCGGGGTAATGCATGGTAGGTCATACAGTTGACCTACCTTTGGCAAAGGGCCTGTGAATACTATTCTGGTCGAGACCAGAAGCTTCTGGGCACCCGAAGCTCCTGGACAGACAGGAAATAGATCACAAGAAGAAAGGAGCATAGATGTTAGTATTAGATGAAGATTTTGCGCAGTTCTGAACTTCTATTATGAGATGTAAGTTTTGAGAGCAGTCCTCTTGAGGGTTACATTAAATACATTGGCCAGTATTAGAATGTTATTCCCTAATTTTATCAAAGTCCTAGGGTCTTAATAGAAACTTTCAGGGTCAAGAGAGGAAAGATGAGAGGGGGAGAGAGACAGAGATTGAGATGGAAAGAGAAGATTCAACCCTAATGATGTTAAAGAATCTTTCTAGGTTATTCATTGGTTTTTAAAAAAAAAATCTGAGGTGCATCTCCTGTGGTATTCCCTTCAGAATTGCATTTCTTCATGGTTATTCCACAGTCTTTTTGCTCCAGCGACCACGGTAGCACTGGATTCTTTCTCCTCAGTCCTGTTAGCATATAGCACCTGCTGGTGAGGGGAGTGGGGCTGCTGGGGGACCTGGAAGGGTATTGCATTGTCTGTAGAAGTTACATTGTCTGTAGAGAACTTCAGAACAATAATAAAATGAAAAAAACATGGGTTTGCTCTTTATTACCACCATGCAAGGGCAAATGTGAACAGTGTTAGTGACAATTCTGACCCCTCTCTCCACCACAGTACTCTTAGAAATCTAATAGCCTCTTTTCCCCTTTGTTGTGTGTGTGTGTGTGTGTGTGTGTGTGTGTGTGTGTGTGTGTGTGTGTTTAGGCAAGGAAACAGTTACTGTTCTTCCAGGAGCCTCTTACTTCTCCAGCGATGAGTCATTCGCGATGATTAGAGGGTATGTAATGACAAAGCCGCTCACGTTTCACAGTGTGGAAGGAGCTGAGTCACTGGCTGAGCGTGTCAGCCAGGCTCTGAACATAGACACGTCTCCCCGCCAGAAAACCATCCTGGGCTTGTTCGGCTGCACAGAGATGTGAAATTATTCACATCGGATGTCGGGAATGGGAACAGCCAGCCTGCTGTTATTAAAAGAGCCCCCCAAATGGAATTTATATCTGTGTGCCAGCTATCACGAAGCAAACATTTTTAAAAAGTTCTTTCTGAGGCCCCTGACATTTTCTACAAACTTTGTGTTCATTTTCTAGCTCATGTTTGCCTTCCAATCAAGCCACATGCTCCCTCACTGAAGGCAACAAACTCACTGTGTACAACTGTATTAATTTGTCTTTTGGAAGCGATGAGCTATAATTTTTAAAAAAGAACCCTTAATGGTTATTTCTCTACATCAGCTTGAGCTGATGTATTTGAAATCAGGTGTTGGGTGGGGGAAAGCAATTGCATTTTGGGGAATACAGAGTTATTTATTTTAATTGCTGGCAATTTCCAGTGAAGGGACATGAAGCTTGTGAAGTTTGCCTGTTAATTCCTCTTTCTCTTTCTCAGAGGACATGTCAACCTGACCATGCTAGGAGCCATGCAGGTTTCCAAATACGGTGACCTGGCTAACTGGATGATCCCTGTAAGTGGACATTTTCCTTTTGAATTATGCTTGGGTCAGAATACTTATTTTTGAAACATTAAGGAAAATCCTGTCAGATTGCCATGAGAGTACAAAATAATTATTTTAACAATAAAGAAATATTGTATTGTGTTTTCTTATTTGAGTCAAATTTTAATTAAGCAAACCCTGAGAAATATTCAGCTTTGCCAGTTTATTATGTAGCTGGGACTAAAAATAGGCAAGATCTGGGCCAAAGTAGAATTTTCCATAAAGAAAGAGGTAGGGAAGATTTAAAAAATGGTATAATTATGTTCTATCATAAAAGTAAGAAATACAAATGTTTATTATAAGTAACTCCTTATAACTGGAAAGAGCACTGAACAAGTTTATAAATTTTATATTAATCTTATTATTTTCTTATTCACAGTGAGTGATTAATGTCCTCTCTTTTTTAAATATATATATTTTTTATTGATTTCAGAGAGGAAGGGAGAGGGAGAGAGAGATAGAAACATCAATGGTGAGAGAGAATCATTGATTGGCTGCCTCCTGCGCGCCCCCTACTGAGGATTGAGCTGCAATCCGGGCATGTGCCCTTGACCAGAATCGAACCTGGGACCCTTCAGTCCACTCTATCCACTGAGCCAAACCAGCTAGGGCTAAAGTCCTCTCTTGATTGGTCACATGACCCCAGAAGTAATCAATCACATTGTCTTCTATTATGGAAAACAAAACCTGGATGTTCCAACATGCTCGTGAAATGCAAACGGTTTTCCTTTACTATTGACCTAAATGAGGGAAGAAACCTATCAGAATACACTTTGGAGAAAGGACTGCAATGAGCCGATTTAGGAATGTGGTTCATAGTATTCCAGTTGTCGCTTTCCAAAATGTGCACGGAGACCACAGTGAGCGCAGGGCTGGGATTATGAGCTCATTTGGTAGCTCAGGTTACTCTTCTGAGGTGTGCTATGTTTAAGGATTCCTGTGTGTTTCTCTGTAGCACCAGCTAAAAAGAATTGGGTTTAGGAATTGAGGCTCTTGTTCTATGATTTGAGAGTTTTTGGAAATCTCTTAGATTTTAGTGATTACACTGTGTAACCAGGTTTGGGAACCAGTGTATTCAAGAATGGTCAGAATCCATATTTACAATGTAAGGGAATATATGATTGACCCCTTAGTAGTAGAAACCCTTAGCTAATTACTGATTATATTGCTGTTTTCCTTTAAAAATGTTTGTTGTTCTATATCAGCCGTGGTCACAAGAGGCTTTTGGAGGCTTCAACGAATCAGAGAGGGCCTCTTGAGCACTGTGCAGTGATGATAGGCAGTTTATGGAAATCAGAATGTATTTCTATTTTCAAATTTTAGAAAAAGGCCAGATGGGTGGTAGAAAGAACGTAGAAAAGTATCCCCTGGGTATTAGCCCTGATGTACCAGTGATGAAGGTGTGACCTTGAACACAGCATGTAAGCTCTTTGGGTCAAATCCTCATCTATAAACTGAGGGTTTATAATTTCAGGGGTCCCGTCTGGCTCTCATCGCTTAGCCGCTAAGAGCAAGGGCCTGGCAGTGAGACAGACCTGTGTTAAAATCCTGCTTTTGTCACTTGCTGGCTGTGTAACATGAAGCAGTTGCTAGTACAACACACTCATCCTAAATTCATGTTCAATTACCCCAAATTAGACTCTTTGAGGACAGATTTCCTGCTCTGAATTGGTTATGGATGAGGTACAGTTTAGCCTCCTTACTCAGTTTCAGTGAGCAATCTATTTGCTAGTATGTTGATTTATAAAATGTAGATATATTTTTATTGCAAGATCTGACAATCAAGCATCTGCAAAGTTCAGCTTTATTATATCATTTTTCATTTACTTTTATCTTCTTACTGGGTTTAATAATCTTTCAGTGGTTGCAAAGCCTTGAGTTTTTCTGCATCGTGGCATGCCCATTAATCACTGTGATGTCAGATGCATTAAGTTTTAAGGCAGGCAAATGGTGTTGGATGCTCTTTGTCTTATTCTTTAGTAGCTTCTTAGTATGCAGCATTGGTCCCGTGTACACAGATTTTTTAAAAATTCTGCCCTGAGCATCTGAAGAGAGAAAATTGAACAAAACAGCAACTCGGCTCCTTCCATTTCCCTGATTATTACGTTGATGGTAAAACCCAGGCAAGTTACGAAAATGTAGAAAGACGTGCAATCGTAGAATCTATATTCAGAACTGCTCTGGCTTTCCTAATGCCTATTTTTGAAAAACAGCTGCCATGGATTATTGACTTGTGAAGGGAAGCAGATGTGTATGATCAGCTCTGGGAACTGGATATTGAAAGAATGCAGCTGTGGCCCATGGGACTGGGCTGCTGTATCTGAACCACGCAACAGCCAAGGGCCTGCTCCTTCTACGTGGAGAGCTGAAATGAGGGATTTGTAAGGCAGAGAAGAATAGGATGTTTTGGTGTTTGTTTTTTCCTTACGTTTTTAAAAAAAGAATAAAAATTAATGTCATACTCATGTATGCTACATGTATGAGTGCACAAAATTGATTTGGTCTTCTAAATACGATGACTGTTTTAAAGAAGGTAGCTTTCTTGTCTTCCTACTTATATAATTAAAGGGTTTGTGTCCAAGATTCAATCTAGGGGTTTTGTTTCATCAATTGTAGTATAAATATTAAATCTGCAGATACAGATATAGAAATATAAAGATTATGAAATAAAGATATAAACATATATATATATGTTTATATCTTTATATGTTTACGTATATATGGTTTTAACATTATGATACCTGTTCATTTGGTACCAATTCTGAGGAAACTACAAACTATGGATAAGGGAAAAGGACAGTTAGAGAATATGTATTTGACAGTATGATGCTTTTATAATTATTTAGTGACGCTTTTGCTGTATCAGTGTACTGTAGGGGAAAGTGCACAGAACTTTGGAATTAGGCCTATGCTTAATGCTGGTTCTGTCACTTATTGTTGGCATGACAAATTATTTCATTTTAGTATACGCATCTGTAAAATGATAATACTTAACTCATATGCCTGTTCTATAGGTTAGTTTGTTCGTTCAACAGATATTTATTAGACATATATTAAAGGCCATGCATTGGTTGGAGATGCAGCAGGTAACAAAATGGATTAAATTTTCCACATTTCATTTATGAAGCTAATATTCTAATGGGGATCAGCAAATATGGTCCATGTACCGAATCTAGCCCCACTGCCCGTTTTTGTAGATAAAGTTTTGTTGAAATACAGCCACTTTATTACCCATAGCTGTTTTTGTGCTATAACAGCAGAGTTGAGTAGTTGCAATGGAAACCATATGACCTGCAAAACCTAAAATATTTAGCTCTTTACAGAAAAGTTTGCCAATTTCTGCCATAGATCGTTGATTTGAAACCTTTATTTTCTAATATAACTTAGTAATGCTATAAGTTTCTCTGTTAGCACATATTAGTGACATCCCACCAATTTTTGCATGTTGTGTTTTCATGTTCATTCTCTTCCAAATATTTCTAAGTTCCCTTGTGAGTTTTTTTTATAACCTATTTGTTATTTAGAAGTATGTCATTAAATTTCCAAATATTTGGTGATTTTTCCAAAAAAACCTCTGTGTTTACAGAGCAGGCAATGTGCCTTCCTCCTCTGGAGGGTCCCTTAATCCTCTTCCCTTTTGTTCTGGAGACCTTGCTTTGGGCTCTTAGCAGTTATTATTTCTTATCAACATTGTTCCAGCCCTGCTATCTTTGGTCACTTTAAGAGACAGCGTTGATGGAGACTTTTCTTTGTGTTAGTGGATGTCTTAAGAGACCAGCTGTTAACAAGCATGTGTGTGATCGTGTTTTCCATATCCAATATGTTGAACAAGCTCCACGTGGGATGAAATCAAAACACAGCTATTTTTATCTCGTGTGGCGCCTTTAACTTTATGCAGTCAGGGAAGCTTTCCCTCTGCGTGGCATTTCAGCTCATTCTTAGATCATCAACTGTCACTGGGTCACTTTAATTCACAAACTCAGTCTTGATTCAAGAACTAAAGGGTCCAGTCCAAGGTAGTGAACCTGCTGTAATATGCATTCCAAAGCAGTGCGTGTCCTCTCACTTACAGTGCCCAGCCATGGTCAGGGCAGGCTGCCCACATTAGCACAAGGTTGTATGGAGTTCTTTTGCTTTTTCTCTTCATTCACTGCCTCCCCCAACTCACTGTTTAGCACCCACCAGGGACAGAATTCAGGAGAATGGGAAGGTGAGGACACAGGACAGGAAAGTTCTTACATGGCTGGAGAGTGGTCATGGGATAAGCTGGCTCCATGCTCCCTGGTCCTTTCAGATGATGCTAGTCAAGCTGGGAGTTTGAAAGGTGCTGTTTGGACCATGTGCATGTTCTGCATTTTATCATTTTTTAAGCTCTCAGATTCTAAAGTCTCCACTGCCTAATCAGGTATAGTTTATATAATCTCATGTGTGAAGTATTTTAAACATTTTATTTATCCTTTTTTAAAAAAAATGTTTTATTGATTTTTTTTACAGAGAGGAAGGGAGAGGGATAGAGAGTTAGAAACATCGATGAGAGAGAAACATCGATCAGTGTGCCTCCTGCACACTCCCTACTGGGGATGTGCCTGCAACCAAGGTACATGCCCTTGACCGGAATCGAACCTGGGACCCTTGAGTCCGCAGGCTGATGCTGAGCCAAACCGGTTAGGGCTATCCTTTTTTTTTTTTAAATAATTGACCAGCAGGAGAGTTCTTTGGGAGAGTTCATGTCCTCTACTAGAATTTTTATATAATTAGCTTTCAATGCTTCTTAAGTGGAAAACAGTGAAACATAACTGTAGAAACATGGGAATCATTGCAAAGGAGGATGCTGAATTGAGGTTAAAAAAAGATTAAAATTAAGATCAGAAAGAAACAATAGCAAATCCATTAGCAAGTCAGCTCACTCTGCCTAGGTTCCCACAAATGTTAATATTTTAGGTAGCAAAGGGATATGAGACAGTGAAATAGACTTTTTGTGTGTGTGGAATATCTCAGTTCTCAGCAATCTTAAAGAGCTCTGTCTTTTGATTGCTGTCTCAGTCTGTTTTTGCTCTGAAGGGAAGGAAATATTTCTCTCCTTGCTGTGTTTCATATGATGTGTTTGTGACCAAATGCTTAGCGCTACGAACTTTATCCACTGGAACTCATGTATCCAAACCTGAGACTGAAAGGAAGGTGATCTACACACCTGATTGACTCCCAGGCATGGCGCTGCATGCCCCCCAGCACACATGCTCTCCGCCTCCTCCTCGCTGTCAGAACAGACGAACAGACTTCTATGCATAGAATGGGCATTTGGTCATTTTTTTTTTAAAAAAGCAAGCAACCAATTAATCAGTTTCTTTATTTTCTCTTCCCTCCTTTCCCGCCATTCTTTCTCTTCTCTCCTCCTTTACAGAGAGAATGAGCACTGACTGCATTTGATGTTTTCAGTAATTATCCCTTTGGGTAATGATGTGTTTGTATGACAATAGCAGCTCCTTCTCATTAAAAGGAGGGGAGGAAACATTAAAAATGATAGATGAGGTCTCCTAGAAATCCATTATTAGCAATTTCACAAATAATGGTGCTGCTGGTATGACTTAGCAGGGAATGAAGCCAAAGCACCAACGAAAGTGTGACCCTGCAGCTAAAGGCTAATGAATCTTGAAGACCGAATCTTAAATGATGAAATCTGGCATTTCCAGTTGATGAAATCTTTACTTCTTCCTTTACTCCTTTGGTTTAGAGATAGTTTTTATTGATTGCTTTTAGAGAGAGAGACGAAGGGAGGGGGGAGGGAGAGAGGAGAAGCAACATCAATTTGTTGTTCCACTTATTTATGAATTCACTAGTGGCCTGGTACACGAAATTTGTGCACATTAAAAGGGAATTAATTAGAGGGAATATTTTAATATTGCTATTTGCCCTTTTTCTATAATAGAAGTGTCAGAGATGAAAGAAAATTAGTAAAATGTATATGAAAATCTCCCTCCTGTCAGAATCTGGGGCATGCCACTGGACCCAGAGACAAGTCCCCACCCACCTGCTTGTGCCTCGAAATCGCATGAGACCCAGACCCGGCCGGCCCCTCCCCCATAAAGCCCCGCTGGGCAGGGAGGGCAGCCTCAGGTCCCCCATCAAGCCCCACCGGGCGAGGGCATGATGACCGTTTGCATATTAGCTCTTTATTATAGTGGATTGGTTGATTCTTGTATGTGCCCTGACTGGGGATTGAACCCACAACCTTGGCATATCGGGCCAACGCTCTAACCAACTAAACTACCTGGCCAGGGCTAGAGATAATTTTTTTTTAAGATCCTGGAGATCATTTATTTAATTCTATGTCTTTTAAAATTAGTGCAATCATATAACTTGTTGTCTAAACCAAATCATTTTGAGAACATGAAAGGTTGCCAATAATTATTACACCATGATAACAGATATACATCTAAATTCTAATAGACAGAATTTGTATGCAGTTTGTATAGCCAATTTACTTATAATATCAAATTCATATCACCATCAATAAGACTTGTTTTTTACTATAAAGAATCCCACACAGACATTTTTAAAAAAAATATATTTTATTGATTTTTTACAGAGAGGAAGGGAGAGAGATAGAGAGTTAGAAACATCAATGAGAGAGAAACATCGATCAGCTGCCTCCTGTACATCCCCTACTGGGGATGTGCCCGCAACCCAGGTACATGCCCTTGACCGGAATTGAACCTGGGACCTTTCAGTCCACAGGCCGATGCTGTATCCACTGAGCCAAACCGGTTTCAGCTCACACAGACATTTTTTATCAAGGGTTATCTAGTTCTTATTAGAAAAACTGGAAATAACAAACATTTTAAACGAGATGTCCCATCTTCAATATATATTGGAGGTTTAGGCAAATTCAACATTTCTTATTTCTTCCTATCCAAGATCAATTCTGTTTTAAAACTCATAGAATAAATCATAAAGTTCTATATGTATTATGCATTTTTTTCTGTGCTAAGCACTGTGCTGTGAACTTCTCATCAATTATTATTATTATTTAATTCTTTATTGTTTAAAGTATTACATATGTCTCCTTTTCCCCCCATTGACATCTCCCCAGCTGGTCGCACCCCCCAGCACATGCCCTCACACCCCTACTGTCTGTGTCCATGGGTTATGCTTATATGCATGCATACAAGTCCTTTGGTTGATTTCTTACCCTCCCCTCTCCCCCGCCCCCCCCGCCTTCCCTGTGAGGTCTGATGGTCTGTTCAATGCTTCTATATCTCTAGATCTATTTTTTTGTTCATCAGTTTATGTTGTTCATTATATTCCACAAATGAGTGAGATCATGTGATACTTTTCTTTCACTGCCTGGCTTATTTCACTTAGCATAATGCTCTCCAGTTCCATCCATCCATGCTGTTGCAAATGGTAGGAGTTCCTTTTTATAACAGCATAGTAT
The DNA here is from genome assembly GCF_000412655.1 of Myotis brandtii. Taxonomy (NCBI): domain Eukaryota; kingdom Metazoa; phylum Chordata; class Mammalia; order Chiroptera; family Vespertilionidae; genus Myotis; species Myotis brandtii. The sequence continues at coordinate 996,599 of NW_005368264.1, read as the reverse complement.
TCCATTGTGTAGATGTACTGCAGTTTTCTAATCCACTCATCTGCTGATGGGCACTTAGGCTGTTGTAAATCTTGGCTATTGTAAATTATGCTGACATGTGAACTCATTTTTTTGGTTGATTTTTATTTGTTAAATGGCATTTAAATATATAAAATAAATATCAAAAATGTAAGTCTTT
>NW_005368264.1:986490-996300 GCF_000412655.1 Myotis brandtii | reverse complement strand
CCAGCACTTGTCGTTTGTTGATTTGTTGATGATAGCCATTCTGACAGGTGTGAGATGGTACCTCATTTTCATTTTGATTTGCATCTCTTCGATGATTAGTGACTTTGAGCATGTTTTCATACATCTGGTGGCTTTCTGTATGTCCTCTTTCAAAAAGTGTCTATTTAGGTCCTTTGCCCATTTGTGATTAGATTGTTTATCTTCCTTTGTTAAGATGTTTGAGTTCCCTATGCATTTTGGAGATTAAACTCTTATCAGATATAACATTGACAAATATGTTCTCCCATGCAGTGGGCTTTCTTATTTTTTTTTTGTGGTTTCTTTTGCTGTGCAGAAGCTTTTTATTTTGATGTAGTCCCATTTGTTTATTTTCTCCTTATTTTCCATTGTAGGACAGTGATTGTTTATTTTCTCCTTATTTTCCATTGTCTTAGGACAGTGATGGCGAACCTCTGACACACGTGTCAGAGGTGACATGTAAACTCATTTTTTTGGTTGATTTTTCTTTGTTAAATGGCATTTAAATATATAAAATAAATATCAAAAATATAAGTCTTTCTTTTACTATGGTTGCAGATATCAAAAAATTTCTATATGTGACATGGCGCCAGAGTTAAGTTAGGGTTTTTCAAAATGCTGACACGCCGAGCTCAAAAGGTTCGCCAACACTGTCTTAGGAGCTGTATCAGTAAAGACATTGCTATGACATATGTCTGATGTTTTGCTGCCTATGGATTCTTCTAAGATTTTTATGGTTTCTGTCTTATGTTTTAAGTCCTTTATCCATTGTGAGTTTATTTTTTGTGTATGGTGTAAGTTGGAGTTCTAGTTTCACTTTTTTCCATGTATCTGTCCAATTTTTCCCAACACTATTTATTGAAGAGACTGTCTTGACTCCATTGTATGCTTTTGCCTCCTTTGTCAAATATTAATTGAGCAGTATGGCTTGGGGGTTGTAAATGTTTCCCTCCATGTCCCGCGTGGTTCAGGGTTCAGGATCTGGAAGAGGAGCCACACACAAATGAAACAGAAGAGACAAGAGATAATTTGGAAATATTGGGGTGCCGGGGTCCAGGCCCAGCGGTCCAGGGGTTCCCAAAGGTGTGGACAGAGTTGGCGAAGAATGTTTTACACGGAGACAGTGTTCAGAACTCTCTAGCTCTCTTTAGTCTCCGTGGATCTTCCTGTGCCTGGCTGAGGCCACAGAGAAAGATCCCGAGGGAAACTGAGCCTTTATTTTATAGTCAGAGGTAAACAAGGTAGTGGCTACCATAGTTACACAGTTCTTGTGAGGTTCACTTGTTTTGGCCACTTCCTGCACTTCCCTTAGCCCATTAGCTTCCCAGATAAGATCTGGGAGTGTTATAAGGTGAAGCCTAATTATGCTAGGAGGACTGTGCCCTCTAAGCTGGGACTTGTTTGTGACTTTGCCAACAGGTCAGTCCGAGGCTTAATCCTATATCGGCTCCCCACACTTGGGTCGATTTCTGGGTTCTCTGTTCTGTTCCATTGGTCTATATGTCTGTTTTTGTGCCAGTACCAGGCAGTTTTGAGAACAGTAGCTTTGTAATATAGCTTGATATCTGGTATTATGATCCCTCCAACTTTGTTCTTCTTTCTCAGGATTGCTGCAGCTATTCGTGGGCTTTTTTTATTCCATATGAATTTTTGGAGAGTTTGTCCTAGGTCTGTGAAATATGCCGTTGGTATTTTAATGGGGAGTGCATTGAATCTATAGATTGCTTTGGGTAGTATGAACATTTTAATGATGTGGATTCTACCAATCCATGAACATGGTATATTCTTTCATTTGTTTATGTCTTCATCTATCTCTTTTTTCAACATCCTGTAGTTTGCCGAGTATAGAGATAATTTTTGATCATTACTTTTATTGTCAAAATAGCTTTACTAGGGAAAATCTTAAATATATATAGATCTAAAAACTTTGGATTATTGAGCCTCGGGTAATCCAAAGGTTTTGAAATGCAAATAGTTATTTTTATGGGCGGTAACTTTTTAAAAGTCAACCCTAAGGTGAAAATCACATTAGTCAAATTACACTTAAAAGTGTGTTTTACTTCTTGTTAAACCATAAAATCTGGGAAACCATAAAATCTGTCACACATTCTTTTCTCATAGGACACTGAATCAAAAAAGAAATCATACCTGAAATTACAAATTACTTAGGATTTAATGAAAATGAGAACTTTATTTCAAAGCTTGTGGCATACAAGTAAAATGATACTCAGAAGAAATAGAGAGCCCTAAATGCTTGTATTATTTGCAGAATCCATTCATGCATTGCTGCTTCTGGCTTATTTGCATTCCTTTCCAGTGTAGTGCATATGAGTGGCCATGTTGAAGGACCTCCAGCACTTGGTTATATTAGCACTGGGATGCATAAGACCCTCAGGAACAGTGCTAGATCAGCTCACCGATATTAAGAACCCAGTAGAGCATATGGCTTCCATTTGGGGTCATATGATATGACAACATATGTCCCGGCGGCTCCTTGTGAAGCTGCGGAGGTGGGTCCTAGAGCCATATTGATAAGTTCAAATTCTGAGAGGTATATGGAATTGAGCTGAGCAAACATCAGTTTCCCATCTCTCATCTTATCCTCTTTCCAGACCATCGCTATCTAAGTAGAATGACAGGAAAGATCACCAGAATTTTACACTGAGTTTCCTTTCTCCTTTTTTCCCCTCCTCAGCCAGTATAGTGGACTTTTTCTATGTAAAAGGCAGATAGAAGTCCCCCCCGCACCTTGCATTGATTTTTAGAGAAAGTAGAAGGGAGGTAGGGAGAGGGAGAGAAGGAGAGTGAGAGAGGAAGGGGAATTTGATGTGAGAGAGACACATTGATTGGTTGCCTCCTTGAAAGTGCTCTGACTAGGGACAGTGATCGAACTGCAACTTAGGTACATGCTCTTGATGGGGAATTGAACCTGTGACCCCATCGGTCACAGTGCTCGGGTTGACACTGTAACCACTGAGCAACACCAGCCAGGTGTAAGGCAGATAGAATTTTTTACCTTGATTGTACCCAATAAATTCACCATTGCCCGTTTTATCACGTGGTAACTCAATTAGATTATTGGAGTATTTGAAATACTACTTCATATATAGAGAATATATTAGAAAATAAGATATTACTTATATATTATTTTTTCAGATTATCCTAATTTAGCTAAGTGCCAATTTCTCAGTATAATTTTGGATGGAAAACAATATTACTCACCTTGTTACAATTGTGAATAAAAACAATAAATCTGTTTTTCGTGAAGGTCTAATACAGATCCCTTCAGCGGAGGCTCATATGCTTTAATTCAAGTACAAAAGATTTGATGTGTTTTAGCCACTTATCTGTTTTGCATATTTCTGAGTCATAATTTAGCCTAAAACATTTATAGTACAGGATAAGGGAATTTTTATTGGGCAGCTATTTCTGTGATTTGGGTATTATCTCTGCTTTTGGAAATACCATCTTTTGGTAGAGATCATGTATCTATACTAATAAAAGCCTAGGTGGTCGTCATACCCTCATGCCGTGATGCCCTCATGCTGTAACAACCCACCACCAGGAGGTTGTGTGCACAGCGGGCGTGCATGGGTGGGCGGGGCTGCGTGTGCGGGGAGGTGTGCATGGGTGGGCAGGGACTTGATGCTGTGTGTGCCGTGATGCTGGGGGTCCCGGTGGCTCCATGTGAAGCTGCGGAGGCAGGTCCTGGCCTACCTCTTTGGGGCAATCCATCAAGGAGCCCCGGATGGGTGGGTGGGGCCTACCTGTTTGGGGAGATCGATCGCGGGGCTCCCACACTGTGAGAGGGCACAAGCCAGGCTGGGAAACCCCCCTCCCTGAGTGCACGAATTTTGTGCACCGGACCTCTAGTTTATTATAAAATAATAAAGGGCCAAAAATGTATATTAGAATAAAGACAAATAAGCATAATATCTAAATAATCAGACCCTGAAAACCTAATCTATAAATAATATAGAAATAGCTTCCTTAAAAAAACAATATTTTTCTTATTGCTAGAATTTCTTATACAATAAACTTATTACTCTGACATGTAGAAGCTTTATCAGCTAACATATTTCTATCCTGAATGTAACTTCTGCTCATAATCATATCGTTTTTAGGAAATTTAATTTTCTTACATCATGGCTTCAGGTTGGTGAAAGATGCATGGTTTGTTGATAAGCACATTTGGAAAATTTTTGTAATTTTAGTCCTAGAGGATCTGACTGCATTTTTAGAAGTTGTCTAGACTGAAGCTACAGAAGACATCTGTAGGCTTACTGTTTGTCTCCCGACTAAATTAGCACCATCCAGCAGATCAGGAGCAATAATAAAGAAAAATGCTGCAATAAGTTCAACATAATGGACATTTTAAAATAGGAAGCATCTTCTTTGGAGATTCAATTACCTCTTTCTGGATACTAGGAAGAGACTTCATCCAATTGTTTTTCTGACTTGTTTTAGAACTTCAGGTAATATGCTTAGCTTTTCCTTGTATTTTCTTTTTCTTTCTTTATTTCTTTTTTTTTAAATAAAGGAAAGCTTATTATATCTACTTGCTCTCTGCAAGTAAGGTAGTATTTACCAGGTTTGTTCACTATAAAGTTACTATTTCCTTTCCCTACCTTATTCTTTAGAAGTAACTCAATAGATTTAGCCCAACCTCAAAAGTGTCTTATAGGAGGAATATTATTATCTGAAGTTCATGTAAGAAGAAGATTTATCTGGCATTTATTTATTTATTATTTATTTAATCATTTGTTTAGCGGTATGGACTCATATATATTTTATACTTTTAATTATAATCCAATACCATTTAATTTATTTTCGTGCTCAAATTGTTCCAGCTGTAGCCATTGGGAGCCCTCTCAATTTGGCTCCCGTTCACTTCCATGAAAAAAATTTATTTTGTTGAGTTTTTCTTACTTTGTTATTAAAAGATGCTTGTCTTACATTTTTCTTGCCCCTAGAATCAGTTATTTCTGCAAGGAGCCCTGTTTGCTTTTATTTAAGGATACTATTTGAAACCTTGAGTGTTAGGTCTGCTTGTTGCTACTTATATATCATTACATGTAGGCCTGCTCAGTGGACAGAGCTAAGTATTGTGTGCGTTCATACTAACCCACACCTATTCCGGTTTTTAAAAAATGAATTTTCAGTTAGTTTACATACAATATTATATTAGTTTCATGTATACAACATAATGAGCATGTATATAACTTATGAAGCATCACCCCAATAACTCTAGTACCCATCTGACACCATACACAGTTATTACATTATCATTGACTATATTCCCTCTGTTGTACTTTACATCCCATGTCATTCAGTTTTGAATAATAAAAGTCAACAACTTCCTGTTTTAGATCTGCTTATGGAGGTTAGGGAAAACAGTAAGTCCTTTCTGAATAGCTTTGCCTCAAGGTGATTATCAAGGTAATCGTTTCCTTCTAAATATTGGGCCTACAAATGGCATTCTTGGGAGTAAAAGTAGCTCATTTTTAGTGTTTGCCATGCTTGAGTGTCAAGAGAATGTGAGCGCAGCCATGTCTGCCAGAGGGTGTTGTAGCAAAGAAAGGAACACATCCGTTCACTGCAGCTCTTGATCCTCGCCTGCGTAGGTATCAAGGTAAAATGTACCTTAACTTGGGCTCCATATGAAGTGGACCTGGAATTATCAAGTTTGTTTACTTAGACATTTACTTTTAATACTGTTTTTCATGCATGTAACGTCCATCTCTGGTGTTATAGGCGCTACATAAAGTTATTGAGAACTTCAAGTTCAGAAACTTAAATGATCACTTACAAAGTTTAGGGAGTTAGGACACTGGCAAATCAAGAAATGAATTAAAGTTTTATGTTTCTCTATATTTCTGCTTCTTCTGATCTTTGTCTTTTACTTCAAAAGAATATCTTTCTTTTTTTTTTCATTCTATCCTCAGTATTTTGATTTTTACATGACCAAGACCTTCACCATAAGTTTTTTTAGCTTGTTACTTTTCATTTTTATTCCCAACACTAGAGGCCCGGTGCACGAAAATTCATGCACTTGGGAGTTGGGGGGGTCCCTCAGCCCGGCCTGCACCCTCTCACAGTCTGGGAGCCCTCGGGGGATATCCAACTGATGGCTTAGTTCAGGGAGCGGGCCTAAGCCGCAGTCTGTCCTCCCTCTGCAGCTCTGGCCAGCAACCGGCCCCACCCCCCGATCACCCCTCCATTGCCGCTGGTCACTGCCACCCCCAATTGCTGTCCCCTCTCTCTGCCTGTTGGCACCTGTCTTGGCTGGGCTGGCACTGTCGGCTCGCTGGCCCCACCCCCAGCCGACCAGTAGTTCCACTGTTCCGGGCCTAAGCCGCAGTCTGTCCTCCCTCTGCAGCTCTGGCCAGCAACCGGCCCCACCCCCCGATCACCCCTCCATTGCCGCTGGTCACTGCCACCCCCAATTGCTGTCCCCTCTCTCTGCCTGTTGGCACCTGTCTTGGCTGGGCTGGCACTGTCGGCTCGCTGGCCCCACCCCCAGCCGACCAGTAGTTCCACTGTTCCGTTGATTTGTGCCTGTTGGCACCTGTCTTGGCTGGGCTGGCACTGTCCACTCGCTGGCCCCACCCCCCGCTGACCAGTTGTTCCACTGTTCGGTTGATTTGCATACTAGGCTTTTATTATATAGGATGGCTTTTTTTTTTTTTTTTTTTTTTTGCTATTCAAGAGCTTGCTCTGGTTGTACTGAATGGAAAAGATAACAAGAAAGAAATTAATATTCTCTCAATTTTTCTTGTTGTGTATCTTTCAAAAATATTAACTTTATGGCAAATTCTCTGAAATAATTATCCTAACCCATTTCAGTATTTGAAGAAGTTTGTCTCTTTACCTCATTCTCCCTCTGGGGGGAGGAGCTATTGTACCTTCACTGCACTTTCAGCTTCCGCTCTTCAGAAGAGAGACTGATGCCTGTGCCCTGAGGACTCCCCACAGGGACATCGCCCTTAGTGGTCTCCATGGCTCCAGAGGTGGGTCATTGTCACCAGGAAGACCTGCTTCTCCCTCCTGGGCTCAGACCTCACACTGGTCTGGGATGTGAACCTCCATGGAAGGATACTGCTCATGGTTCTCTTAGTCCCCAAACTGACTTGTGCTTTCTTAGCAACCCAGAGCTGGGACTGACTTCACATGGAGAGGCACTGGTCCCCCTTTTACAAGTTAGGATGTGCGTAGGAGGAAACAAATCAAAACTCAAACAGTAACCAGAGTTGTCAATTCGCCATTAATGTTCATAGCTGTTAACGCCCCCCCCCCCCATGGGAGGTACTTATCAGTCATTAAACTTGGTCCTCAGTGAAGCCCAGAGGACATCTTGGGAATAAACAGTACTTATTAACAGTGTAGAATCAAAATGGTTTTATTCCTTCCACCTCAGCCTCTGACACTTGCTCAGTAGAGCAACCACATTCGGTAGACTTACCATTCTTACACAATTGTTCTTAAGTGAGTGCTTTGTTTCTTTGTGTTTTTTTACTTTTAAATTTTTTGCTGCATTATTTTTTGGTCTTTTCTATTGTGGATAAAAACACTAGTAATGATTTCAGTGTATTCCTTAATAATGTTCTCTCAGCCCCTGTGTCTCTCTGTGAAAATTCGATCCAGCTGTCAGAGATGGCAGCGTAATTATAATAATTCTGTCATTTGCTCTTTAGAGCTTTGCAGACGGTGGGAGGCAGTGATGGAGCAAGCATGCTCCTGCCTGTCATTCTAATCCTCACATCCCCTTCTTTCATCCCCACCAACCCTGCCCTCTTTAAAGAATCCAAAAGTCAAATTTCTGAGAACAACTATTTCCTGTGGTTTTTTTTAAGTAATAATTTAACATTCCATGTGAATGAGTTGTTGAGGGGATTGATCTATTTTAGTACATGGAGACATAAAAATAATTGGTACCTTTCCATTTGTATTGTAGCTGTCATTTTTGTTGTGATTATCTAGGGATCTCCTAAAAATAATATAAACCTTAAATTTTTATAATAACAAATGAGATCTGTTTTCCCACCATTAGAACATTAGTTCGATCCAACCATATGAAACTCCTATGTTTGTAGGTCACACATGGTCACATGTGGCCAACTTCATATAATTCTCATACATTTCTCAGTGACCAATGGAAGGGAGAGGTTATTAATGCAGAAAATAACTTACCCTTGGATTTTAAAAGATTGTACTTATTCTGTTTTGGATAATGGAAAAGACCAGAAGCTTTAGTGTTTAGTTGTATTTCATAACTCAATTAAATAACTTATTTATTGTATCCTACTACTTAATCATATTTAGTTATGTGTCCTGGAGCGGTACTTGATGTCTGGGCACAGGTACCGGAGGGGGCCTGATAAAGCAAGCTGAGCTTCCTGGGCCAGCTTGATCTGTTTCCTCTCTGCAGAATTATGAATAGACTCTGAAAACTGAAACTGCAGCTTCAGAACAGAGCTAAGAATAGCACAGAGTTTTCCCCCTGCTGTCCATTTCATTAACCCAGCAAATAGAAAGCTCAGAGTGTTGGTCTCTTTGACCCTGTACAAAGAGGTTAACCTCTTTAAAGTGCCTCATTTATAAGCACAAACTTCATCATACATTGATTGTACCTTAGGAAAACATGAAAGTTTCATGCTTCTAACTATTAACTTAATAGATGCTTATTAATTTCCTGTACAAAGTAGAGTTAATGACCTATCATCAATTTTATGTACCCTGGGGCTTTTTCTTTACTTGGAGAGATGAGGTTTCATAAATGAACCAGGAAGACATTATTGAATGTATTTATACTTTTATAAAGGCGATAATCGGTGTTAATAGCCAGGAATAGAACTCATTTTTGCTGTGTGACATTAACTGATTTCTTTGGGGCACAAGGACTGATAAGCCAGGTTAGATGTGATCAGTCAGCACAGATGTCAGTCGTGGCTGGAGGGGGCTTGGAGGCTCTGTGGTATTCTCAGCTTCCAGATGACGGCAGTGGGGGCAGGTTGATTACAGAGAGGATAGGGTGCCTCTCAAGAGGAGAATTTCAATTATAACTACCTGTGTGGCCTTGCCACTACCTGCCAGTGGCTGTCAGCCCTGATCTCAGACAAGTCAAGTGGTAAATTCTAAAATGGTGACAGGCAAAGATGCTGTGAGAGTAGCCAGAAGAGGTCTGATCTAATATTGTTGCTGGGATAGAACAGGAGCACATGAGCTTCTCCTGGAAAAGTGGTCGTGGTTTGATGCGTAAAAGATTATCTGGAGGACATGATGGAATGAGGGTGGGCGGGACTTTGTGACACAGCGAAGCCATATGCCATGTACAAGCAACTTCTTGGCATAGAAGTGGGTGCTGGGCTGTAAGGAAAGAGCAGGTTGAGACCAGGTTCTCACAGGCCTGTATTTGTCAGGCTGAGGCACTTGGACTTGACCCTGAAACACTAGGGAACGAGTGAAGGTTTTAAGCCAAGTAATGATGTGAAATGCTCATTTTACAGAGATTATTTTCATGGCTGTGGGTTGGAAGGATTTGAGAAGGACAAGGCTGGACAGAGGCTCCGTATTAGGGATGTTGTTATAATACTCTAGGGCAGCGGTTCTCAACCTGTGGGTCGCGACCATCAGAAAACACATATAGCATATCAGATATTTACATTATGAGTCATAACAGTAGCAAAATTACAGTTATGAAGTAGCAACGAAAATAATTTTATGGTTGGGGGTCACCACAATATGAGGAACTGTATTAAAGGGTCGCGGCATTAGGAAGGTTGAGAACCACTG
>NW_005368264.1:967956-984415 GCF_000412655.1 Myotis brandtii | reverse complement strand
TTTTTTTTTAATATATTTTATTGATTTTTTACAGAGAGGAAGGGAGAGAGATAGAGAGTTAGAAACATCGATGAGAGAGAAACATCGATCAGCTGCCTCCTGCACATCTCCCACTGGGGATGTGCCCGCAACCCAGGTACATGCCCCTGACCGGAATCGAACCTGGGACCCTTCAGTCCGCAGGCCGACGCTCTATCCACTGAGCCAAACCGGTTTCGGCACCAGAGTTTCTTTTTAAAAAAATTCTAATATTAGGTAGGAAGTAGTGTCAAATTAAGTAGAATATATTTAAAATAATGATTTTATTTTCTATTTTCTAGAAAAAGGTAGGTAATTATATTCATTTTATCTTGGTACCTGGCTTATAATAAACCCTCAATAAATATTTATGATTTAAGGATGATACTTGAGTTAGTATTTTTTTTTTTTAGAAAAGATGTGTATCTGTTATAATAGTGCATGCAACATTTCTAGTGCTCTCTCTCTCTCTCTCTCTTTCTCTCTCTCTCTCAGTATTCTTTCTATCTTTCTATCCTTGATATCAGGGTCAGCCCTTAACTGCAAAAAGATGAGTTGGCTGTGAAATGAGTATCCAGCAATCATCTCTCCATTATTCTAGGCAGAATACATTTTAGAACGAAAGTGGCACCATTTAGAGAAAACCACTTTGTCTCACCCTGGTCCAGGGCTCCAAGCATGCCCCCAAAACCTCTTCATTATAGGTCTATTTTTCTCCAAGTGTCACTTTCTCTCTTGTGATTTATTTTAAGGCATGTTTTTACCTCCTTAACCCCACTGTTTTATCAGCTTCTTGTTTTTTATGTAGAATAGGGAGTTGGGTTTGGAGAAGGAAAATAAAGATGGAGGTGAGGTCAGCATCTCATGTGTGTACAATGCCAAGCAGTGTGTTGGACATTTGAATAGAGGTGCATTACAGTGCCTAGCTCGGTACCTGGCATATACCCACCTCCACGTATCCCGATACCTGGCATATACCCACCTCCACATATCACCCTTAAGAGGCCTGCTCCAGGACCCTGCTCTGTTGGATAGATGTAGCCTTTGGTTTTCATTCTACACTGAGTTCTCACCCTCCATAGAACTCATTTGGGCACCACATCATCATATCACTCATGCTGGCTGCTATAACAAATGAGCCTCTCAATTTCAGTGGCTTAGCACCCCTATATGTTTTTGTCCCTCCTTACCCCGCCCCCCCCCATATTGAACAATGCAGTGTGGTTCTAAGGGGGCTCTGTGACACACAATCTTTTAAGGACTGAAACTGAAGAAAGCTCAGTATTTTCCAAGGTTACCTTGGAGGGCAAGTGTCCAGATTGCAGAAAGCAAAAAAGATTGAGGATTTTATGGGCCAGTGCCTGGAGGTCACTGTGAGTAGGGTACATGCTTCCATTTATTTGTGTCTTTTTCAGTTACTTTTTTTCTGTGTCTTATAATTTTTTTTTTTTTAGTTCAGGTCTTTTACCTCCTTGGTTAAATTTACTCCTAGATGTTTTGTTGTTGTTGTTGTTTGTCAGTAAACTAATCTGACCGATGAAGATTTACGTCAACACTTTTGCAGTTGTAAATAGGATTCTTTTTTTAGTTTCCTTTCCTGATAATTCATTTTGGTGTATAAAAATGCAACTGAGCCCCAGCCGGTTTGGCTGAGTGGATAGAGCATCGGCCTGCGGAGTGAAGGGTCCTGGTTTCAATTCCAGCCAAGGGCACGTACTTGGTTGAAGGCGGGAGGCAACCCATCCATGTATCTCTCTCACATCGATGTTTCTCTCTGTCTTTCCTCCTCCTTCCACTCTTCTCTAAAAATCAATGGAAAAAAAGCCTCGGGTGAGGATTAACACAACAACAATAATAATAGCAAAAGCAACTGATTCTGGGATATTTATTTTGTATCCTGCTACTTTACTGAATTTATCAGTTCCAGTAGTTTTTTTGGTGGAATTTTTAGGGTTCTCTCTATATAGTAATCATATCATCTGCAAATGACAGTTTTAATTCTTCCTTTCCTATTTGGATGCCTTTTACTTCTTCTTGTCTGATTGCTGTGTACTATGTTCAATAAGAGTGGTGAAAGTGGACATCCCTGCCTTGTTCTTGATCTTGCTTTTAGTTTTTCCTCATTGAATATGATGTTAGCTATAGGTATGTCATTTGTGGCCTTTAAAAATGTTCCCTCTATTTCCACTTTTCTGAGAGTTTTTATCATAAATGGGTGCTAGATTTTTGTAAAAAGCTTTTTCTGCATTTATTGATATGATCACATGATTTTTATCCTTCATTTTGTTTATGTGATGTGTCACGCTAATTGATTTGTGGATATTGTGCCAATCTTGCATCCCAGGAATAAATACCACTTGATCATGGTGTGTGATCTTTTTAATGTATTGCTTGATTCAGTTTGCTAATGTTTTGTTGAGGATTTTAGCATCTTGTTCATCATGAATATTGGCCTATAATTTTATTTTTTTTGTAATGTGTTTATCTGGTTTTGGAATTAGGATAATGCTGGCCTCATAAAATAAGATTGGGAATCTTCCCTCCTCTTGAATACTTTGGAATAGTTTAAGAAGGATAGGTGTTAGTTCCTCTTTAAATGTTTGGTAAAATTCACCTGTGAAGCTGTCTGGTCTGGGACTTCTGTTTATTGGAAGTTTTTTGATTATTGCTCCAATTTCATTAGTTGTAATTGGTCTGCTCAGATTTTCTGTTTCTTATTGATTTGGTGTTGAAAGATTGTATGTTTCTAGAAATTTATTTGTTTTCTTTCAGATTCCCAATTTGTTGGTATATAGTTTTTGTATGGAAACAACAACCCTGTGTTGTTGTTTTTCCCCCCTGCTGGTATAGAGTGAATTGTTTCCCTTTAGTCATTGATTCTGTTTCAGAAATCATTTGAAAATCCAAATGGAGGGAAATGTTTTCTTTTCTTTTTCAAATACAATGAACATCCTGAAAGTGATAGAAAAACCAAATATTTGAAGGCTTTTCCTGGCAATGCTTTGGATGAGATGGTACCGCTGTTCTCTTTCCCGTCTGGAAGATTACTTTTGTGAAATACCCACTCTGGGAGTCCCCAGCCTCTTCCTTCCGTCTCTGTTTCCCAGCAGCTGCATTTCCTGTGTTCTGCCAGATGGGAACATACCTATGTTAGTTTAATCTGTGTGTCCATCCACTCATTCATCCAAGCACTGACAATGCAAAAAAAAAGGAAAAAGAAGAGGAAAGAGAAAAAGTTGAAATTTACTGTGATAGAATGACACACTGAATAGGACAAGGACCCAGGGGAAAGGCTCTTAGCTCTACCTTGTGGGTGAGGGAGAGGTGGGGTGTGCTTCTTTTTTTTAATTTTTTTTTTATTTTATTGACTTTTTACAGAGGAAGGGAGAGGGATAGAGAGTTAGAAACATCGATGAGAGAGAAACATCGATCAGCTGCCTCCTGCACACCCCCTACTGGGGATGTGCCCGCAACCAAGGTACATGCCCTTGACCGGAATCGAACCCGGGACCCTTCAGTCTGCAGGTGGAAGCTCTATCCACTGAGCCAAACCAGTGAGGGCGGGTGTGCTTCTTTTAGGGGAAGGAAATTGGGTCCCAGTCTCTTGAATTACTCATGGAGACTTTCCCTCTCTCAGATAAGGTTTAGGAGGAAAAGAAACCTGGATTGATAATCTCTAACTCCAGCACCTCGTCCGGGGCCAGGCTCATACTAGACATTCAGGAAACTAATCTGACCGATGAAGATTTACGTCAACACATTTATAAACTTTACATAGTACACAATTTTCTACACATTATCTCATGCACTCCTCTCAATAGCTCCGCCATAGGGCAGACATGCCTATTCCTGGCTTATAGATAACGACCCCAAAGTCAGAGAGATTTGGTGTTTTGCCAACATCACCCAGCGGGTTAGTAGGATAGACCTCAGGTCCTGCACCTAATCTTGACTGTTTTTCCCTCCTGGAAATCAGTATTTAAGTATGAAAATCATGCTTTGAAATCTGTAGCATGTGCTTTGAGGTGAGGCATCAGACCACCGGACTCTCTGAGTAATGAGGGCTGTGTATTCACCTTGGGTCACACAAGAATTTATTTTTAACAGAAACAAAATATTTCTCCCACCACATTTTAGAGCTCCTTGTACTCCTGCCAGCACAGTGTTTGTACCCAGTAGGCGCTCTGTAACTATTTCTGAAATAATGGACAACGGTTTAAAATGCATAATTCAGATTCACCTAAATTGGCCAGAGTCTGAGGCTTTCATAAGTTTCTACTATATTCATTGTGCCATGGGGGGACAAAATTTGCCTGTGGTATATTCGCATTCAGGAATGCTTTTTTTAAACGCAAGGACTTTTTAACACACTAGCTTGGTTTTCTGGGTTTTATTTTATTATTAATTATTTTTGGCTTCATCATTCTTCTAGCACTTACACGCTTAGAGCCTGCCCAAGGACACAGTGTGTGGATGCTGAGACTGGCCGGATGTTCTCAGCACAGCAGGTTGAGACATATGAAAATGGACTTACTTTTGTGTCATTTGATGCTTTGAAAGTCTCAAACTTCCTTAGTGTTGGAGTTTATGCTAGACATTTATTGCTTCCCCCTCTGACTTATCCATGAGTCATTCCATGAGGTATCAGTGTTGTCCACAGAAATAGCATGACCTGGTGCCAAACATAGTAAAATTGCAGATGACTAGGGATGAAGGCATGGCTGATAGAAGTATAAAATTACACATTTCCGCATGGATTCGGCTTCACTTCAAACTTACATGTGTGCGAAGACACATTTTGTACCTTCCGCTCCTTTCCTGCTTCCCGCCCCCCACACCTTGCCAGCTGCTACCCAGCTCATGCAGTGGTGGCTCCTAACCACGAAAACATCCCAACTGCTTGCTCCTCCCCTTTATGCTGCACATCTAATTCACGTTCATGCTGTGGTGCATTGACCTCTAAAATATAGGGATGAAGGCATGGCTGATAGAAGTATAAAATTACATGTTTCCACATGGATTCGGCTTCACTTCAAACTTACATGTGTCCGAAGACTCATTTTGTACCTTCCACTCCTTTCCTGCTTCCCGCCCCCCATGCCTTGCCAGCTGCTACCCATCTCATGCAGTGGTGGCTCCTAACCACGAAAACATCCCGACTGCCTGCTCCTCCTCTTTATGCTGCACATCTAATTCACATTCATGCCGTGGTGCATTGACCTCTAGAATTTTCTGAAAGCAGGGGATTGAGACTGTTTTAAAACCAGGTGTGAGTGCATTGCTGAATCTCCTTATAGCTACGAAATTATGGGAACGGAGCTGAGAGCCCTGGAAGTGTTTACTGTCAAATCAGCAAAGCACTTGGAGTAAAAAAATAAATAAAATATTAAGGAGTTTTCAATCTTAGAAGACATTCTCCTCTATATACTAGAGTGCAGATTTATTTCATCATCTCTGGAAACATTTGCTTTTTCCAAAACTCTGCAACCACGAGAGAGAAGACAGTGGGAATTATTCAGAGTGTGGCACATGCCAGGTGGTTGCGAAATGTTTAATGAATGAGGACATGGACAGATGGACAAAAATAGAGTGGTAATGGCGAAAGGACCCTGAACTCTGCGCCTGCTTTCTGTTTTTGCTGAGCAGGAATCTATTTTCATTTCGCTTTGGTTTGCTTTTCTAAGAGCAAGATAAATGTCATTTTAGAAAGACAGACCCACCTTTAATATTACTCATTACTAGGGAGATACCATGAGTGCCTCAGGCTACCACCGAATGGCATTTTATTCTACACACTATCCACGGGAGAGCTTTGGAAAGGGTCTATAATTAAAGACTCAGTAGTGACGGTTGTGTGTTTAAAATGAAAGAAAAACGGAATATTAAGGCTGTAAACCTTCATGTACTAAGCAATGAAGGTCAATGATATTTTTTTCCTCATTAATTATTCCAGTGGCTTATTCTTGCAAGTTACTTTTGTTCTGCCACATACTAAAGAAATGAAAGTTAGAGAATTACTTCTTATTTTCTGTTTCCATTTTGCAGGGGAAGATGGTGAAAGGAATGGGAGGTGCTATGGATCTGGTGTCCAGTGCCAAAACCAAGGTGGTGGTCACCATGGAGCATTCTGCAAAGGTAACACATGCAGCTTTTGGAAATTCTCAATACACCAAAATCCTATACACCCGGTCACCTGACCATGGCCACTTTTTTTTTTTTTTTTGGCTTATTCAAGTTGATAGCATTTATACTTTGAGGGGAAGATTATAAATAAAGGCAGTTACTTACTATCATTTACTACATGGTTGTTTAACTTTGAATGAAGCACAAATATCAGGACCTTCTTTGATTGTTTGCCTTGTAGACACATCCAAAGTAAAAGCTATAGCGTCTTCAAAGCAATGAAAAGATGTCAAGGCAGATGTGTTGATTCAGTTTTAAAGATGATTATAGTGGTTGCTATCCATGTGAAAAATGAAAAACAGCAGAATATAGGTCTTTTAACAACAGTTATTTTCAAATGGACAATATGGCCTCTTACCAAGGTGGTGAGGTACCATTTGGAGAAGGTGTTAGAAAATTGTGGGCTAGGTGACAGAAAGCATCCTGATTCTGAAAAGTATCATACTTTTATTTTAACAAATCATCAAATATTTATTGAGTGACTGTTAAGTGCTAGGCACTGACCAAAAGTAGACAAAAATCATTGAATCATTGACCTCATGGAACTTACATTTGATGATGATGGCAATGGTGGTGGTGTGATGATGATGATGGTGGTGATGATGATGTTGGTGGTGATAAAGATGAAGATGATGGTGATGATAGTGATGATGATAGTTTCCATGTATTGAGCTCACTGAGTGCCAACAGCACACTAAGCACTTGTTGAGTGTACAAGCACATGAACTTGATCATAGGCATCTTTCATGGTTCCAGAAACAGCTTCAGACAAGTTAAGTAATTTGCCTGAGTTCTACATAACTAATGGAGCTGAGATTAGACTTGGGGGTCCCTGACTCTGAAGCCCAGTTTTCTAACTTCAGAGCAATCTGTGTAACTTTCTTCCTCGTTCCCAACTCAATGTGTTAGGACCGGCTGAGCATAACTGCTTTGCTGACCTGAATCCATGGACTTTGGATGACTTGAAATGTTGCTATTGGGTGGTACCCTCTTTGTTTTTTTGTGCCCTTTGTCCATTTTCCACTTATTCTTTAAAATTCTTAGTTTTAAAGCAAATGCTGCCTATTCCTACCTTGAGACCTGCTATTCTGAGTGGAAGTGGTAGTTGGCCCTGTTTTCGTTGAGCAATGCAGCACAGGGGGAGATCATGGAGCTGCAAGATTGGCTTCTGACTTGCTTCCCATGGGGAGTTCTGTTACAGAGAGATGTGTGCTGTGAAATGGCTCTGTTGTAAAAACTGTAATAAATGTGGGATTATCATAAACTGTTTAGTAAACAGTGGGAAGTGAGCAGTGGAGCATAAATATGAAACATTGGAAATGAAACCAGCACAGGTTGCTTCTAAGAGATGCCTTGCAGAAGCATCCAAAGTACCTCGTTTCAGAGGCAGAAGGATGCCAAGCATGCAAATGAAGTCCAATTTTCTGGAACATTATGTCTATTTGGACAACACTTTTTTCTGACTTTCCTTTTGTTGTTACTTAAGTCCGACTCATTTTAAGTTATATTGGTGCAGTTGTTTTCAAAACATTAGGCCTGTATTTAGAAATTCTCTTTCTCTTTGTTTTAATTTTTTTTTCACTTCAGCTGGAAATTTTGATAGAGGAAGAGGCCTGTATTTAGAAATTCTCTTTCTCTTTGTTTTAAATGTGTGTGTGTGTGTGTTTTTCACCTGAGCTGGAAATTTTGATAGAGGAAAAGAAATAGTACTTCAAATTTCTGATTAGAAATCCCTTCTAAAGCTTTGCACAGAAGCAAGATATTTTTTGTTACCGTTTCTTCTTTTTCTTCTCTCCATGGGAAATGGCCTTGAGTTTTAGAACAGAACTGAAGTTTGATATTTTTCCCTAGATACTTTCACTTGAATAAACTAACAAAAATATATTTATGATTAAAGTAATAACAGTGATTTGTTCACACATAAGATCTTGAAAACTAACCAAGAGAGGTTTCTCTTCTTGCCAGCTTCACTTTCTATCCGTGGTCCAGGATGTGTGGTTGCTCCTGTCTACTGTTCACCTGGACTCATTGTTACTGGCCCAGCTCCAGGCAACACCAAGACCTCCTGCTTCTCTTCTGCATCTTTTACTCTGGCCAAACAGTTGGTAGAGGCTGGAGAGGAGATGGAGGGGAGACAGGTTTTTCACTCCTGGTAGCCTCTCCAGGTAACCATCTGTTCTGGCAGACATGCCAGGTAACTTCTGCCTAATGATTAAGTGAACAGCTTAGGGGAGAAGTCCCGTGAGTTTTGTAAGACACAAGGGTGAAACATTTGCCACGAAGGATTAAAACTTTCATTGTCGTGAAAAGACATTTCATCTCGTATCCTGAGGCAGCATGTTTTTCTGAGAGGGTGGGGCTGCGAGGTGGTTTTCAGGTACCACTTCTTCATAGGGGAGCAGATGCAGGTGGCTTATAAATATAGCATTACCTGACCTTTAGAAGCATGCCTGTGTTGTTGCTGCTCTAATGAGACAAAGGAAACTCTCTCCTTGCCAGCCTTTGCAAGCAGCCAGCAGCTGCTGGTGTTGGAACTGGGCTGCCTGCCAGGGCTGCTCTAGAGGAACCTTCCCAACTCTTCCCTGCCTTAAAGCTGCCTCTGGAGACCCCACGGGAGGCACTGGTGTGCACCTGGCATTGCGGCATGATTTCCCTATAAGCTTAGACATCAGGGTTGCAGGCAACATGGAAAAGTAGGCCAAGTGTTGTGGTGTCCAGCCACCTTCTTTCTTGAGCTTCTTTTCATCTCTTGACATGTCCTTCTTCTGCATTTGAAAAATGGGAAGAAACAAATGAAATGAGTATCAGTTTGAGTTCTCACTAGGTGCAGGCCCCTCTGCTTGGCATCGCATGTGCTGAATCTCGTGAGCCTCTCAGTGGCCCTGTGAAGGAAGACTGGGACGGGGGCAGGTGAGAAACTTGCCTGGGTAAGTGGTGGGGGTAGGAGTCTCCCTCAGTGTCATCCAGCCTGTGTTCATCATAGCATACCTGTCACATCCTCACCAAAGCTACCTCTCCACCAGCATCCCACCACACCTGCCCTTTACTTGAAGCTTTAGGTTTCAGAATTTCCTCTTTTTCTTTTTCCATTTTAGCGAGTCAAAATACGCTTTGCTTTGGTGAGACAGGTGTCAGCAAAGTAGGTAACGCAATCTGAAAATCAAATTGTGTCTCTTAGGATCCATCTCCCCTTCTTCCCTTCTGTATTAGAATTCTCCAAGTTTTACCTGTGCACATACATACTAGCCCAGGGACAGACTACATTTCCCAGAACCCCTTGCATGTAGATGCATCCATGTGACCAAGTTTGGGTCAATGGCATTTGAGTATTTGCAATGTGTGTAATTTTTGAGCCATGTCCTTAATGGGAAAGCAGATTTCATTAGACTTTCTTTCCTCCCCTCTGGCTATCTGCAGCAGTAGTGTTGGGCCCAAGGTTGTAAAGCATATTGCTAGGCTCACAGAGCTGCCCCCGCAGCCTGGATTCCTAGGTGCCCTGTCTCCTTCTTCATGGGTTCCTGTCAGGATTCCTCATAACTCCATCCTTGCCTCTATGCTCTTCTCATCCTCTACACCTTTTTTAGCTGCTATCTAAATTTTTGGTACCAACTACTATTTTTCATTCTGGACTCCTTATTTTCACACTGAAATTGTACAACGAAACTCTGATGAGTCTAGAACTGTATTTTTTCCTTAGTAGACACCTCCACAACTCCACCTGCTTGTTCCACACCCACCTCAACAGCAGCACACACACAAGTGACATCATTCTCATCTCCCTGACACTCTCCTTCTGCATAGACCTCCTAGAGCAGAGACTCTTCCAGCCCCATTGGGAAAGGCAGGCACCCTTGGTATTTTCTGCTCCTACCCCTACACTAGGCACTGTCAATATTGTATCCACCATACCCCTGTAATCTTGTTTTCTGGCTCACTCCTACTTCTGCACAGTCACACCCAAGTGAGCCAGTGTTTTATGAATTTGTTGGCTTGGTGCCTCCCATCTCTAGATATTATGAATGACCAAAGGAATATTCTTTGATGCGTCGCTTGAAATTTGGTAGAATTACCTTGTATGAGTATGTTGATTTACCTGTTTATTCAGGCATCCAATATTTATGGAGGACCAGGCACCAGGGCCAAGCATCATAATCGGGTCTGAGGAAATAAACATTGGAAAGATGTGGTCTTTCCTTTAGGCAGTTCAGAGTCTCATGGGGAGAGAGTCATTGAAATCAATACTTAAAATAGAAGAGGGTATAAAGTAGAGTGTGGTGTTGAGCACCCAGTTCCTTTATAAGGGAGCTGTCCATGGGATGCAGCATCTGCCTGGAGACCTGAAGGATGGGCCTGAGCTTGGTCCTAGTGTTGCAGGTTGAGGGACTGGGCACTGGGGTGCAGGAAGACAGTGCATGTTGAGGGATTAACAATTAGGTTCCTGTTGTCAAAGAGAAAACAGAAGAGTTGGGTGGAAACACACATGCGCGTGCGTGGTCTGTTTTTCATACAGTGCTCAGAGTGATGTTTTTAAAAATAGAAGTCAATCACATTACTTCTTCCTCATCTCAGAAACCCTCCATGGCTTTCCATCTCACTTAAATTCAAGTTCAAAGTCCTTACTGTTGTCTCTAAGGTCCACCATGGTCTGTTGACTCCATCGCCCTCTTGGATTCTATCTGCTACCATTCTTCCTCTCATCCTCTGAGCTCCAGCTATGCTCCCTCCCCGTAAGTTTCTGGAACATTCCAAACATCCTCTTGCCTCAGGGGCCTTGCCTTGTTATTCTCTGTGCCTGGCATGCTCCTCCTTAGGTACCTGCGTGGCTCGCTCTCTCAGTTCACTCAGGTCTTTGCTCAAAACACCAGAGAAGCTTTACCCAACTACCGAGTTATATAAAACAAGAGCCCCCACTTCTTCATCTGCCTTCTTCACTAGAATGTCAGTTCCATGAAGCCTGAGGATCTGTCTATCCTAACAACCAAGGAGAATCATGCCTGATGCACAGTAGGACTCAAAATACTTGTGGAACTCACTAATTCTTCAAATCATAATGCCACTTTGAACATATAGGGCATTTTTCACTCTTTCCAAGCAATTATCTGCTTACTGCCTTTATGTTATCATGGCAGTACTCTTGTGAAATAGGTCTTATTGTTTTCCTTTCAAAGACAAACTGCATTTCATGGTTCTTAAATATTCTGATAAAAGTCAAGTGCAAAATTAAGAGCAAAACCAAGCTGAGAATCCATGTATTCTGCCTCTGGGCCTCCATTTTCTTTTGCTAAACGTTTCTGTCTGGCGAGTACCATCACCACTAACAGTGGAAAGGAAAGTATTCTGTTCTCAGCATCGGTGCTGGAGGTGTATTCCTAAGGGTATAGCTTTCCGAGCACAAAAGCAAAGAAGTTCAGTCATAGTTGTCGTTTATTGGAAACAAGCAACGCTTGGGTACCTGTTTTAAAGAACATAAATGAGAGCTCTGTTTCTAAAACAGGTTTGGATTTTATTTTTATTACAGTAGGAGGTCTGCATTCTGAAGGGATCAAAAGAATTGTAATTATATTGTCATGAAAGTTGAGAATAAATCTTTGTGAACACTGTTTTTATGAAGCTCAATTTGTGTCTGGTAGTGAAGGTGTCATATGGAAATCTTGGATGCTGTTGTACTTGTCTTTACTTTTTGGGGATAGGAATTATAAAATATAAATGAGGTTTATTAATCCTATTAATTTTGGACCAAATGCGTTACTAAAAGCCAACTTATATGAAGGATATTTTTAAGAAACGCTTTACTGGAAAACATTTTTGGGATAATTTTCAGCAACATTGAAAAGAATCCCCAGATAAACCTTCCTTTGTTAGGATAAATGATACTTAACATAGTTCCCGCTGGTTTAATTATTTTCCATTCATAAAAGCTTGTCAATATTTTATAATTTGTTAATAATTCATGATTGGATCTGTTTGGAAAAGAATATTCACCTTTAAAAAATGCAAACGCCTTTTTATTTCTCCCGGAATGATGGAAATGCCTGCAAAACATGTTAAAATGTGGAAAAACAGCAGAACTCAGTCCAGCAACCAACAAGCCCCTTTAAAATGCCTTCTAGAATTTAATTAAACTAATACTTTAAATTCTATGACTGCGTGTGCACAGTTCTTAAAGGGAAAGGTGATGCTAAGAAAAGCTTTCTCAGTTACCAGGACAATTCATGAGTGGAAAGAGAAAATGATTCCTGTTCATCCCTTGGCTCTGCATCCTTAGGCCAGAGATTGTACCCTGCAGTAGTAGAGAGAACAAAAGGCTGTGATAAAAGTTTCTGTATTATATGGAAGAACAATGGCCTTCTATTCTAAGTCTCATAGCCCTGAAGAGTGTTTTCAGGGAAATGGCTCGCTGTGTGTGTTGTCTCATTTGGCGAGTCCTCCCCTTGAGAACGTGCCTGTAACCACAAACGGTTATTACATCTGCCTTATAGAAACCATTTGTCAGAGCAACTGCCCTCCACGTTAGCGCCCGCCAAGTCTCTCTAGCGAAGTCCCATGTGGATTGCAGGAAACCCTACGAAATAGGGGGAAAGGCCACAGTTACCCCATGAGGGTAAACTCAGTGTGAGTAACAGCACCCTCTTGTCCTTTTATTCTGTGTACCTTGATTTCCTTTATTTGGCAAATCCCACTTTTCTATGTAGCACATCAGTCACCACGGCGATTTGACAGTCACGTGTTTGGTAATACGGCGGCCCCAATCTTTGATATCTGTTTTATATGTATGGGAGCTGTTTCACTTGGTTTAGGCATTGAGACCAGCAAGATTGTACCCTGCAGTAGTAGAGAGAACAAAAGGCTGTGATAAAAGTTTCTGTATTATATGGAAGAACAATGGCCTTCTATTCTAAGTCTCATAGCCCTGAAGAGTGTTTTCAGGGAAATGGCTCGCTGTGTGTGTTGTCTCATTTGGCGAGTCCTCCCCTTGAGAACGTGCCTGTAACCACAAACGGTTATTACATCTGCCTTATAGAAACCATTTGTCAGAGCAACTGCCCTCCACGTTAGCGCCCGCCAAGTCTCTCTAGCGAAGTCCCATGTGGATTTCTGGAAACCCTACGAAATAGGGGGAAAGGCCACAGATACCCCATGAGGGTAAACTCAGTGTGAGTAACAGCATCCTCTTGTCCTTTTATTCTGTGTACCTTGATGTCCTTTATTTGGCAAATCCCATTTTTCTACGTAGCACATCAGTCACCACAGTGATTTGACAGTCACGTGTTTGGTAATACGGCGGCCCCAATCTTTGATATCTGTTTTATATGTATGGGAGCTGTTTCACTTGGTTTAGGCATTGAGACCAGCAGGAAGAAGGAAGACTCCAGGGTGGTGACATCCAGGCTGCTGTCAGCAGATGTTGGCCAGCCCAGAGAGAGGCTGTGGTAGGTTTTGGTGTGCCACCAGACAGCGTACTGAGTCTTCTCTTGCCAAGTCCCGCCTTTGTCGCCCCTCTTTTTAGGGGATGGATGCAGCCTTGATGCTTAGGAGGAGCAGCAGAGGCGGTGGAGGGACTGTCACTCACTGTTTCTCTCTTTGCGTGTAAAGCTGCATGTGTCATTCTGCAGTCATGAGATGTCTGTGCTTCTTCCCTTGATCATGCCTTTGTCTGTCTCTCAGTTTTACAAGCTTCCCTCCCCCCTCACACACACACACACACACACACACACACACACACACACACTCCTTCTAGCTGTGCTTTTCCTAGTGATCTCAGAGGTGCTGGGACGGTACAGACATGTGTTTCAGGACCAGAAAGCAGCCTCGAATGGTCTCTAAACCTCAGTCACATGGTGGTTTACATCTCAGACTCAGAGTTCCTCGAATCAAAATGACAATATTCAGGCAGTAGTTTTGATCACTGTGGCTTGCTGGCACTCCGCTCATTGCGTAGATGTGGACACAAATCATCTCAGTGTTCATTGAGCTGGAGTCTAGTGTTGGGGTGGGGGTGTGAAGGGAGATTGACGGTGACAGCATGTGCGGTGAGGGAAGGAAGCACTGGGGTGTCTGTGGACACTGGAGCAGGGGCATTGGAAAGGGAGATGACACCTGAGCCAAGTCCTGAGGGTAGGCAGGTGTGGCCACTTGAATGTGGGGTGATGGGCCACGGTGATGTGTGTTCCAGGTAGCATGCACAGAGGCTTCAAGACCTGGTCTCTTAAGGAACAACCAATTTCCAGAATTTACCTTCAGCTTGTCACGAGGGCATTCCCAAAGAAGGTGCCTCCAAGGGGACATATGCTGCAGCCACACTTAGGAAGCACCGAACAGAAAATGTGGGCATAAAATGGGGTTTGATGTAAAGCAGACTCTTACGGATTGGGAATGCTCTGCTGCCTCAGGTGAATGAAATGTTGTCATCAAGTGCAAACATCATGTGAAAAGAGCTTGTTATTCGGGACTAAGTTTATCGGGATAGCATGGAGCTTATTGCAATGATAACAAGGGGATCTATTACCATTTAACCAGAATTGTCTTCTACTAAAGTGTTAAACTGAGATCACCATGAAGCAAGTAATAGAAGGTACTGAGGCCCCAAGTTATTTAAAGTCAAGAGGGTGAACTCCTGGGTCTTGCCTGAGGCCTGTCAGTGACGAAGGGGGAGACAGAGAAAAGCTGGAGGAGCAGGTGGAGGAAGGAGACTCCGCTCCTCACCGAGGTTATGAGGGAGCTGGCACATAGGGGCACATTGAGGTCAGGAGCCCTCAGCATTTTTAATGCTACACTTCACATCCGTTCCTCTGCCTCATCTGGCATCTCTTTGTGGGGAAAGAAGCAGAATGATTAGGATGAACAAGACCCCACTAACCTTAGGATTTTGCATGTAGCTCAACCCATCCTGCTTCCTGCACTTTGAACACTTGCTAAGTGCTGGACACTTGCATCTATATCATCACACTAGATGTAGATTTTGCTCAAATAATGAGAATAGATTAAGAGCTCCCTGCAGAGAACATTCTTCAGAGGCTCACAGATTGTTCACTTCACTAACAGATAGACATGGATTCGTTGTGGCAGGCTTTATTCAGCTACATTAAATGTAAGGAGACCTGCCTGGCCGGGGTGGCTCAGTGGTTGAGCATTCACCCATAAGCCAAGAGGTCACTGGTTTGATTCCCAGACAGAGCACATGCCCCGGTTGCGGGCTCGATCCCCAGTAGGGGGCATGCGGGAGGCAGCCAATTGATGTTTCTCTCTCATCGATGTTTCTATCTCTCTATCCCTTTCCCTTCCCCTCTCTCTAAAATCAATAAAAACATATTTTTAAAAAAGTGTAAGGAGACCTGATAACTGTAGAAGTTCACACATTTATTGTTAACTTCAGCTCTTTAACTAAGCTTCTATGACACGTGCATACTTCCACTGAAATCGGGAAAGGAAAATAGATAATTAAGAATGAAGTGAAAATGAGGTTTTATTTCTACAGCTATAAATTTTCTTATACAGTAAGATCCACAAGCATGTAACTTGTTATTAAAGGTATAATGTCTAACCACTTTATATGTATTTAGCTCTAGTTTTGACTAAATTAAAGTAATAGAGCTTGTTGTTATTTTTTGAAATCCATCCAAGATTCCCAATAGACTTCCCTTTTCTATCTCCTTCCTTCATTCAAAAGTATTGAATACCTTTCGTGCCACACATTGGATTTAGTACACTAAAACCTGTTAATTACTGGTGTGTTGGTGCCTTGGCAGGTTATCACAAGGAGTCAAGTCTTCTTAATTAAGCCCTTGCCTCTGAACAGCACATCCTTGGTCTGAGCTGTGTTCAGAGAGATGTAGACCAGGTAGCAGGTGCACGTTGAAGTAGGTAAACATTGAGATGGCTCAGGATGCTGATGACATCATTTGTGGTGCTTTTAGACCCCCCCAAAAAAGGAGTTTCCCCCATTGACCTCCCCCAGCTTCCCCCACCCCCCCGCACATACCCTCACCCCCCTAGTGTCTGTGCCCATTGGTTATGCTCATATGCGTGCATACAAGTCCTTTGGTTGATCTCTAACCCCCACTCCCCCCTCCCCCTTCCTGCTGAAGTTGACAGCCATTTTTAATAGATGTTCTAGGTCAGCCTTCAGCCTCAAGGGGGAAGATTAGTCTGGGCTCCTGATGCTTGCTACTTAGAAAGGAAACTGATATAATCAGAACGAAGTGATCTGAAGAGCAGATCATTGTCAAAGCTGATGTTACAACTGTGCCCCATAGATGTG
>NW_005368264.1:836196-967910 GCF_000412655.1 Myotis brandtii | reverse complement strand
AAGGGAGGTTGGGAATTGGGGGCAGGGAGGCTAATGGGAAAAAACCTGCTTTCCACACTGAATCCCTCTTTTATTTTACATTTGAAGAAAGCGTACTGTGGCTAAAGGAAATTTTGGGGGAAAATGTGTATTTGGCCAGTTCACACATTTTACCAGTGAACAAAATGAGACTCAGGAAAAGCAAATGGTTGTATAAGAAGGAGAATCTAATCATGGTTTACTACACTGCCTGGCCTAGCAATGGGCAGTTTTACTCGGTTGTTTCATCAGTGTGATGTAAATTCTGACTATAAAGTTACCTACGAGTTGCGATAGCTATGTAGGAACTGAATGAAGAGGATGGATGTTGGGGGTTTGTGAGGAGTTAAGTCTTCATATGCCCCAATAAGAAGTTAGTAGATCATAACTAATATTGATTAATCCATAAAAATTTCATGGCCAACATTATATTTTAAAATACAGAGGTAAGAAGAAAATGTATAGAAGTATAAAAGACAATGCTAAAAATAATTGAAATTGATTTCTATTGAGAACAGATCTAAGAGAACTGAACGAGATAAGGACTGCTGTTTTCTGCTGATATATTAATTTTTTAATGAATAAAAATTTTTAAAGGGGATAGCATGCATTTGCAATTCCGTGTATGCGTCCTACCTGCCCTTGGTCAATAAAGCTCATGTTTACAAGGAGACCATTCCCTGGAGGAGAAAAAGAAGCAGGATACGAGAAGTGAAATTTCTTGCTCCACAATGTAAGGACTGGGGCGTGAGAAGTCAAGTTCATGCAGGGTGTTTCCCAAGGAAATGATTAGGCCTTTGGCTGTTCGTTTGGTGTTGTCCCTGAATTATTTTAGGGACAGAAAAGAAAGTGGAAGCCTGAGAGTGCAGAGATGTGGAATCAGCCTGCACTTAGGGGACAGTTCCTGTTTGTCCTGCAGTTATATCAATTCTAGATAAACATCAGTCCGTAACTTCTCTCTTTGATGTTTCTTTTTGAAAACAGGGAAATACACATAAAATCATGGAGAAATGTACATTGCCATTAACTGGAAAGCAGTGTGTCAACCGCATCATCACTGAAAAGGTAAATGCCTTCCTTTCTCCTTTTATTCCCTCTAATGTCTGCCTCCACCTTTTTTTTTAATAAGCATTTTTAGAGTTTTTTTGTTACACTCTGAAAGTGTTTTACATTGGTAGTCATAGGATTAGTTTAATAGTATAGTCCGTGGGTAGACTAAATAGAGAAATTTATCAGGTTAATGTTTCAAAATGTAGAATTCTTAATGTGCAACTCTCTGGAAATGGACATAGGCACACAGAATTGAACTGCTGCCCTTTGTAATTTTGACTGTGATGTAATCCAAGAAAACTTTTATTGCTCATTATGCTTGGACTGCTAAAATGGATGATATATACAAAGTTAAGACTATATTTATCCTTTCTACCTTTCCTCTGTGCTTTCCCAAACCACATGTACAAATTGTTGGGTTTTATTCTATGAAGCTCAGAAAAAATTAGGTTTTAGTCATTTGGATGCACATCGCAGTAGAGGTCCCACCGTGAACCCAGGAATCTCGTCTGTGGTTCCCTCATGTCCCAGCCCCTGTCAGAGTGGACTGTCCGCGTTTCAGTGCCTCCTACATTGATTTCTTCTTAGATGGAGCATTGGCTGGTGGTGCCGCTAGAAGCTGTTCCCATCAGAGGGCAGCCTCCTGGGCAGTTGTCTGCCCTCCTCTTTCTGACCTAGAGTTGAACTGAGGGTGTGGGAAAGACATCATTCTCATAAGTGAGCGAGGAGGGTGTCATCTTCTCAATTCCGTGTCTTGATGAAGCCACCTTCTCTGAACCAGACTGTCCCCAGCATTAGCCTGAGAAAGCAGAGCATGGCCTCTGCAGTAGCAGCAGGTAGAATGTAACCCTGGAACACCGTGAGAGGTGCGTGCCAGATGCTGAGGAGGGAACATCCCGGAAGGCTGCCTGACAGCCAGGGAGGGTGTCAACGAAAGCTTCTAGGTGGTGAAAATAAGCTTTGACGTGTTTTGCAAGGCATTTTACAGTTTGTACCTTTTCTCCTCCAGTTTCAGTTTCCCACTTTCTGCCTTAACATGGTCCCCACTTCAGCCACACTAAATGCTTCGAACTGTGTACATCCCCCCACCGTGTTCTTCTGGTACTTTGCACACCCTGACTCTGTCCTTGGAATGCTCTCTCCACCCCATCCCGCTGGCTCATTGCTGCTCATCTCTATGTCTCAGCTATTTCTTTCTTTCTCTGGCAAGTCTTCTCTGTCCCTCCCCAAGTCTTCCGGGAGCTTCTCCGAATCCCAGTACTTACTCTGACTTAGCACTGACCGCTGTATTCACATGACCTCGAAGCTCTGCCATCTCCCTCGTCACTGTTTATTCAGCACCTAGTATGGTGCTTGCCGGACACAGTGAATGCTTGTTGCCTCAATGTATTTTACTTTCCTTGCCGAGAAAACTGATAGATTGAGTGGTGAGTCTTGAAAGATAACTAGGAGTTTTATAAGTGAGAATAAGACCAAAGAAGCTCCTCTAGGCAAAGGGAAGAAAGTGGGCAGAGCCTGGGAGGTGTTAAGAAAACACAGCCTAGGCGAGGACCTGCAGGTGGAACAGCGTGGAACAGCCAGGTTCTGAAGGCCAATGTTGAAAAGACAGTGAGGGGCCACATTATGAAGGAATGTGAATGCCTTGCTAGGAAATTTGGGTTTTATCTGGAAGGCAGTTGGGAGCCTTCCGGCGATTTTTAGTGGCTGGGGACACAGTTGATCAGGTTTGCATTTTAGAAAGAGTGCTGTAGCTTTCGAGTAGAGTAAGCGGAGAAGAGATGAGACAGAGGCCAGTGACAAGACCCCTCCACTGCTCTGGGGCAGAAATGAAGATCCTAAACCACAGGACAGGAACCGATCTGAGAGATTTATGAGGATCTCAGCCTAACTCGATGATGTGGACATGGATACTAAAGCAGAGGAGATTTCTACGTTTTCTGACTGGAGCGGGTGGTCGACCTGTTGTACGCTTAGTGACATCTGGAACTATAGGAGGAGAAGGGGCAGAATGATGGGAGGCAGGAAAAGAAGAGGCTCAGGTTGGACATTCTCAAGTCAATATTCTTGAATAATTAGCATCCAGTCAGGTATTTCTGACAAATGATTGTAGATGTGGTTCTAGAGCGCAGAAGAGAAATCACTATCTGAACAGATTTGTGGAAGTCATTAGCATGCGGGGATCATTGGAGCCTTAACTGTAGGTGACAGTGTGTAGCATAAATGAGTTGAGTGACAGGCAGCCATGTATGGAATGTTTGGTACCTCAAGGAAGAGTGGTACATGTTTACCCCTGTGCTCTATACAGTAGTCACCCAGTAAATGTCTGTTGAATGAGTAAGTATGAGAATGCAATGCTATTGAGGACGATAAATGTATACAGCCCTGCGGAGCAGACTTGGGACTAGAATTCCATTTTCCGCTCTTATGGAAAATTCCATTCATTTGCCATTTGAAAGAAGCCATGGCGATGTTGTGACCCTGATTTCCAAGTTTCCTGTTTCTAGAAGGAGGTTATGAGAGGTGCTTTCCTCCCAGCACCCAGACTGTGATTAACTGCTTTATCCATATGGAGCCTTTTATGCTGGTGATAAAATAATTAATTTGTTCATATGCCACGTGAATAAAGCAGTTGCAGTATCATCCTTGGCACTTGAACAATTTATTGTATAGCTCTTGGGTTTTAGCCTCTTATTTTAATCAAATATATTGTTTTGTTTGCACTTTATACCACTAGATGGGAATCTTCCTAAATCTTTCCAAAGTAAATTTTCCTCTTTTTAATAACAGATACTTGGTTTTTCAATATATGAACCCAAGAGCTAATTGGGGTTTGATGAAAGTTTTAATAAAAGTTTTTTAAAAGCAATAACTCACTTTACCATAATGTTTATCTGCCTGGTCACGACGCCACAGTTATCTTCCCCCCATCTCTTCCCTGCCTGTTCTCAATAACAACGCCATCCAGAGGCTTTGTTTCTCCAATTTCTTCCATGTGGATAAATGGACAGTTGTTTGTACTACAGGTAAAAGGAAATCCGTGCGAACAGCTCTCCGGACTCGGTTTCTGCAAAGGAAAAATCCATTACAATTTTTTAATTCTCAATTTGGAGTTAAATAAACTATTGCAGCACGCAGACATTCCTAAATGAGCATTTTCCCCTTCTCAAAACGAGTATTTTTTTTTAGAAACATAAAAATGAGTAAACAAAGAGCAAGTCTGCTGAAATATTTCCTCTTAATTTAAACTATCTTTTCCAGCAAAATCAACTAGGTTATCTGTGAATTCATCACACAAATAGAGACTGTATCACTGGTTGCCTTGATGGTGTGCTCCTGGGGAGAAATGTCAATTAACTGGAGACAAATAGGAGTTTGGGGGTTTTGATTTGGGTTCACACACAGGTGACAATAAGGTGAGCTGTTAAGGAGAAAGGCCATTCCTGTAGCAGCCCCTGTGATGTCCTGCTGTGTCCAGGCAGGATGCCCGGTGTGCAGGGTGTGATTTGTTAGTATCTTTGATCTGTATGATACTTACAGGGTTAGTATCTTTGACTAACCCTGGGAAGCAGGGTTTTTTGATATCCATCTTCAGTTGTGAAGGTAGCATCACCAAAGATTGCAAAGTTCTAAGCCAAGGTTCTTCCTTCTACACCCTGTGTGTTCAGATTAGCCTCCTAACCAGGAGCATGTTTCAAAGCGACAGCGTAGAGTTTACTTCCAAGCCAGCTGAAAGGAAAGATCCGAACCCTCAAATAATAGTTGAACTTAAGGTCAGTTTACAGAAGAGGAATGATCTGCGCAGCCTAATGCATAAGTCTGAGGAAGAGGAAGCTGACCATGAAAACCGCAAGAGGAAATGTCTGCTGGAGGGAGGCCAGCTTGGAGACCCAGCACGCTGGAGTTGCAAGGAAGCAGCTTGGCTCTCCCACTCAGAGCTTCCCATCCATAGACATCTACTGCCTTGAGCAGGTGACTTCTACTCAGAGCTTCCCATCCATAGACATCTACTGCCTTGAGCAGGTGACTTCTACTCAGAGCTTCCCATCCATAGACATCTACTGCCTTGAGCAGGTGACTTCTACTCAGAGCTTCCCATCCATAGACATCTACTGCCTTGAGCAGGTGACTTCTAGTCAGAGCTTCCCATCCATAGACATCTACTGCCTTGAGCAGGTAACTTCTACTCAGAGCTTCCCATCCATAGGCATCTGCCTGAGCAGGTGAGCCTCCTGCTACTGGAAGTTCCTAAGCAGAGCCCTGGCACCCATTTCAGAAGAACATTTTGAAGAATTCTTGGGTGGGAAGCTATAGTAAGTGACTTTGTGGGCCTCTTCCACTCCGGTTGTCATAGAACTGAGTGTGACAGCATGTGTTTGAAATCAGATACAACAGGTTGAGCCTACCTGCAGAGGTCAAGCTTTACCATCGGGCACTACCCTCACCTTGTGTTACCAACCAGAGTGTTGTAATGGAATGTTTAGAGTGAGCTTGGCCTTCTCTTGTTCTGAACATAAGCATCTTCATGTGATTTGCATTCTAGGTGGAGATTCCCATGCTATGCTGTCTATCCTCTTGGACCTGTGTGCTTTTACTAGGACTTACAGGGAAAGGTTTAGTATTTACCTGGGGGTGGAGGTCTTTCAGGGCCAGGACAGTTCTTGCTTTAATTACTCTGAGCCATTTCCAAGCACCTTCTTTTGTTTCCTGTAACTCTTTACCCAGGAGCATCCACCAGCTTTTCCCTCTCATTCCTGTGCTTTCACCTTCCAAATATCTCCTCCCTCCTTACTTTGCCCCATTCCTTTCTTCCTTCAAATTATTATTAATCATTTAATTGAAAATTTGACCAGAACTGTTAGACCTAACCAAAGTAAAGTAATTATAAAAACACACACACACACACAAAACAACAACAAAAAAAAAACGGGTTATGCCTGCCTGGCGTGGTTCAGTGGTTGAGCATTTATCAATGAGCCAGGAGGTCATGGTTCAATTCCAGGTCAGGGCATGTGCCCAGGTTGCAGGCTCAATCCCCAGTGGGGGGTATGCAGGAGGCAGCCGATAATAATTATCTCTCATTATTGATGTTTCTATCTCTCTTTCCCTCTCCCTTCCTCTTTGATCAATAAAATATATTTAAAACAAAACCAAACCAAACCCAAAACTGGTTCTAATAGTAGCAAATGGCATCAATAGTCAACACTCCTTTGGCTCCTGGCATCAACGGTGCTCCACAGCTAATTGCCAATTAGGGAGCTGGCATTTATTCTCCCCAAGATGTAAGAATTCGTTTGACATTTTTTCATGGCTGATTTTCAGAATCTTTGTCCTGGGTCTTGTCTCTCCTTTAAGAACTTGAGAGCTTGTTTCTGTTTTGTGCTATAAAATAATCACTGTAATAGCCATCGTCATTGTCATGTTCTTGGCCCCAACAGGCTGTGTTTGATGTGGACAGCAAGAAGGGGCTGACTCTGATTGAACTCTGGGAAGGCCTGACAGTGGACGACATCAAAAAGAGCACCGGGTGTGACTTCGCAGTAAGTGTTTCTGTGAACCATCCAGCCACTTACCCCATGTCACCAGCTTGATGAATGGGTGTTTACAGGACATGAACCATTCATTTGTGATCATTTTTGGAGTTGACCTTTGCAGAGAACAGGAGTGGATGGGAGGGGGCCTCCAGATGAGAGCAGGTTGGAGCAGGAATAGGCTGTGACTCATCTGCCAGAGTTTGGAGTCGGGAGTAGGAAGGGGAAGGATCACCCGGAGCTGCTGGAAACAGAAGGTCTAGCGAGCTTGAACTCTGAGCTACTCTCTGTAAAGTCCCCTGCAATTCTCCCTTCTTGGGTTACACATCAGCTGTAGCTGAACTTGATTGACTGAAAAATGTGAGCTGCACACAGAGAATTGGTACTTCCTTATTTTTAAGCCCATCTGTGGTTTATGAATTTCTCTTTGAGTAGTTTCTATGCCTGATTATTCCATCTGTTGAAGTTATTAGAATGTTGGGCTTCTGACGCTGCCAGATTATAGTCACAAAATAGGCAGATCCTACATCTGAAGACAAGTGTAGTACATAAAATTCTGACCTACAAAGTAGATAAGTCCTTCAGGGAGTATCCATTTAAGAAATCTCCAAATCCCTTTTTGAAACAAAGAGAATAATACTGCAATATAAATAATTGCCCTTTAGTATAAGTGCTTATTTATCAATCACCTACCTAATGGGAGTTGAGGGGATGGATGGCTCTGAAGAAAATGAAGGAAACGAATTTGCTGCTTACATACCTTTTTAAGAACAGATCTACTAGTTAAAATGAAATATATTTATAATGAGGGGAAACGTCACAGCTACAGATCCTGGAGAAAGTAGTTTAACAAAACATATTTGATAAGTCATGCAGAGAGCTCATACATTTCTTCCTTGGGTGCTACATGCCTGGCCGGTACCTATCCATGCATAACTGATTTCCATAAAAGCAATTTTGCTGCATAGTTAATTATCCACATTTACCTGCTTCTGCTACTGTATGAAGGTCTTTGTCTATTAACCTTTTCCAAATTTCTCTTGGGAGAAAAGAAGTCTGCCAGCAATGCCTTACACAAAAGGCATATGTTTAATTACCTTTTCAATAACCTCAGGGGGTAAAAATGGGATTTGCCTATACTTTAACTATTTAGAATGCCTTAATCTAGTGATAAAAGCAAACCATTCTTACTTAATGAACTTTTCTTCATTTTTTCCCACTGTGTGGATGAGTCAGCCCCTGTTCAGCAGGTAGCATATTTGAGATCCATACAGTGTTCAGTTCTCTGCTGCCAAAGAGAGTATACAAGGGAAGAGCCTCATTGGAAGAGCCTATTTTTAAGTCCTGTCCATAAATCAGGAATGAAAAAAATGGATTTTTACTGCTGTTGTTGTTGTTTTTAAGTGCCAGTTTCCATGTCTTTATACATTGAAAAATGTATCAGAGGTTCCTCTTTTATTACAGTATCGCCCCTCCTTTTCTTTTGACATTGGCATGTCATCTTGTGTCCTCCAAATTAGGCCGTTGAGATGAAATGTTAATTTGTATGTCAGTTTTGTCCTGAAAATGAAAAGGTGTAGCATAGCTGAACCACCCTGACAAAAGAACTAGCTTTTGAGGATCTGATGGTCAATGGCATGGCTTTAGACCCTGGCAGATGAAATCACATGTAGTGGATTGTTTGTCTAGGGACGGGAACGCTCTGATTAATAAAACCTTCTGCTCAGTAGCTGGCTTATCAGTGAGATACTTTTAATAATAAAAGGACTCTGAGCATAGTATTACTTTATTTGATAATTCTGTGTTATAATTCACAAGCTATCCATGTGATTGTGATGGTATAGGTAGCATTTTGGTCCACACGGGACTATGCATGTTAATCAAGGTTTCTGCTTGAGAAAAAGCCCACTCAGCCTTCACTGTATAACTGAAAGTGAATATTCTAGAAGAGAATAGCCAAGTTGCTGCACAATAAAAGAAAAAAAGTAAAAACCAAGGTCAAAGTAATTATGAGGATGTGTTGCTAAAATGTCCCTTATATCTAAGAATATGGGCAAGTGAATGGCCAAATATACAGAATGTGGCTATAGGCTGATTGAGAAAATACTGAGAATTTCAAAGAAAAAGATAGTGTATGACAGCATCAGATAACAGGACATGACAAAATTGTAGTTTCCGGGTATTAAAAAATAATCATTATAATGAAATATTTGCCCATTTTAAAAAAAGTATTACTAAGGCTTTGCTGTATACCACAGTACAGTTAGCAGCACAGAAACTGTGGAAGAAAATCGCATCCTATCTGTGTTACCTGAAACAGCTTTCATAAAAAATTTGTTAAAGACCAAAAAAATGTATGATGAGTTATATTCATGATATTGTCAGCTGAAAGGAGGAAATTGCTTTTCAATTGGTAGGAAAGCTTCTTAAGGGTCATATATGTCTGGAGCTCTAAAGGAGGCTGTGGAAAGTTTGTCATAGAAATGCAAATAATTGGCTCTATTTCTGGAACTTCCATCACACTCCAAACATAATTCTGGTCAAGAGTGGTTCACAGCAAGAGAAGCCAATTTATAATGGACAGAGACCTTGTTCCATATGATCCCTCTCCTTCAAAATGCAGTTGTTATAAAGAAAGGGACTTCCCTCTGTGTTTCTTGGGGATTGAGCTCTGAATCTTTTGAGAGAGATAAAGGAGCCGGGCAGGGAGAGGTGAAAAGGCCACTGTTATGATAAAGGCTGGGATGGAGAGTGTGGCTGAGGTGGACAACCACACAGGCATTTAATATATATTATTGATTTCAGAAAGGAAGGGAGAGGGAGAGGGAGAGAGATGGAAACATCAATGAATCATTGATCGACTGCCTCCTGCCTGTCCCACACTGGGGATAGAGCCCGAAACCTGGGCATGTGCCCTGACCAGAATGGAACTGTGATCTCCTGGTTCTTAGGTCGATGCTCAACCACTGAGCCACACCTTCTGGGCCACAGCAGGCTTTTCAGATAGGAACTCTAGAGGTGGGGGAGATGTCAGCGCCCAGCTACAGGCAGCCTTGGAAAACCGTAGGCTCTCTTCACAGAGGCGAGCCTTTACTTCTGAGCTGCTTTCCACGTGGCCGAGAGCAAAGCATTACATGGTCCCTGCAGAAGGCCATGACATGTGAATGAGACAGAACAAATTGGCACAGTTCCGACTGCCAAGGGTCTTGGTTTTATTCTCCAGGCAGAAATACACCAAAACCACCCGTGGCATAACATTACATGAGGATACTACTTATTTATATGTTTGCAGTGGGATCTGCCCCGTTGAATAAATTTATGCTCTTAATATCTATTATGAACTGGCCTTATACCAGCATTAAACAGTATGCCCTTGGGATTTCAGTGGACTGGGAAGACAAATCATTGGCTTATCTTCTGCACTGAAATCATGTAGTCTTATGCTTAGCCCATAGATCACCGTGGCAGGACAATCTGCTTCAGCTTGCATGGGCTTCCAATGTTGATGAGACTGTGAGAGAACAGAATAAAAAATGGTTGTTTAGTAGATGTTTTCATTAAAAAAAAAAAAAGAACACACCACAAAGGCTACGTCAGTGTGTATAAAGCTTCATCTTCTGATAAAAGTCAGTTTCCACATTGAGCATATAAATGAAATTAAGAGCTCAAAATAGGGCCAACATGACAAGAAAAAGGATGAGATGTTTAAGAAATTAAGGCGTTGTGTGCTTTTAGAGGAAATTCTATAAAGACTCTCTTTCAAAAAAGGCAAAATTTTTATTTCATTAAATTATTTCCTCAGATGCTTTGTTGTTGTTTTAAAGGATTGTTTGTGAGAGACACTTTCTAAATACTCAGAGTCCTATGTCTTTTATTCTTTTCTGGAGAGTTGAAGTTCTGTGCAAATATGAGCTGTGACTTGTATCTGCTTGTTAGATGTCTCCTATTTTGTCTATTATTATACATGTGTTCTTAGAACTGGCAAGTCTGAATGAGCTCTCCTTTATTCTAAGCTCTCTATACCAAGGCACACTGATCCTTTTTATTCTGGTCGTGTCATTCTTTTAGTAGAAAAATAGAAAAGGGATATTAACTCTTGGCATTGTGACACGCTAATGCAGAAATAATGTATAAATGACGTAAAAATATTTAACCTCATCAAGTCCAAATAATTGTCTACTCCTATTTTTAATACTGACTTAACTTCTATTAGAAACCTTTCATCTAGTTCTTTGAAGCTTACCTAGTCCACTCACTCATTCCTTCATTTCTTCATTCCTAAATTTAACAAAAATATTAACTATTTATTCTGGAAGGCAAAATGCTTTCATTGGCCCCAATTCAAGGCCAGCAGGAATCC
Organism: Myotis brandtii; assembly: GCF_000412655.1. Taxonomy (NCBI): domain Eukaryota; kingdom Metazoa; phylum Chordata; class Mammalia; order Chiroptera; family Vespertilionidae; genus Myotis; species Myotis brandtii. The sequence continues at coordinate 956,954 of NW_005368264.1, read as the reverse complement.
CTAATTTGGAGTGCTGTGAAGAAGGAAACTTTATTCAGTGCAAAATAGCTCAATTGTGAAACAGCAGGGCCTGAGGCAGCCCTAAAGCCAGGTGGCCCTGGGGCCAGGCCCCTCTCCAGCTAGACAGCCTTGCTCTACTCCTTTATGGTCTGCTTTGTGCTGTGCTGCTCTGCTGTTCTTTGGTCTGCTCCATTCTGTGCTAGTCTGCTCTGGCCAGTGCTGGTCTGTTCTACTCTGCTCTGCTGAAACATCTTTCGTGTTTCAGCTCAGCTAGGGATACACAGCCTTAAGAAAGGGAAAATGCACTCCCAGAGCCAGAATGGAGCTGTCCTTATGCAAATGAGGACTCCAAATCCTTGCAGTTTGATTGGTCCAAAAGGCACTGTCCTGATTGGTCAGAATAGAGCCACTCTGGTTGGTCAGAGCTGTGCAGTTCTGATTGGATGGGGAAAGCCTCAGTCCTGTTGGTTAAAATAGGAGTCTTTGAAAGAGGACATAAGGAAGGCCAAGAGACACATGAAAACATGCTCAAAGTCACTAAGCATCCGAGAGATGCAAATCAAAACGACAATGAGGTACCATCTCACACCTGTCAGAATGGCTATCATCAACAAATCAACAAACTACAAGTGCTGGAGAGGATGCGGAGAAAAAGGAACCCTCTTGCACTGCTGGTAGGAATGCAGACTGATGCAACCACTGTGGAAAATAGTATGGAGTTTCCTCAAAAAATTAAAAATGGAACTCCCATTTGACCCAGTAATTCCACTTCTAGGAATATATCCCAAGAAATCAGAAACACCCATCAGAAAGGATATATTCTCCCCTATGTTCATAGCAGCACAATTTACAATAGCTAAGATTTGGAAACAGCCTAAGTGGCCATCAGCAATTGAGTGGATTAGAAAAGTGTGGTACATCTACACAATGGAATACTACGCTGCTGTAAAAAGGAAGGAACTCTTACCATTTGCAACAACATGGATAGACCTGGAGAGCATCATGCTAAGTGAAATAAGCCTGTCAGAGAAAGAAAAATATCACATGGTCTCACTCATTTTTGGAATATAATGAACAACATAAACTGATGAACAAAAATAGAGCCAGAGGGTGGAAAAATATTTTAGAATATAATAGAAGTAATCCTGTTATTTGCAGATTTTTAATATTTTTTACAACTTTTGTGATATCATAGTATGTTAGTACAGTTTTGATATTTTTATATTTAAAATCCTTTTTTCTTGAAATATTAATGTTTATTGCATGTAATATTATTATATTTAAACCCTAGCTGGTTTTGCTCAGTGGATAGAGCATCGGCCTGTGGACTGAAGGGTCCCAGATTCAGTTTCAGTCAAAGGCACATGCCCAGGTTGTGGGCTCGATCCCCAGGGGGGGCGTGCAGGAGGCAGCCGATCAATGATTCCCTCACATCATATTTCTATCTCTCTCCCTTCTCTGAAATCAATAAAAGTATATTTAAAAAAAATATTATTATATTTAAGATCATTTTTTCTTGAATAAAAAAACAATGGGAGTTCATGAACTCCTTTCTTTACAAGAGCTGGCTCAGATGGCAGAAGCACTGTGCGGGCAGACAATTCAGTGCAGAGGTGGGCAGTTTCATGCGGGTTTCTCTCTAAAGTGCAGTTTGTGTGCTAGTCCCCTGTGTAGAAATGGCTGCTAGGCTCTGGTTTTTTGTTTTTTGTTTTCTTTGAGCCCAGTTAGCCAACAGGAGCCCTTCTTAGGAGGCATCTTCTTTCTCAAGGTCCACACTAGTGAGGCCAGGGCTCAAAAAAAATCACCTAAATTTTAATATTTTCTACTGTGCATTCCATGAGGACTGTTGTTTACTAGGACTTGGTGGGTATTTGCCAGATTGAATGAAGAAATCTGTACCTGGCATTGCTTCTTGAAAGATCTGTGAAAATGAAGCCAGACCACAGACACTGAGGTTTCTTCTTCCATCATTAAATGTAGACCTGTGCTTATGTTTCTCTGCTTCAAGACTCCTAGGAATGCATTTGCTGTTCCGTACGTCAAACATAAATACAGTCAACATTTGATATTTTTAATGCTATTACCTCTTTTTTTGTAATAACTTAGAATCTTTTTACTGCTTTTATGTCATTTCCATTCTGATTATGAACATTCTGATAAAACTTTTTCATTGACTGTACATCTCTTCATTAATACAAGGTGGGGCCAAAGTGGATTTACAGTTGTGAGTACACAAAACACAGTTTATTCTTACATTATTATTTATTAATTGTAGTATTTTCCATATGAACGACTGTAAGCTACTTTTGCCCCAACCCTCCGTGTTTCCAGTTAATCAAAGACTACATTAAGTATCTCTGAACAAATCTGTGGATTGACTGGACCTGTTCTGAGGATTTTGAGACATGTGCCTGAATGTCAGTTTTGAGTGAGGTCTCAGAGACAGTAAGCTCAGAGCTCAGTGATTCATTCAGTACAGAGCTTGGTTATCTGGACCCTTTATTTGTCTCCCTCTGCTCCTCCTCCATCCCCTTGTTTTGATCTTAATGGTCCTTAATTTAGGAGCTATTGTGGAAGAACGTTAAGAACCACTATACACAACATGGGAGCAGAAAAGGAGTTCTCGGTCTCTGCTCAGGGTGGAAAAATGAGGAAATCCCAGGTGCTGTTCCTGGAGAGGCGATGTTCAGTGTTTATATCCTTCACGTTTGGAAACTGAAAGGAAAGATGTGTATACTGTGAGGTTTTTCATAATTTGGTTATTTTTTTCTCTCTTTCTTTTACCAGGTTTCACCAAAACTAACTGACCCATGTGTTTATCTCATATGACTTTTTAAAAAAGAAAGTAGCATCTTTCTCATTTTATGGAGACCATAGCACAGAAGGTCATTCTGCCTATCTGTAAAGTGACGTCTAGACCAGAAAGAGTAATTATGTTAAAAATAATTCAATAAAACATTCTAAGAAGTACACCTGCCTAATAGATCATGTTCTGCGAGCACTGATTCCCGCCCCCCCCACCCCCCAATATACAAAAAGGGACCATTTTTGAACCTTTGCTCCCATTCAATTTCTCGCATTGAATTTTTCTCCATCTTCTGTGGTATGTACACTGAATCGCATGCAGTTTGCATCAAGATGGGCCTGTAGGAAGAGTTTCATTGATGTACTCTCCCTCCTAAAGAAATTGTGAAGAAAAAGAGCAAGGGAGGAAAGTGATCCCTCCCCCAGGGTAACCAAGGCAGCACTGTACTGGGTCCTGAAGAGAACATGCAAGTGAATTTTGATTGGGAGGAATGCTGTCTTCACAATTGATTTTCCTTCAGCATCCTCTGACTTTTTTGGGGGGAGCCTCCGATTGTGTGATTCCATCTTGTTTTCCTAGAGCACCTCTCTTCCTCCCACACTTTCTGTAACTAAACAGATGCCTAAGAAGGGAGGCAGGGGCATGTCTGTGTGGGAGGAGTAACTGTGCAGGAGGGAGACTCGGTGCAGGGCCTTTTGGTGCTGCCATCCTACCTAAGTTGCCTTGACCAACCAACCAACCAACCAACCAACCAACCAACCAACCAACCAACCATCTGTGCTTTGCCAGTGCCTCACTCATCTAGTCAGTTTCCTCATTGTGAAGCAGTGCAGTATTTGTATGTATCCAGAAGGTCCTTAAGAGTCTTTCTCTATGTTATTGAGGACCAGTGGGCAACTTGAACAATACCTGCTCTTCAGCCAAGAAGGGCTGTGGGATAATTTATCATGAATCCATAGTCACAGTGAACACACAGGTGTGTTTATTGTTTTTTTGTTTGTTTTTTATTCTTTCCAAGCTCTCTTATTTCTGGTTAGAAAAGTTTCTAAATTTGAGTGCCTTTTCCTACAGAACAATGTTTTCTTCTGACCAGACTACTTCCTTGAACAAAGTACTTTTAATTCAACTCTATGCAAATAGGGGAAGTAAGGATGAGCAAATCTAGGATTTGAAGAGCGGTGATTGAATTTCTATTGTTAAAAAATAAACATAGTGGATTAGGTTTTGTAAGGAATAACTTCTCAGAGGTATCCTCAGTACCAAACAGTTGCCCCAGGGGTAACCCAGCAATATATGGGGTGAGAAGTCTGGGCACCCTAAAGACAGGCCAGACTGCTGTTCGCCAGACAGAGGCAGGCATAGCAGAGGGCGCTGTGTTGTTCCTCTGGCTCCAGACATAGGGATTTATTCATGTTTTTTGGGTGATTGAAAGTCACTTTCTCTTCATATACAGCTATTGTTGTGTCATGCACAGTATTGGAGGAGAGAGGCTTTTTTTTAAAGAAGCACACTCCATATATAAAATAGTCTTTTCTACCAGCTTCATGGTTGAAAGCATACTCTCCCAGTACTGGTAAAAGGGATTCTTTAGAATTTGTGAGGCCTAGAGAATAATATATATCTATGTTAGAGTTATGATCAGGAAAAATGTGTGGTATTGATGATTGCTTTATTTGCAAGCTTATTTGCTTATCATTCCAGTCTGTTACTTTAAGACAATGTGTTTCAAAGAATGTTCTCAACTTTAAATGGCGAAACCTAAGTAGATGACTTTATATTCTTGATTAAAGAGTGCTATGGATATTAAGAAATGCAATAAGAAATACAATAAATATTTCAAATTTATATATATTGGTGTGATTGTCCTTTTTTCTCATTTGGGAATGGTGTGACTACACATGGGAACCATACAACAGAATTGGTAGAATCACCAACAAAAGTCAGCACACTTTTCTAATCAAGTTGTTGCTTTTCTTTAAAAAAAATATATTGTCTCTTATGAAAGAACAATGAAATGTTTACCTAAATGAATTTTGTACTTTGTTCCTTATCAGAGCCAATCATTTGTCTATAAAAGTTGACTATCCCCGGCTTCATATGTTAATATATGTATTTTTTGCTTTTATCTGACATTTCGTTAGGATACACATACATTGGTTAGTTGTCTAGTGGTGTGTTGAGTTTGCTTGCATTTTGCACTGGCTTCAGTGCTAGTCTGCTGAGCACCTGTGTTCTCCTCTAAAGAGGCTCTCCCCTAGCCAAGAACTGGGTGTGTGCCCGGGACATGTCATTTTGGGTACCTGTCTTCTGTACACAGTGGTTATACCCAGGGGTATATGACCCAGGATGTACCAGTCAGGTTGTTTCTCCCATGTTTAAAAACTGAAAATGGAAGAGAAGCCAATTTTCTTATTCCTTTCTAGTCACTAAGCCATGAGAATGTGAGTCTGATGCCAACACCCCTTCTCCCTTCTGCATCCCCAATCCCAACACACACCCCACCAGCTGAGCTCCAGCTGGAGAGAAGGAAGCTGAGTACAAAGAGCAATGTATTTGGAGCAGTAGGGAGGGAGTTTCCTGATGGTGTTTGGGTTCCTGGCTCTGGATGTGCCTAAGACCAGCTTCCCTTTGTATGTGAGCCCATTTCCCTGAGCTGGGTCTTTGTCACTTAAAACCAGAGTGTGAGCTCAAACAACTTTTATAATTCCCAAGTCCTAGGAGGATGTGGTCTCCTGTAGGAGTTAGGCAGAATGTGAGCACAACTGCTTATACCTGGGCCCAGAGATGATGTGTTAAGACCATTTCTAGGTGGGTAGTAAGGTTGTGGATAGAGGTTTTCTTTCTCTTGCAATTTCAGCATTGTAAGCACAGCTTTGAAAATTATTCCAATGGAAGTAAAAGAGAGATTATCCAGTGGATAGGTTTGTTTGCACTAACCTTCTTCCTTTCCTCTCGGGCTGTGGTCTTGAGTTTCTTAAGCTTATTTTCAGATTCCCCATCTTTAAAATGGAGAGAGTATACTATTTTCCATCATGATTCTCTAAGATGTGATTAATATATCTGGTTGTCAAATACTGATAGGTCTTTAAAATGTTGTACCAGAATATTACCTTGGGCCAGAATTGTCAGTTTTTCTTGTCCTTTTAAAGGCAATCTTGAGCTTTAGTATTTCTGAAATATGATATTCAAGGAAATTGCTATTGGCTTGGTCATCTGGATTCTCTTTGCATATTTATCAACTTTCATTATCCCAAGAAATCTATTTGTGTGTGCTTGGCAAACTAGTTGTTCAATAAATTTTTAGTAAAGGAGTGAATAAATTAAAGAGCAGATAAATTAATTCAGTGGCACGGGATCATAGTCATACACAATTCAATTTTTCCTTTTTAATATGTAACTCTAAATAATAACAGCAAATAAACACAAAATTGGTTTGGTGATATGCCAGTCACCATTTACGTTCCTCCCCCCACCCCCTCTCAAATTGGTAAATAATATTTTTTTAAAAAAGAAATATTAATTATAATGGGATTGGAGTGATGAGGAATTGGAAAGTCAGAAAGCAAGAGAAGTTGAAATAACATGAATAGTGGGTGTAAGGACCAGCCACACCCTTAGTGTTGACATAGAGCATCCAAGGAAGAGGCCTCCAGGACCAAGATCCAGACCTGTGGGGAGGCGCACAGCAGCTGGGCTTGCTGGGTCGCAGAGAAGTCACGTGGTGCTGGGCCAGCAAAACTGCAGGAAGTCTGCCTCTGAGGTGCCAGAGAAAGCTGACTCCTGGGGGAGCCACATTCCAGTAGTTGCCACAAAGCCTCCTGGAATGATTCCAGGGAAGCTGCTCACAGGGAGGTGTCTCTTGGGGATGCTCACTGCAGAGCCATCCCAGGGAGTGCTGGGGGGAGCTGTCGCCCCTGGGGCCCGTTGGCCACCAGGCACAGCAGGAGCCAGGACCTGGAGCGGCCTATTGGGCAACAGTTTCTGGATGCTGGAGAAGCCGTGTGTGCTGCTGGGGTTGGACAATGGAGAAACCAAGAGCTGCAGCATCCTTTTGAGAGAGCAACACCATCCAGGAGGAGAAACTTCCTCCTCCACTGTCTCTCCAGCACCTTCTACTAACAACCCTTAGCATCCTGCCAGGTGGCAGTTGAAGGGCGGATTTGGAGCTGGAAGGCAATAAATTGATAGCTGGCACAAGCACCTGCTCTGAGCAAGCAGCATTCTAGGTGCCAGGGGTATGGAGTGGAGAGAAATAGCTCTTAAATAATTGCATTTAAGAGTAAACTCATAAAAAAGAGAGTAAACTCATAATTGTGTTGAGTTTTCTTTCCTGTCTCTCCAGCACCTTCTACTGACAATGCTTAGCATCCTGCCAGATGGCAGTGAAGGGCGGATTTGGAGCTGGAAGGCAATAAATTGATAGCTGGCACAAGCACCTGCTCTGAGCAAGCAGCATTCTAGGTGCCAGGGGTATGGAGTGGAGAGAAATAGCTCTTAATCAAATAATTGCATTTAAGAGTTAAACTCATAATTGTGTTGAGTTTTCTTTTATGTGAAGGAAAGTATGTGTATCATGAAAGACTGTTCAGAGGGTCTTGAAATTAGATTTCATACTATCTTCTGCTCAGCACATTTTTAAATAGGCCGCAGGTTGTTCAGTAAAATGTTAAGAAAAAAAAGCAGCTTTTAAATGAATCAAAAACAAACAAAAAAGCAAAACACGAAACATTGAGTTCAAGTAATTTATGAATTATTATGATCTGTATAAAATCCAAAGGAATTCTACCATAAACAATGCCATACTCCTGGAAAGGACTGGTTGGAGGACAATCTCTTATGCGTGGTTTGAGAAAATCTGAAGTTTCCGTGAGAGAGAGTTATGGAAAGGATACGAAGTAGAACAATCCTGGTCCAGAGAAGGGGGCACACCAATCAAAGGCCATTGTCATTTGAGTGTAGAAGTCTTATTGTGGAAGGCTATTACATAGATGCAATCTGTTCTGAAGGGGTCAATTGAAATACTGTGGTGATTCAGGAAATGCAGCCATGAGACTCGCTGACCAGACTGAGCCAGCTGTGTGTTACAGAAAAGAAGCAAGTGGGACATGACCTCATTGTCGTCTACAGGATCCACAAGAGGCGGAACTGTTTCAGGGACACCGAGCTGGTGGTGGAACTGGACATGGTTACAGACGTTAACTTGGGTGTAAACTGAAAAGTCACTTTTTATGGTGGAAGGGAAAAAAATAACTGACCCATGTGTTTATCTCATATGACTTTTTAAAAAAGAAAGTAGCATCTTTCTCATTTTATGGAGACCATAGCACAGAAGGTCATTCTGCCTATCTGTAAAGTGACGTCTAGACCAGAAAGAGTAATTATGTTAAAAATAATTTGATAAAACGTTCTAAGAAGTACACCTGACTAATAGATCATGTTCTGCAAGCACTGATTTTCCCCCCCAATATACAAAAAGGGACCATTTTTGAACCTTTGCTCCACATTCAATTTAAAGTCTTCAGGTTAGACAATTTCATGACTTGACCTTGTCAAGGAAAGGTATTGACTCATGGGTAAAGTTATATGATATAGGGATTTGCTTAAAAATACCCTGGAAAATAATAACAAAAATTGAGAAAAATAAATGAAATAATATTGACAAAATTTGGGTAATTATTGAAGCTGGGGGCAATGGGTACAAGAGAGTTCACTATACTATTCACTCTAGTTTATGTTTGAAATTTTTTATATTACAAAGTTTTCAGAGGAAGTTTATAAATGCAGTATCCATTTCAGCATCTTTATAATAACCACAGTTATGAATACGGAGATTTGGTGATGGTCCATTGGCTTTTGGATAAAAAATCTAGTTAAGAGGAACTGGAGTCTCAAAGGAGGAGAGACTAAGGGGATGGATTTTAAAAATCAAGTTTATTTTATTTTATTAATCATTAATAAGGTAAATATCAGTTTAAATAGGAGAATTAAAACAAGGGCCAAAAGTATGTAAAGACAACATCATTAGCCATCGGGGAAATGCAAATTAAAGCCACAATGTGATATCGCCACACACCTTTCAGAATAACTACAATAAAATATAGTGTCAATGCCAAATTCTGGATGTGGACACTAAATAAATCCCATATTACTGTTGGGAAGGTAAAATGGTATAGCCACTTGGGAGAACAGTAGGCAGTTTTGTTTTATTTTTTAAACTAAACATGCAGTTACCATATGGCCTACCAAATACACCATTAGGCATTTATCCCAGAAAAATTAAAACTTTTATTTATACACAAATGTCTATAGTAGTTTTATTCATAAAAGCCAAAGTCTGGAAGCTGGCCTGGATGTTCTTCAATGGGTAAATGTTAAACCAAACTGCAGTAAATCTAAGACATGGAACACGACTCAGCAATAAAAAGGAATGAACTATTGATACACATGACAGCGAGGAAGAATCTCCAGGAAATTATGCTGAGTGGAAAAAGCCAAACCTAAAGATTACATGCTGTATGATTTCACTTGTGTCAGCTTTGAAATGACAAACTTTTAGGAATGGAGAACAGATGGTGGTTAGCAGGGGTTAGGGACCTGGGAGGGAGAGAGGAAGGCAGGTGAGTGTGGTGATAACAGGATCACGTGAGGGATCCTTGTGGTGATGGGACTGTCTTTAGCGTAACTGTGGTGATAGATATATGTATGCACACATGTGGTAAAATTGTACAGAAATAAATATATAGGCATGTACACAAATGAGCACAAGTAAAGCTGGAGAAATGGGAATAAGATCGGTGGATTGTATGAATGTCATTAACCTGGTCCTGATGTAGTATAGTTTAAATGTTTTTTATTTTTCAATTACTGTTGATGTACAATATTATCTTAGTATCAGGTTTATAACATAGTGACTAGGCATTTATATAACTTATGAAGCGATCACCCAGATAAATCAAGTACCTATCTAACACCATACATAGCTATATTGTAATATAGTTTTGCAAGATAATACCATTGGAGGAAAACAGGTAATAGGAAATTGGAGATCTCAGTATTATATATAGTATATTTCTTTCAGCTGCATGAAAATATGGAATTATCTCAATAAAAATGTAAATGAAAATAATATGTGTAAAAATAACTAAAAGTTCAAATACTGCTTTTAAGTCTGCTCAAAACCTTGGTGGATATTCTTGCTGACTTTTAAAAATACATATTTTTATTGATTTCAGGAGGGAGGGAGAGGGAGAGAGAGATAGAAACATCAATGATGAGAGAGAATCACTGATCAGCTGCCTACTGGAGATCAAGCCTGCAACCTGGGCATGTGCCCTGACCAGAATTGAACCGTAACTTCTTGGTTCATAGGTCAGTACTCAACCACTGAGCCACACTGGCTGGGTTTGCTGGACTTCTTTTTTCCACTTGGAATAAAAAAAAGTTGTAATCTCTCCATTAATAATAGGAAGTAGTTTGCTTTGTTTTACCTAGGAATGCCACCCACTCTTAGTAGGATGTCTCTGAACAAGTTTCTTAACCACATTGGCTCTGTTTTCTAATATGTTAAAGGGCTGTTGTTACTATTAAAAATATATCTTAAGTGCCTGATACATGGTACCACTTAAAAATTCTCCTTCATATTAAAGATATTTTTTCACTTGAAGAATTTTTCAGGACCCCTACCTGTCCACTTTTACTCTCTCTTTTGTCCTTGGAAATTTTCTTGTATATTTGTGTGTCCCCTGGAACATAAAAAATATTTATGTAAAGTAAGATCTCTAGTGAAAAAAAAATAATTCAGAGAGAAAGCTTGAAACTAATGGCCAAAAGAGATATTGGATTATCTGTGGTTTTTGATGATCTGTCCTCTTCCTGGCCAAGTGTAGCATACAAGATCAAGAATTACTGGCATTGAAATTAACGGCAGTTTAAAAATGCTGAACCATTAGGCCATTAAAGATGAATATACATACCCCTGGTGGCCACTCACTAGTCCTCATTCGCCCCCAGGGACACCTGTTGATTTGAAATGTGAAAGTACTAGGTGAGAGCTCGTTTGTGCCCTGTAATGAGAAGTTATGAAAAACTTACATGCATTTCCAGATCCATCTGCTTCAGTGAAGCAAAGAGCATTTTTAAGGTAAAAGGAGAAAAATAACTCTTTTAAAAAAGCAAGCAGAAGATTTTTCTACTTCCAGTAATGTTGGCGTAGACTGCTAATGATAAAACTAGCAACAGAAAGCAACAAGGAATGCTGGGTAGAAAACCCGCCTGTGCCCACCTCCACCACCACCACAAAGAAAATGTTAGAGGGTGTCAAACAGCACACAGTGAGGCTGCAACTTTCGGAGGCAAAAGAGAAGCACAGGAGGTTAGTCAGATTTTTAAGCTTGAAATTCCATGGCATTTCCCCCTTGCGGTATTTGCTAATTTATAATATTTGTGAAGGCAAAACACTGGGAAAGTAAATATAAAGTGACAGCTAAGAGTCTGAAAGGCTTAGAAGAGCTTAAACTGCCATATGAATTTAGAGACAAAAATTAGAAATCAGGGCTAGCTGAAAAGAGAGGGTCCTAGTCAACAGCCTGGAAATGCAACTTGTTCCCCAGGAGAGCTATACCTGAAAAGTAAGGGCGGACCAGAAAGAGACAAGCTTCTGTAAAGATGAAAACATCTCTCCAAAACATGTCAGTTCTTGAGTGGATTAAGGTGATCTGTCTAAAACCTGACTCCTCAACAGAAAGAAAACAATAACTCCTTTCAAGCAGACCTCCAATTATTGCCACAATTTTTAACAGACAGGTGATCCAGATGTTGGAATCATCAGATTTTAAAAAAAGATGAGTATATTCAAGAAAATAGATGAGGAGGTAGCATTTAACCAGAGAAACCCTAACCTATATTGAAATGAAGAACTCAGTGCGGCCTTCCTGGGACCACAGGAATCTCTGCTCCCAGGCACCAGACACAGCTGCAGGTCGGGACCAGATAAAACAATGCATTTCTTCAAGAGGCTCTAGATTTCCTCAGAGGCACTGAGCCTTGTTTGAAAGACTGTTGGCCTGAGAGGACCCACATTCCTCTCTTAGCTTCTGTGTGCCCATGATCACAGATAAATCACTGTCACCTCCAAAGACTGACTAATAATCTAAATCCTACCTACATTTTGGAGAATGCTTTTGTAGAAAGAAATGGATTCCATTCTTCCTTCTATTCTTCTTCTTGCCCCCATTCACATCTTCTTCGCCTCTGGATCAGCCAAATCTACTCTGCTATAATAATTATTTCCATGTAGTGACTATCTATTATGTGTTAGATCTTGGCGAGAGGTGTCCTGCCTATCTTGTTTCATATCTTTTCATTCATCCTACAAGATTGAAGAAACAGAGGCTTGGAGAAGTAGTGAAATTGCTGGAGGCTATCCAGTGAGTAAGAGGTAAAGATAGGCTTTGACTGTAGGCATGTTTAGTTCCAAAGCCTGTCATAAGCTTGAGGGAAAACCAGGAGTTAAAGATGCCCTAAACAATTAAAACTATCACCTTGGTTGGCTATTCCTCAATGATGCCAATAGCATGCCACAATAGTGGGCAAGGAGCTGGCTTCTTACAACTGTATGGGAGTTTCCATTGAAATACAGTTGTTATGAAGATTGCCTGGTTTAGGAACAAAAAGCAAACAAAATCCCAAGCTTTAGCTGGAACTTTGAAGATAAAAAAGCTTTAGAAAAAAGTAAGAACTTATTGTTTAAAATGCTATTGAATGAGTTTCCTGGAATACCTATTGTTATTTTTTTTTAAAAAAACAACAACTTAGTGTTCTTTTAAAAGCATAGGACTGCTAGCAATTTCAGGAGGGATGGTAGAAGTCTTGTTCAATTAACTTTCCCAAATTGTGAGCAGAAATGTTATATGAAGCCCAAGGTAAGAGCTCTTCTAGAAAAGGCAATTGCCAATCAACAGCCATTGTTCATTTGTTTGTTGATTCATTCAATACTTTTCATGTTTAGTGTTGAAATACATAGACGTGTGCATAAATCAAATGTAATGATTTTAAAGAATGGTTGTGAATCAAACACGCAAGTAACACAAGGAATATAACAATACCAGTTCATTAGAAGGTACCCCCCTCAGTGCCTTTTCCCAATCAGATCTCATTGAAAAGGTACCTTTTGAGTGATGACTGAAGGAGGTGAGGGTGGGAGTCATGTATTTCTGAGGGAAGAACATTCGGAGCAGAGCTTTAACAGCTGTGAGGCAGCAACCTCTCTGATGTGTTCAAGAACAGTAGGAGTCCAGTTTGATTTGAATAAAGATAATGAGGAAGAGTTTTATGAAATGAGGCCAGAAACAAAAGGGGGCCTGATCCTGTAGCCTTGTAGGTCTTTCAGAACTTTGTTCTTCTTCTTTTTTAAAATATATTTTTATTGGTTTCAGAGAGGAAGGGAGGGGGAGAGAGAGATAAAAACATGAATAATGAGGGATTCACCAATCAGCTGCCTCCTGCACACCCCACACTGGGTATTGAGCACAACCTGGGTATGTGACCTTACCTGACCGGGAATCAAAAGGTGACCTCCTGGTTCATAGGTTGATGCTCAACCACAGAGCCAGGAGCCACACCTGCCCGGCCAGGACTGTGTCTTTATTCTGATGGAAATAAGAGCCATTGGTGTGTTTTGAGCAGAGCAGTCTCATGAACTGATTTACATGGGTAAGGGATCAATCTGGCTGAGGGCAGCAGCAGAAGACAGGTGAGAAAGACCATTGCAGCAATCCAAGCAAAAGATGATGTTGGTTTAGCTTAAGTGGTGGCAATGCAAGTAGTGAGAAGAAGTCAGATCATCTGTGTAATTTGGACAGGATTGGCTTACATATCTATAATAACTTACGTATGCTTCAGTATTATGTTCAGTAATACGTGCTCACACTTACCACTTTATATGCTCTTTATTCCCTTTTGCATCATAGATCTATCTGTGATCACATTCCTTCTTCCTTTAGATTTTCCTTTTGAGACGGTCTGCAGGTAGCCAACTTTTCCTTTTACTGAGACTGATTTTTTTCCCTTCCCTTGGTTGACAAGTATTTTCTCTCAGCAAATCAGAGCTATCACTCCAATCTTCTACAGTGTCCATGGTGAGTCCAAATGTAACTCTTGATGGTAATCATCTTTTTCTCTCCTACTGCCTTAAAATTCCCAGTGGGCTTTGTTGTTGAGCAATTTCTCTATGATAAGACTAGGTAGGGATTGCTTTATATTCATCCTGCTTGGTATTCTTTAAGATTCCTAAATCTATGAATCAATATCTAGTATCAATCATGGAAAATGTCAGCCATTATCTCTTCAAATATTGCCTCAGTTTCTTCCTTCTTCTTCTCTTTCTGGATCTTCACTCTATCTTCTCTGTCTTTGGCTGTTTATTCAGACTTTTCATCTCTTGTCTGTGCTGCATTTTGAAGTGTTTCCTTTGGCCTATTTTTCAGTTTACAATGTCTTTGTTCAGAAGTATCTAATCTGCTGATAAATCCATTTGTTGAGTTTTCTATTGCAGGTGTTATATTTATCATTTCTGAAAGTACTCTCTCATTGTCATTCAAATCTCTTACACTGTACTTTATGTTTCATATTTCCTGAAAATATTGTCAGTTTTGTATTTGATTTATTTTAAATTGTGGGTCTTATTACTTCAATATTTGAAAATTGAAGAGCTCCATTTCTGCTCAAATTTCTGCTCAATTTTACTCATGAAGACGTGTTTCTTTGGATATTTTTGGGTTTTGACTATGTGCATTCTCCTTACAAAAGTATTGTTTAATTAATAGATTTTATATTTTAGAGCATTTTTAGGTTTACAGCAAAACTGAATGAAAGCACAGAGTTGTTAACATACCCCTTGTGCCCCCATGCACAGAATCTCCCACCATCAATATCCTGTAGCAATGTAGCACATTTGTTACAGGTTTCTAGTGAATTTCAATTTAGTTTGCAAATCTGAATAATGACCAGCTTTTGTTTATAACTTGTCAGGGACATTTCTCCCTTTTTTGTTCAGCACCAAAGCAACTTTCCTTGAAGTGCCCTCCTGTTGAGAAAAGTAGTTTATATCTGGTCAGACTCACTCTGAAAATGAAGCTTTGAAGGAAAAGGTCTCCCATTAAACTCTCCACTTGACAGCTTTCTGTTCCTGTACCAGGGAGGCCATGAAAACTGAAGTTCAGATTTACAAGGCTTAGCAAATGTTCTCAGGGCAAGATTGGCTTCCTCCTATAAGAAAATAAACTTATCTGTGTTTTCTACCACAGGTAGAATTTGGCCTGAAAATCCCGCCCTACCCCCAATCTTGCAATGTCTTCAATGCAATTAACAAGGCTTAAAAAATATTTTCCTGTCTTTTTAGTTTTCATTGGATACCTGACCACACATCTTATCAGAGACAGAAGTCCATTCCTTTATTTGCTCAGTCAGCAAACAATATCTGAACATCTCCATGGTGGTGGATATTTGGGGGAGGCAATGATGCGTTAGTATTATTCCTGCCCTTGAGGTGTTTATTTTTTTTTCTTTATTGATTAAGGTATTACATCCTTGAGGAGTTTATAATCAAGTATAGGAGGAAGTGCATAAAGACTACTCATGCAAAATTTTGCTCAACTGTTGAGAAGTTCAATATTATTTATAATTCAGTCTTCCTGTATTTTTCCCAAAGGCAATTGGAGTAATTAAGAACTCAGCTTTGTGGCAAGGGACCCATGAATCATTATTCTGTACAAGCACCCCAGTTTTTCCCAGCTTCTAAGAGATAACAAAGCTCCAATAGAAAGGGACTGAGGGACAGAACTGGGGTGGAGATGGGGGTTCCAAGGATGTTGTTGCCAGCATAAACCCTGTTCTCTTGGGCCATTAAAATGCGAATATATGGTCTGCCTTTGCCTGTTATCTGAACCTGCTTCATTCATGTGAACCATGAGTTTGACCTTCCTGGGAAGCCTGGTCTCCCCAACATTGTCAAGGAGATCTTATGGGTGTCATTTCCCATACTAATCCTAGCAATAGATGTCACTTTGTTGGGTCAATTATTTTAAAGTTTCATGTGATCATAGAGGAATTCTATGGACATTAAAAATCTGAATGGGACCTGCACCAACCAGCCATAAATGTTAGGGTTCATTTGATACTTTGGGATATATTTTTTAAACCCAGGAAAATACTTAATACATTTTTTCATGATTAATAGAATCAATTTTATTTGTATAGCAGGGGAAAAAAATCTGACAAATCAACTTTAAATGGTGAGTTATTTAATACCATATCTATATACACACCATTCTGGGAACAGCAGATCTGAAAGGCAAACCAAGGTTAATGTTCTGGCAATCAGCTAAAGGTAATTGATTGAGATATTTCAGAGGAAAATAAAATTATTTTGACAG
This sequence comes from Myotis brandtii, assembly GCF_000412655.1. Classification (NCBI taxonomy): domain Eukaryota; kingdom Metazoa; phylum Chordata; class Mammalia; order Chiroptera; family Vespertilionidae; genus Myotis; species Myotis brandtii. Next base: position 940,718 of record NW_005368264.1, on the reverse strand, counting down.
TTTTCATTAGGATTACAACATGACAGTCAAAGGACTACCTAATTTGTCCCTAATCATGACAAATTGTTATTAATACCATTTTACAGATGCATTACACATCTGAGAGACAATCCCTGTACACATTAAAGCACAGATTAGAGAAATAGCCTCCTCCCCACTAGCCAGACCTTAGAATTCTTAAAATAGAAATACAACAGTAGTTTACTTCAAATAAAGTTCAAAGGCATGTTTAACACCTTAAATTTAGACAATAAGCAAAGATCTAAAAATATAAGGACTATTGAAAAGTAATGTTCTAGAAACTTTCACCAACTAATTGTAGCCCACATGAGTAATTTTTCTTTTTCTTTCTTTTTTTTTTTGAGAGAATGACTCACTAATGAGAAAATGTTGCCTTGCTCACAGAATATGCATTACATACTTGATGCAAATAAATCCTTTATCACTTTAGAATGGGTCATAAAGTCACAAGCTGAAGGGCAAGAAGTAAACTCTTTCCATTTACACACACATCTTAAGGTAGATTTGGGAGAGGTTGCCCAGCATTCTAGTAAGACAGCTTTGACAGCTTTCACTTTCCTAGCCTTGAGATCGTGTGTCTGTGTATCTGTGAGTGCTGGAAGAAAGGATCAGGGAAGAGAAAGTCCTGGGAGTGGGCTTGAGAAGCTGTATAACTTTGGGCCATTTTTATTTCCTTCTGAGAATCCAAGGAAACTCTAGAAAAGTAGTCTGGAGAGAGGAGCCTGGTGAGCCTGGTGAGAGGCCATCTAGGAAAGGAACACGAAATTGGGAAGTCTGGTTTTTGTTGTTCTTTTTTAAATTTTTTTTTTAAAATTATTTTTCAATTACAGTTTACATTTAATATTATGTGGTATTGAATTCAGGTGTACAACATAGTGGTTAGACAATCATAAACTTTACGAAGTGTTCCCCCTGATGTTTTCAGTACCTAACTGGCAACCATACATAGTTATTACAATATTATTGACTACTTTCCCTAAGCTGTACTTTACATCTCCATGGTTATTTTGTAGCTACCAATTGTACTTCTTAATCCATCACCCTTTTCACCAAGTCCCACTGGCAACCATCAGTCTGTTTTTTGTGTCTACAAGTCTGTTTCAATTTTATTTGTCCATTTATTTTGTTCTTTAGATTCCACAATAACTGAAATCATGTGGCATTTATCTTTCTCTGACTGACTTCTTTCACTTAGCATAATGCTCTTTAAGTCCATCCATGCCGTTGCAATTGGTAGGATTTCATTCTTTTAATGGCTGAGTAATATCCCATTGTATATATGTACCACAGCTTTTTTATCCACGTGTCTACTGATGGGCACTTGGGATGCTTCCATATCTTGACTATTGTCAGTAACACTGTAATAATCATAAGGGTGCATTTCTTTCAAAGTAGTGTTTTGGGTTTCTTTGGATATATACCCAGAAGTAGAATTGCTGGGTCATAAGGCAAAATTGGGAATTCTTGACTAAAGGCAAAAACAAGCCTGCTCCTAACATTTGTGTACTCTGGGCATTGATAATTATGAATCAATTGACAAACTTTTGAATAAAATATGTTGTATCTTCCTACCTTGAAATTTTACCTTCATAAATGACAAATTGAAAATTTGAGTGGGATTAAACTGTAAAGGAGGGACGGGTGGCCTAAATTGGCTGTGGGTGATAGGGGGTGGCGCCCCAACCCCCCTCCACGGGCCTTGCTCTGTGTGTGACAGGGTAGAGCCATAACCTATGGACATAAAATTTTCTGTAAAGCTATTATTCTTTTTTTGAGAGTTTTTGTATTTATTATACTAAACAGCCTAAGTGCCCATCAGAAGATGAGTGGATTAAAGCTATTATTCTTATATAAAACTTAATATTGGTAATTACCAATTAAATTTAAAGGCAAAAATATAGACTGCAATTAATGAATATGACGTTTTCAATAAGAAGAATTAAAACGAAGCTGATATTTAAATATGTTGTTAAATGTTATTCCATTTTACTAAATATTCTTATAGAACTATTTGCAGTTCATCTTCCAACTAGTTGCCAACATAAAGAAATGGTATCACGCTTCTTGGTGTTGTGCCTACATGCACACATTTAAGGGAAGAATGAATTGTTTGCAAAATATTCCTCTGCCAAGTCCAACTCGTATAAATATTGCACCAACCCATGAATATCTCCAGAATCATGAATTGGAACACAAAGAAGAGCAAGAAAAATGATGTTCAGCCCTCCTGGGAAATGATCCTTTGTTCTGCATGAAGCTATTACCTCCATGCTGAAGGTAAGGTTTGACAAATTAATTTGTCTTAAATATTTTTTTAACTTTAGTACATCTGCCGCCTACATCCCCCTTTGGCCCCTCGCTGTATCCATATTCACTGTCAATAGGGGCATAACCCAGACCTTCATGGTATTTGGGTATCGTGGCTTTGGTTTTTACCAGTAGGATATAGGGAAAGGGATGAGAAGAAACATTTCCCCAGGGCCTGAACCGTGTCAGTTAGAAGCATGAATATTTAAAGTTAGAATTTGCATGTTGCCACAGTTGAGAAGCAGATTCCAACACAGAGGCACCCATGTGCTTCATATCACGTTGTGTGTGTGCTTGTGATATGTGGGGCTCTCTTCAGCATGGAGCCCTGGGCAGGACACCTTCCTGCTCAGGTCTCGGAGAGGTACTGACAAAAGAGGTTTATGGATTCCAGAGTCATTGTATCTGTTTTCAGAAGCCCCTGGGAAGCGCACTCATATTGCATAAAGCTCTTTCACAGATGGCCTGGGAGGCCGGCACCCCGGGAGACGGCCTTGGGAGGGCTTGTTCTCTGATGGCTGGGGTGCAGGAGGCGGCAGAGAGGTAGACATGGGTGGGGACAGGAGGAGGGAAAAGCATCATGTGGAGTGTGACTCTCTTGTGAGAAGGTTTCCATAAAAACAAACTTTGAACTAGACTGGTGATTGTTCACATGGATGTCTCTAGATTCAAACAGTTTGGGATGTTTTCTGAAGTGTTTTTCCTTCATCAGTATCGGTCAGGATTCTTCAGATAACCCAGCAACTCTCTCAGCATCTATTAAGACTCCATTTCAGGAATGGAACGTTCTCCAGAGCCCCATTTCAGCTGCTACAATAAGGGAAGATGAAAGGAATGGAAACTACCCACCTCCATGGTAGGCTCCGCTTGGAAAGTATTTGTTATTTCTGGCTCCTTTTTTTTTTTTTTGCGAGGATACAGAGATTAAAGTCATGAGAAAGAATAGCACAAAGCTACGTGATTATGAAAAACTGGGCTTTTATTGAACATTCTATAATTTCTAGAAAAATAAGACCCCTACGTTCTGCACAGTTTTAATCAGTTCCATTGGGGGGTGGTGGTGGTGGTGGGGGGGGTCTGTGATTTATGCTACTAACCAACCAGCTGCTTTGCATTTTAAAATGACAATACTAAAAAACCGAAAAGAAGGAGGGTTGGTTGCTATGGAAATTATTCCATGTACTTATGATAGGTGAGTGTCTGGATTTGAAATGTGAGGTGGCCTCAGAAGAGTTTACACTGCAATCACAGTGAAAAAAATGTCCACTACCTAAGTGAGAAGAACATTGTTTGTGTTGGGGAAACTCCCTGATATCCTTACACTTATCCAACCATGGGAATGTAACCCTTTATATTAACAGTGTGGTCGGAAACTGAAAATCCCCACCCTGTTATTTGTGTTTTATCAGCTGGCATATCAGCACCGAGTGTGGAAGAAAATGAATACACGTGCCCTTTCAGGCCGGGAGTGGGGCTGGCTCCCTGATAAATATTCCAACACTGTCGTGATGGTGTGGATATGCCAAAATGTCACGGCCTGAAACAAAACCACTCTAATGAGCAAATGCGTAGTCTCTAAAGGGGTTTTCTAGACAAATTGAAAAGCCATCTGCTATGTTTAAAGGATTGAGCACAATGAACAACAGTTTGAACACAAACGCCCCGTGCTACACGCTGGGTTTATGTTGGTGCTGGGATTCTCACAACCCTGGGAGGGAAGTGGGGCTGGTTGGAAGAGGCAAGGATCCTGCTGGCAGGACAGGGGGTGCTCGGGGTCTTTGTTTAGTAACTTCTCACTGAGGAGAAGCTGCTCCCAGACCGGCAATGTGATAGTTTCCATTGGTGTCTAAATAGTCTGCAAAGTCTAAAGACTTGACTTCTCCTGGTAGGCTTTGGGAAGGTGTTGGAGTTCTTTAAAATGTGTTTGCTGGAGCCCAGCTGGTGTGGTTCAGTGGTTGAGCAATGACCTATGAACCAGGAGGTCACAGTTCGATTCCTGGTCAGGACACAGGCCCGGGTTGCAGGCTTGATCCCTAGTGTAGGGCGCACAGGAGGCAGCCAATCAATGATTCTGATCCATGATTCTCTCTCATCACTGATGTTTCTATCCCCCCTCCCTCTCCCTTCCTCTCCCTTTAGTGTGTGCTGTAGTTATCAGTCAAGAGACTCTGATTGCTAAGTCACAAGACTTTATTATGTAACAAGAACCGTGGACTTAAGAACAAAAATCAAAGTTCTAGCTTGAATATGAGTGTGCTACAAAAACTCCCGAGGAAAAAAATAAAATCTCAGCTGCTCACAAATGAATATGAGTGTGCTACAAAAACTCCCGAGGAAAAAATAAAATCTCAGCTGCTCACAAAGACTAGGACTATGGTTCCCTGTAACCCAGTGTACAGATTAGGGTCACCATGTATGTCTCTGTTTTATGGGACAGGGTTATTATGCTGTCACTTGCACTGAACTCATGCATTTGTGCCAAACACTAAGAGACTGTTTCCAGGCAGTGAGATGTCACCGACAATACTGTTGTTGCTGTGCCCTGGAGATGTAAAATAGTTCATGTCCCCCCTGAGTATCAGGAAGTAATTTAAGGCTCCATGAGAATGTAGACTCTCATTATTATATTTAGAGATAATGAGGATAAATGTGCAGAGGCCACTGGTGCACGGTGGCTTCAAGAGTTCGCCAAGAGTGGACAACGCTATTTGGCAGGACTACACATGGACACACAGGGAGCAGCTGACAAGCTCCGAATGCTCTCTTTCCTAAATCGATTTGGTTATATGGTGCCCATCCCCTATTCTTTATGACGATCTGCCGAACATTGGCTGAATCAAAATTGTTTTGTTAGGAGCTATTCATATCACCTTAGGGAGGCTGGCTAATATTACAGTTTAATCCCACTCATAAATTGGCGTTTTTATCTCTGTCAAGACTGGTAGGAACAGGATTTTAATAATGTTAGAGCCACAAATCTCTTATGTCCAAGACTTTGTTCTCCTTGGTAGCTCTATTACCAGCATGGAAAAACAACGGATATTCCTTCTTAGTCATTGAGACGGCTATCACTGGTCATGTCAACAGGTTGCAGTTGGTTGAAAAGTGACATGGGACTTACCATGGAGAACTCTGGCTTCTCTTGTCACCAAAACTATTAATGGAGTGGTTCTTAATCAGGGATGATTTACCCCTCCTAACCCAGGGGACATTTTTATGTCTGATTGTCATGACTGGGGAGATACTGCAGCCATCTGATAGGTAGAGACCAGGAATTCTACTAAACATCCTACAATGCACAGGACCTCCCACCCCCACAACAAAGACTTGGCAGGTAGAAGATGTCAACAGTGCTGAGACTGAGCAATGCTTTCCTTGAGAGTTTCTGAGTAAAGGGTTTCAAAGCTGCCAGGGGTGGGGTAAAAAACCACAGGCCTGGGTCAGATCCACCCCCCATTGGCTGGGAAAAAGAATCGGGTTGGTGGTGATAAGGTGTGAGCCAGAGCGTTCTTGCTATGAGGAAGACAGAAGGCCCCACTCTCCTCTGGGAACCACATGCGTACTGCTCACACCTCACTGCTGATTTCCCAGCATAAAAAGCATTCAGCGTGTACTTCCCCTCTTCCTGGTCATCCTGCGGGGAGGAAGGAAATCAGAGTAATTAACAGCATGCCACATCCCCGTTCACCTCCCATCCAAACATGCGAGGGGTTGTAGATGGCACATGTGTGGCAGTTTGCATGTCAATCTTTAATGAGGAGGCTTTTAGGAACTGCACATCACCTGCACAACAACATATGCAGGTGGTGTGGCCAAGCAGCTGCAGAATAACTAATCAGGCTTCCAGGTTCCAACGGTTATGTCAAGATCCATTCATGTTAAGCCAGCCTGGGACCTGCAATCTACTGTAAACGAAGCTAATTTAATAAGGGCATCTGCTGGGCTCCCTTGTACATTGTGTTCAGCCGGCATTCCCTTCTTATCATGGGTGAGGTGTTTGTTTTTGTGTCTCCTGACAGCGGCTCTTCCCTCCATGAAGCCTGGAGCCTTTGCCAGCTTTCCAGCCACCTTCTGAATAAATCATCTCTGTTCCATCAGGTGGCAGAGAGGGCATTTTGGATTGTCTGTGGCAGATGGTATGACACACCTAATTGAAGTAATATATCTTTCAGGCAGTCTTGATATGCCATAAGGAAATGTACAGCATGTCACCTGGTGACAAATCTCCACTGGCTGAAACAGGAAATTTGGAGTGAATGTGTCGCACTCAACAGAGACACGGCATTTTTCAAGGGAAAAAACCCATCTCTATTGCCACAGGAGCAACAATGAGCACCTCTATAACATTACATAATTGTCCTTCCTTTTTTTGTGGTTGGAACAATGAAGTTCCAGTCTCTTCTGTGCATCCTTGCCAACACTGGTATCTGCTTGATGGTGGCCATTCTGGCAGGAGTGGGGTGATGTCTCATGGTGGTTTTTATTGCATTTCCCTGATGATTGGTGATGTTGAACATCTTTACATGTACCAAACGAATAGCAACATCACTAGACATTCAGCTTTACTGAGGCAGACATTTGTGCTGGTCACATCTAAGAAGGGCATCCCGAGCTCTATGAGCCAATTTAGGACTAATATTATACTACACTGGATAGAAAAGGCCACCTGCTCAAAATTAGGCACAACACAGGAAAGGAATGGCTTTCAAAAGCCCAGATAGAGGTCCATCACTTAGAAAATCAACCTCCCTTCCTGACTCCAGGATCCACAAGACGGGAATCCATCTTCTAATAGAGTCTCACCGAGGCCTCATGGGAGGGAAACACCAGCTTGGGAGCTGACTTCGGCCAGGGCTTCCAGGCACGCTCAGAACCAGCCGTGGGGAGGACAGTTCCAGGATGAAGATTCAGTCCCACCAAGTGGGGGCCTTTATATATTGAGTCTGGGTCTTCAGGTGGAAGGGGTTTTGGCAGAGGAGCCAATAGGTGGGAAGAGACCGGCCCTTTTGCAGAGCTGGGGTGCAGTTTTCTTTAGCGTCATGGGGTGTTTGGGGGGTTGGCGGTGCAGTGAGGAAACCACTCCCGAGAGAACTGCTATCACAGGGTGGTAGCAGGGCTGTGGTAAAGAGAAAACTGTATGATACTACATTAGAGAGAAAGGAGTCAGAAGAGGATTATGAGGGTAGGAGTGACCAGAGGCCTGCAGCCTCCTGCACCCCACATCTCATCACTGCCCAGGCTGAGCTGATGGGTGGCGGGTGGGGGTGGTGTCAGCCCTTCATCCTGCCTGGGCCTCACAGACTCCATGGGCCTCACCCAGCCCAGACATGCATAGAGAGACAGAGCCCATCCCAGGGCCTTGCTACAATTTCTTCGAGGCCTGGTCCTTATCATTTATTATAAATAATGATCAATGTGGGAGGTATTTCCCCACCCGAGGATTTGCCAATCTATTCTTTTAAAGCTTGCAAGAGTCAGTTACTTTAAGCCCCTCGTGCCCGCACTCTCTGACTCTCCCTCCCTGAGTTGTCAAAGGCCCTGGCTGTTGTTAATACTCCTATAGTAGGTCTATGCGTCGTGCACTGTTGTAAGCCCCTTGTATATATTCACCCTTTTAATCCTTACAAGCACTTTGAATAGGTTACCTAGTTAGTCCTTACAACCTCCTTGTAAGATAATTATTATTCCAGGTTTTCGGAAGAGGAAACTGACTAGTAAGCAGTTAAACAATTATATTTGTATATGGGTTGTATCTCTCTATACATATATGCACACATTGCATATTAACACATTTTTATTCTTGTTTTTGCTTCAAAATTATGTTTATTATAGAAAATTTGGAAATACAGACCCCCTCTCTACCCAAAGAAAGTATTAATCAATTTCATCATCAGAGATCACCTCTATCAACATATTTGCATATCTATTCATGGTCTTTTATGTAACACATTTGTATTTTGTTTTTTTCCCCCACTTTATTTCATGTTATGTATGAAAGCATGTGTGATGATTTCAATGTGTCATGCACTGTTTTATATATTTTATAAATATTAACTCAGCAATTCTTATAACATTTTTATATAGGTGCTATTATTATGCCTGTCATATAAATGAAAGAGATTAAGTAATTTGTCAAGAATCTCATACTAGTGAATGGTGGAGCTCAGATTCAACTCAGACAATCTGGTTTGAATCCCATTTTTAATTATTCTGCCCTCCCAACTCTCATATGTACATAGATTGCAAAATTGGAATCGTGTTGCCTTCAGCATGCATTAATATAGCAGGTTTTATTTTTTATTCTAATCTTAACTATTTATGGAAATAAAGATTTCATCAAGGAATAGATCATGCCAGTAACAGCAGCTAAAAAAGCAGGTAGAAAAAATGTACTCCTTAACAGACGCGCACACACACACACTAAACCAAAGAAAAAAGGTTTGTATTTCTAGTCAAATATTGAATCATTTGACATGTAGAGTCGTGCTCACATGGGTCACTTAAATAACACCCGATGTATTTAATTGGCTCTGTGTGTTTGATTAACTGCAGAGGGGCAGAGATCTGGCTGGCAATCAGTTAACTGCTGGGGGCACTGGATATGGACAAGACGCTTGGGGGGTTTAGGGATATGTAGGACACGTCAGCAGAACTCTTGCTGATGATCTAGCTATGGAGGCAAGACACATATGCATAGAGGGTTGTTGTATATTGAATGCTTATGTCCTCCTCCAAAATTCATATGTTGAGGTCTCTAGTCTCCAATGTGATGATATTTTGAGATGGGGCCTTAAGATGTTCGTTAGGTTTGGATGAGGTCATGAAGGTATGACCCTCATAGTGTCCTTACAAGAAGAGACAGCAGAGAGCTTTCTCTCTCTCTTTCTCTCTCTCTCTCTCTCTCTCTCTCTCTCTTCCCTTTCCAGCCTTGAAGAAAAGGTCAAGTGGACACAGGGAGAGACGGTGGCCACCTACAGGCTGAGAGACTCTCTGAATAGAGCCTACCTTGCCGGCACCTTGATCTTGGACTTTCCAGGCTCCAGAACTGTGAGAGATAAATTTCTGTTGTTTAGACCACCCGGTCTATGGTCCTTTGTTGTCGCAGCCTGAGCAGACTAATACAGGAAGGGAATTTTAAAAAGTTGTTTAAGGCAGTAAGTGCTTAGCACTAAGAGTAGGATATAATCAATATTTTGGAACAAGGAGGGGGTCTGAGCAGCTGTGGTGGCCTGGTAAGGACTTGGGGGAGGGGGAGAAGCTGCAGACTCATGAGGCAGAGGATTCAATGACTGACCGTGCAGATTCTAAATGTGCTTACTCATGATTCACGTGACCAGTGTGAGCAAGCAGAGCTCCTACCAGGGCTCTGTATTTGCTCTTCTCTCTGAATTGTGTATTCTTCTCCCCTCTTTCCCTGGTCACCTTTCCACCTGCTCAGACTCAGGCTCAGCTTAAAAGTCTCATCCTCAGGAAACTGGCTGACTCCCAGGCTTGGTTGTGGTCCCCCCTTTCAGAATTCACTGACCTTTCTCTTCAGGGCACTTTCCATAGTGATATTTAAATTCTTGATTTGTGTGATTTTTTTTTTTTTTGGTAATGCTTGTCTGCCCATTAGACTGCAAACTCTGCAAGCACTCAGTTTGGGCTTGTTTCCCTATTATTATCCTGAATTCTGGCACAGTCTTCATACACATTAGGTTCTCAATAAACGTTTGTTGATTGACTAAGTGGACGAATGGCTATTACTCTCTAACAGAGAGCCCTTCCTTGCTGCAGCAGTGATATATTTTAAAGACTGCATCTTTTTTTTAGGTTGGAGGGAAGGACCACAGATATAATCAAGAGAAATACATTGTGGTCTCCTAGTCCATGTTTTAAAAATAAGCTGGTTGGCCCTGATCTGTCTGAGCCCTCTTTAGAGCTTCAGCTTGCTGCTGATTTATAGAACTAGAGGGAGGAAGCTCATGGCCAGATGACAAAATAGACTGGGTGGAATTGATAGCCATATAATAGCTCAGGTCGAGCTGGGCTGTGGTTCAGATATTCCTTCAAACTTTTACAACCTGCCAACTTATTGGAACAGACTGAGAAGAGGGTTTTCTCAATTATCGTTTTCTTTTTTTAGGGTCTGCTTAAAAATACAAAGAGAATGGACTAACCTGCAGACATTTGCACTAGCAGCTTTTTCAGGTACTAAAGGTAAAACAAATTTAACTCTATTTCCTTTTGGGGCACCGAGCTCCTTAAGCATTTAGAAAGAGAGGAGGAAAATCAAACCAAGGGTGTTTTTCCTTTTCTGTTGGGTTCTCTGTGAATGTCCTTTGACTATACTCAGCTGCCCCAGTTCCCAGCTTCCTGTGGTATCACATGTTTCTCTCTCCCTCCGGCCTCCACAAAGCGTGGCCATTCATGGCCTTTCCTGCAAATCACAGAAACCAGAAGGTGTGGCATGGTCAAAGCTTTCTCCTTTGGTCTTTTGTGGAAGTGCAAACCCCAGGACATTAACAAGCCTTCCATCTCCAAGCCCCAGCTTCCTGTGGTATCACATGTTTCTCTCTCCCTCTGGCCTCCACCAAGCGTGGCCATTCATGGCCTTTCCATGCAGATCACAGAAACCAGAAGGCATGGCATGGTCAAAGCACTTTTTCCTTTGGTCTTTTGTGGAAGAGCAAATCCCAGGACATTAACAAGCCTTCCATCTCCAAGGCCTTTGTGTAGGAGCTAAAAATGGCCAAACTAATTTTGTCAGTGGTCCAATGATCAAAAACAAGACTCAGTATATTGACAGGCTAATAATGTTTAGGAGACCTTTCCTAATAGAGAAATCCCTTCCAACATCTGCCTCACACTTATAATGGCTGGTGAACTCTGGTTTTACCAAAACTATGCCATGAACAAATATGACTCCAAAGACATGTCACATGTCTAAATGTTGGGACACTCCCCTTTTCCACTGGTCACTTATTATATTTCAAATGCAGCTGAGAAACAGCCAGGAAGTAATATTTTATTTATTTATTTAAATATATTTTTATTGATTTTAGAGAGAGAGAGGGCGAGGAAGAGAGAAACATTGATGAGCGAGAACCATTGATTGGCTGCCTCCTGCATGACCCCTACTGGGGATCAAACTCACAACCCATTGGCCAGGCGCAAGTCGGTGTCTTGTTCCTGGGTGTGGCTAGCAGAGGCTTAGACTTCTGGGAAGAAGCTCCTTGGCAAGCACATGGCTGCCCCAAAATGGAGGACACAGGGTAAGATGGAGGGCGTAGTCCTCGCCCTTTCAACTCCAAAGACATGTCACATGTCTAAATGTTGGAACACTCCCCTTTCCCACTGGTCACTTATTATATTTCAAATGCAGCTGAAAAACAGCCAGGAAGTAATATTTTATTTATTTATTTAAATATGTTTTTATTTATTTTAGAGAGAGAGAGGGCGAGGAAGAGAGAAGAGAAACATTGATGAGCGAAAACCATTGATTGGCTGCCTCCTGCATGACCCCTACTGGGGATCAAACTCACAACCCCAACATGTGCCCTGACCTGGAATCAAACCAGCAACCAACTGAGCCACACTGGCCAGGGCCAGAAAGTAATATTTGTAGAAATCAAATGGATTTTTCAATACTCATATAATAAGTTCATGTACTTTCTTTATATAGCCCCACTGGTTCTCGCTCATCGATGTTTCTCTCTCCCTTCCCTTCCTCTCTCTCTTTCTAAAATCAATAAAAATAATCTTTAAATAAATAAATAAATAAATAAATACTTTCTGGCTATTTCTCAGCTGCATTTCACTTTGTGCCTATATATTCTGGCTGTATACAAAGTTTTAACAAGCTTAAGCTGGGTTTTCTGCTCATAATATATTATAAACATGCATTAGAAAAAGCAAACCCATTAGAGTGAGCACAATTGATGGCCAAATTGTGCTGGAGGATGCAGAGAAAAGAGAAAATGCAGATTCAAGAACTACAAAGAAACAAACATCGCAGTAGCCCAAGGCCATTTTGTGTAGGGGAGGAGCCCTCTCCACCCTCATTGAAAAACATTTCTGTATTACAATCCTGCAGGGCAATAGGATGTTTATAATGTTGACCCTGAATTGCAGAGCAAAATAAAGGCAAAATCATGACAAATAACCTCTGTTTAAGAGGCAGAGAAGCATTCAATGTGTTTTAGAAATATTTTCAAATAAAATAGTTCAAATAAGACACATTCAAGGGCTCTAATGGGCAAGTTACAGTTATCTAGAAAATTCATTTTTGTGAAACACCATATTTTATGATAATGTCAAATAAGTCAGGTGTGTTATGTGGGGAGAGCTGAAGAGTACAGATGATACAATCTTGATTTGATAGACATACTGAAATATTCAAGAGACATTATTTCCTCAAATAAAATCTAACAATTGTATATTGTCTCAGTTTCTAACGTGTCTGGAGTTGGGAATTAGGGAGAGGGAGACAAAAATAGGACTCTATCTTATATCCAAAATGTTTGCACCTACAATTGGGAGGCTCTGGGGAAGATAAATTCTCCAACCTGTGTAAAGTTCAGACAGTCTGATCAACAACAGATTGAAATAATTCAGTTAGCAAACATTTTCAGTAGAGTAAAGGAATTGCATTTAAACAACTAAAATCCGGGGAAGAAAACCTTAGCGTCCTGAAAAGCTTGGCTCGCCATGTCTCAGGATTGTATCTGGCAGACCGAAGGGCACTCCAATCATGCTCACGCCCCTTCAGATTCACCTGGCGTCCCTGTAGGACACCGAGGACATCTCCTCCTCCCCTGTCATTAGATTTGTTTTTGTCTGCCGTCTCGGCTACTATGGAGATAAATGCTTTGAAATTACCCAGAGAGCAGTAGATTAGTGGTTTTGTTTTTCAAATATCTTAGGAAAAGATTTGAAAATTATTATTTGTGAGGTTGTAAGTAGATACTTAATGAAGCATGGCAAATTGAATATCCCCTCCAGACATACCGAATTAGCACCGTAGACCAAAGACCCACAAAATAAAACTGTTCTAAGCTAAAGGCAGAAATCCTCAGGGTACCTCACTTACCTCTGCTTCCCAAATTTCACTCCTGGGAATGAGCCCTGTTGTCGGTTGAGCACATCATTTTGAGCTTCCTCTGTCTCGCAGGGCCTGATGAAGGCTATGAGATGCTGAGCAGTGTCTTGCCTGTCATCAATTTGGAGACCTTCCCCATAGGCCAGTGGTCGGCAAACTGCAGCTCGCGAGCCACATGCGGCTCTTTGGCCCCTTGAGTGTGGCCACGAAGTTTCAGTCGCACTGTACGTGTGCGCCCGCACGTGGTATTTTGTGGAAGAGCCACACTCAAGGGGCCGCAGTTTGCTGACCACTGCCATAGGCTATTCAGTCCCCGGGTCCCAGTCATTACACAACTTTTTCATGAATCCTGTGTGATAACCATCTATAGTGATGTGATCAATGAGAATGAGCAATGATGACTTGGGATCCTCTAAGGACTCAAAGAATCCTTGTAAGTTCTGTGATAAAGATTTGCCTATGGTAAAATGAACATTCAACTTAGAGATAGCCCACCCCACTCCTATCTGTCCCAGGTCAGATATATTTCCTTTATGTCTCTGTGCCACAAATTCAATAGATGCACCTTATTTTTAGGCCCAAGCCCCTACTAGTAATAATGGCTTCTCTTTACATCAGTTATTTTCCTAATTCTGACTCTATTGATGAAAGCCCAATTTTTTCACCTCTGGTTCACCTGCTTTGGAAGGGAGTGGACTCTTGAAGTTCAGTCCTGGTATGACTATGTAATAAATGCTTTGGAACTATATGGAGAGAAGTAGATTAATGGTTCTCCCTACTCTAAGTCAATGACTGAATTGTCCTGGCGATGAACTTGGATTACTGTGTGCTATCTCACACTATACCCAGCTGGTTTCTACTCATAATTGATGGAGGACTATAGCTCAAAATGGTGAATGGAAATAACTACTGAGTAATTTTTAAAAAAATATATTTTATTGATTTTTTACAGAGAGGAAGGGAGAGGGATAGAGAGCTAGAAACACCGATGAGAGAGAAACATCCATCAGCTGCCCCCTGCACACCTCCCACTGGGGATGTGCCTGCAACCAACGCACATGCCCTTGACTGGAATCGAACCTGGGACCTCTCAGTCCACAGGTCGACGCTCTATCCACTGAGCCAAACTGGTCAGGGCCTGAGTAATTTTTAAAGACATTATATTTGAAGCATGTCCATATGTTTGATCCATTGTGAAATTCAAAACAGTCTTGTGTAGAAGGTAGTACAGAGATTAGTTTTATCATCTTTATTTTACAGATGATGAAACTGAAGGAGAATGACTTACTCAAAGTCACATATCTAGGAATTGACAGAAAGGAAAATGGCCTGAGACCATCTGGATCCTCTATATTTCCTACTTCTGGCTGCTGCCTCTCAGCCATTCTAGAGTATCATGTGATGTGATATGCCAACTACCACCACCGCCAGCACCACAACAAATCGATGTTGTCCACTGGATGTGAAGGTGATGGTATGGATCCCAGGAAAGGCAGGTGTGAAACCATTCATCTTCTTGTCCCTTATGTGACAATGACGGACATTTCCAAGTTGTTTGGGATTCATGAGTACAGAAGCCTTGAAATGAGATAAAACTAATTGGTCCCTCTGGCAATGAAGTCTTTGATTGGATGGCATCTGGGTCTATCTAATCAAGGGGACAATCATGGATAATGAATAGACTGATAGCCGCTTCCATTAAAGGGTAGAGAAAACCAGAAAATGCCTACAAATGTATGACATACCAAATAAAAAAATGTTATGTGCCCCTCCTTATTTTATTTATTTTTTGTTCTTTTTTTTACATTTTTAATTCTTTCAATTAGAGTTGACATTTAACATTATTTTATATTAATTTCAGGCGTGCAGCATAGTGATTATATAATAATATACTTTACAAAGTGTTCCCCCTGATATTCCAGTACCCACTTGGCACCTTGCGGAGTACAATATTATTGATTACATTCCCTATGTTGTACTTTACATTCCCATGACTATTTTGTAACTACCAATCTATACTTCTCAATCCCTTCACCTTTTTCACCCGGTTCCCCAAACCCCTCCCCTCTGACATCCATCAGTCTGTTCTCTGTATCTATGAGTCTGTTTCTGTTTTTTTGTTTATTTGTTAGTTTATATTGTTCTTGAGTCCACATATGAGTGATATCGTATGGTGTTTGTTTTTCTCCCTTCCTTACTTTAAATCTGATGAAACGAATGAGTTTATATATAGCATGTCTTCCCTCTAGAGTAGAAATTCTGGGATGAAACTGGCAAAGGCCAGGAGCAGATGACTGTGTTACTGACTCCGGCCTCCCCTGCTCACCCTCAGGTCAGAAGCACATTTCAAAGGAGTCTTAACTTCCCCACTCCCGTGCTCCTGCTAGCTCAATTAGAGGGGCCAGCCTGGCCTTTTCATCAAGCCCAGGGGGAATGCCCTTTGATAACCGTGGGGATGCTAAGGCTGCTGGAGAGAAAGAATGAGAAGCTGGCTGCAGCTGACTATTTGATCTCAGAGTTGGGTCATGGTGAGAGCAGACACCACCTGTGAGGATAGTTTCATGCCAACTGTGGTGATCAGTCCTCAGTCTCTGCCAGGCTGACTGGTTCGAATGCAGGCATTTACCTTCGCTGCACCTTGAATGACGGCCTCTGGATCACAGTGGCGTACTCGGTGAGCCTGGAGATCCAGATAATCATGCCGGGCTGCTTTCTAAAGCAGGAGGCTTGTTCAGGCTCTGTGTTCGGGCTTCCTGCTGCAAGTGTTACCGAGCAGAGATATGTTGTGAAACAGACCCCAGAACCTGACTTAGGCACTAAAGCCTTTCTATTGCTCAAGCCCACCCCATCCTTACCCCACTACCACTTCTCACTTAGATCCTGAGAGTACCGGCCTTTTCTCTGACTGTTTATTTTTAACCAAAAGAGAAGAAATAACCATGGAGAAATGAAGAGTAAAACAGGGCACCAAGGCAGATAGAAGAATGGAAAACCAGGCAGGTTTTTGAAGGGCTTGTATACGTGGGCAAAAACAAGTCTTAAAACCAGGCCCCATGTGAAACAAAAGCCTCTTCTTTCCTTTGTGCTCTTGACCTCAGACAACCAAGTTTCCTTCAGGACAGCCTCTACCCTCATCCACCAATATACACCCACAGTTGACCTCACAACCTCAGTGCTTGAACAGTACACTGAGGACAGTAGGTTCCCAGGAGTGCGTGGTGAAAAAGCAAAGTGCTCTCCCTCAGAGAGCAGCCAGGCATGCGGCCCCTTCCCCTGTGCTAATAAATGACCATTACAGTGTACACAGAGCCACCTCCCTTGGAGATATCATAGTCTGAATGGAGCTGGCCTCCCTCTGATGTCCACAGTAGATACAGAGCCAGCCTCTTTTGAGGTACTTTAGTGGGGAGCTTTAGGGTACAGAATAAGGAATAAGGAAGGAGTCACCTAAAGTAGATCAACTGCTTCATCTCTATTTGGTCCAACTTTTCAGAAGCCAGAAGACTGAAATATGAGAGAAGTAAATAGACATTGTATTTGTCATAAAAATTAAGGAAATCATAACATTAGAGTTAGTGCTCAGTCCTTATAAATATGCCATATGGTTCACGATTGCCCCTAAGAAACCCCATATACAAAGATGCTAGAAGAAAGCAACAGATTACGGTTCATTTCAACTTGGGTTTATGAACAAGCATGATGCCTGACCTCCCAGAAAAGGAACTTCGGAAATAGTTTTGGCTCCCCTGCTGGGAGGATTAGAGTTTTGCCTAAATCAAATGGCATTAGTGACAGTCAGATTGTATCATTCAGAACTACTACCAGGAGGTAACAGGTCATCTCCAATGTGGTCTGCAAATATTTCAGAAACATTTGCTTTTGTAGCAATGCATGCTGCTCTGTGGGGTCCACATGAGTTGTTTTCATTTTCACAAGGTAGTACTCTGCTGGGACAGAAGTGGAGGAATAAATTATTTTTTTCTGGTTAATGCCTCAGATCAGACACCTTCCTGAATCAAGTATTGTTGCTGGCAGGATTGCCTAAAAGCATAACACGTGACTCGTGGCATTTAAAACAAGGCCTGGTGTGGAGTTCCATTTTTACCTACTGTGCCGTTTGCACTAATGAGAGCTTCACAAAGAAGACCAATTTGGCCTGGGTGGTTCTAGCCACAGCAAAGGGAGGAAGGAGACAGCTATTAACAGGAAGCCATATCACGGGGTTCCTTTTATGAAAATAGAAAAACATAGTGTTAACTTTTTTAAAATACAGAAAAATATCAACTCACCATTGTTTACTGACTTGATTTTTTAAAAACCATTCTCTGTTAGGACCAGGAGGGCTTGAGCACAAGACCTGCTGGGATGTGATTAAAGCCTGGGTTCAGAGAGGACCTCTGGGTGTGATCCAGGCTATAGAATTCATGAAGATGGGGTACATCAATTCCAGTGGAGCTGGAGTAGGGATGTCCCATTCAAGGAGAGGACACAGGGAATCCTCCAGGCTGTGCTTGAACACCCAGAGGTCAAGTGGACATCAACATGACCTTGGAGATGGGACCATGGGAAGGGAAGACACCTGTGCTCTGGAGAAGCCCATTAACAAGCTCCACTAAGGGGTGGGGCTTAGAGCCTCCATGAGCCGTCAGTGTCCCAAGGCTTCACCCTGATGCCTACTGCCCTCTCTATGTGCTTTTATTTTGCATCTTTCCCAGCCTATAGGATCAGGGAAGGATTGAATCTGAGCCAAAGAAGACTTTACAATGTAATGTGACATCAAGGCTGGGATTAAGATGAAATAAGTGAGGTGAGTCATGCAAATGAGGGATCAGATTTTATTTTATTTAACTTTATATTTTATTCATCATGGAGTCTGGGGGATCGCATTTCTAAAAATATCTCATAAAGTACTGTTTATCTTAATTACTGAGTTTTAGTGAACACCCTTAAATTTTGTGCCTGAGGGGAGGGCCTCACTTGTTTCACCTTAGCTCCATGTGTTGCCCCTTGCTTTGTTTTAAGATGTGATTTCAATAGCAACAGCCCAAACTGATGTTTCCTCATTGTATGCTCATGAAGTTTAGGGAATGGTATCATCAGGTGGCATGGGAATGAGATGGTAAGCAGTCAACAAATTTCTGTGGCTTTGGTTTCTATTAAGTATTGGCCATCTCTTCGAGGTCATTTTCACACCCGAAGTTTATTTAAAATCATTTGATTTCTTTAAAAGTAGAAACTGAGCACAGGCATGTTTCAATTTAGCACTGAAGAAAAAAATAAAAGGAAAGGAAGAAAGAATCCATTGATCTTAGATTGAAATGAATCTAGCAAGTGAATCCATTTGCTTGGCCTAGCAATGAAAAAAGCCTTTTTTGAAACATAAACATGAGAAATGGTTCAAAATTAAGAGCTCTTAAATGAGTTTACACCTAATAAAATCGGAACATGGCAGCAGAAACACTTTTCTGTGGAGAAATAGAAATTCTGTCCCACAGGGAGGACTGCAGCTCCGAGTTGCTGCTTGCTGTGCGGCCTGTGTTCAGTCTCCACTGTGGTCAATAAATAGCCATCAGGCCTTCCAAGGACTGTGCTGAGTCTGGGACCAGTGTGAACACGTCAAGAGTTGTCTTTTTTGTAATAACCTGCTACCTTTTTTTCCATTTCTTTCCCTGCCCCCTTTACACTCTGTTCTTATGACCCTATGTGCTCCAGCCAGCAACCTGTGCTCTGGGGGCTTCCTTTTTCTTCCATCTCTCCCTCCTTAAGTCAGCATTACAGTTGCTGTAGGTAAGAGAACCCCAGCTCTATTGGCTTGAGCAAAGACAGGTCTACTTTCTCACGTTCAGAGGCAGGGAGTTCATGCTGGCAAGGATTATTTTAATTCCGGGTCTATTTTCAACCTGAGCAAAGTTGGATTACTAAAAAAAGAGGAGGAAATTGACTGTTGGTTAGACAAATCTTAGTTTCTGCCCCACACTCCATTAAATCTGACTGTTCAATGCTCTGTTCTTAAAACAATAATAGGCATCATAAAGTCTGTTCTATATGCTTTAAAATATATCATCCCATTTAATCTTTACCATGTTCTTGTATTTTTGTTTCACAGCTCCAGAATTCAAAGCCTAATGAAGTTAAATGGCTTTCATAATGCATGGTAGAGCAAGAATTCAAAGCCCACTCTTTGGCTTTAAGTCTAATTCTCTTTCTATTACATCAGTGTGATAAACAGATGTGTGACATTGCATTAATGGTTTTTTGGGTAATAGCTGGAATTTTATGTCCTTCTTTTAGTGGTCACTACTTTATACCAGAGGAAAGATTCTAACCATGGAAACTGGAGAATTAGATCAGGTTTTGATCAGGCAGAATATAGGCCTCAGCTGATGCCGGAGGCCGTGGAAAGAATACTAAAATGGGTTCTGTGAGGGCTACTGACAAACATATTTTTGATGGAACAAGATAAATCAGGACCAAGGGGAGTGTTTAAAAGCATTGCTTATTTGATCATTGGTTAAACCTGCAACTTCTGAAAAGCTATGAGGTCCAACCATTAGCAGAAAGAAAATGCCTTTACAACTAGCTGATCACAAACTCACAAATGGGAAGGCATTCTATGCTAATGAAATAAGCCAGACAGAGAAAGACAAAACTGCAGGGTATCACTTACATGTGGAATCTAAAAAACAAGTAAGTCAAACTCATAAAAACAGAGAGTAGAAAAGTCAGGTTGGTACAAAGATACAAACTTTCAGTTATAAGATGAATAGAGGCAGCATATATTTTTTATGGATGAATAACATACCATTGTATATATATTCCTTTTCCACTTAAAAAATCTATTTATTCATCGATAGATACTTAGGCTGTTTCCATATATTGGCTATTGTGAGTAATATTCCAATGAAAATTATCATCTTCAAGATACTGACTTCATTTCCTTCAAATAGATACCTTTCTGGGATTGCTGGATCATATGGTAGTTCCATTTTTAATATTTTAAGGAACCTCCCTATTGTTTTCCACAGTGGCTGCACCAATTTACATCCCACCAACAGGGCACAAGGCTTCGCTTTTCTCCACATCTTTGAAACGCATCTTGATTTTTCATCCTTTATTTTTATAAGTTAAATTCAGATATAAATAATTATATATATTGATGAAGGATGGCTACATTTCACTTAAATGAAAAGACAAAGGGGGAAAAGTAACTGAAAACAGCTGTCTACCTAAGCAATGACTCTTTTTCTTGGTCTATCAATATTTAGGACTTGAATCAAGAGGCTGAGCTGCTCTCTCTGGATGCTGATGATTCTCAGAGCGAAACCTTATCGACTGATAGTTTGGAAGACAAGCTCCTCATATCCTCCAAAAGTAGTTTAAATGTATGTGGGGACGAGTGTGGGTATGTTATTACATTAGACAGCGGATGGCATGGTTTTACTAATGATACAAAGAGATCACACATGTCCCCCTAAAGGGAATTTATTGCCATTCTTCAGGGTAATGTTTTTAATATCAGAATATTTGTTCTTTCCAGGGAGGTAATGTTTAAATAAATCAATTGTGCCACTTTATTACACAATTGTAATACAGTCTAGGCCTTCTCATGGCCCTTGAGGTTAAGTTCAGCTTTCAGAATTGGCTTTAAGTGATTCACTGCCTGCCTTCTTTTCTGGCTTGATTCAGATAAATGAATGACATGGGCCTTGATAGGTGGGCTTGTCCTGGGAGCTGCATGCTCATGTGGTGATGCCCTTCTGCCATCGCTGATGAGGATTCTTCTTTTTCCTCGATGTACTGGCTTCCTCGATACACACTTGGGCAGAACTGTCAAGTGACCCAGATCTTAAGTCCAAGTGGAGGGAGGCCAAGGAAGCACACGAGTGGCTCCCTCTGCTCGCCTTCCTTGGAGTTTGAAATCCATGTACACTTCTCAGTCATTGAAAATGGATGCCTGTTTTTGGAAAGTTTGCATGGAGGCTAGAAGACTTTTTTCCAAGATTAACCTGGAAAAAGTAAAGGTCAAAATGATTAAGTGTGTTTGTCCTGTTTATACAATGAAGGTTGATTGACTTGGGATCCAGGGGAACAAATAAAAATAAAAGTCATAAACTTGACATGTATCAGAAAGCAAGCAGTGTTCCCAGGGAGATCCGCTTCCCATAAAGGACCATTAACCAGAAAGTCCAGGGGACTTCCACCACAGACAACCTGTGGGACTAGTATACCCTGAGCCCAGGTACATTCCCAGTTTAATACAATCACCTAGGAGCCATGGAATAGAGAATTAAGTGGAAAAAAGGGGGCGGATCACCCCATTCCTTTTCCTTGGAGGCATCTGGGCTCTATGGAGCTTAGAAAGATATTCTAATAGCAATAGCAATGAAAAAAGCCTTTTTTGAAACATAAACATGAGAAATGGTTCAAAATTAAGAGCTCTTAAATGAGTTTACACCTAATAAAATCGGAACATGGCAGCAGAAACACTTTTCTGTGGAGAAATAGAAATTCTGTCCCACAGGGAGGACTGCAGCTCCGAGTTGCTGCTTGCTGTGCGGCCTGTGTTCAGTCTCCACTGTGGTCAATAAATAGCCATCAGGCCTTCCAAGGACTGTGCTGAGTCTGGGACCAGTGTGAACACGTCAAGAGTTGTCTTTTTTGTAATAACCTGCTACCTTTTTTTCCATTTCTTTCCCTGCCCCTTTTACACCCTGTTCTTATGACCCTATGTGCTCCAGCCAGCAACCTGTGCTCTGGGGGCTTCCTTTTCCTTCCATCTCTCCCTCCTTAAGTCAGCATTACAGTTGCTGTAGGTAAGAGAACCCCAGCTCTATTGGCTTGAGCAAAGACAGGTCTACTTTCTCACGTTCAGAGGCAGGGAGTTCATGCTGGCAAGGATTATTTTAATTCCGGGTCTATTTTCAACCTGAGCAAAGTTGGATTACTAAAAAAAGAGGAGGAAATTGACTGTTGGTTAGACAAATCTTAGTTTCTGCCCCACACTCCATTAAATCTGACTGTTCAATGCTCTGTTCTTAAAACAATAATAGGCATCATAAAGTCTGTTCTATATGCTTTAAAATATATCATCCCATTTAATCTTTACCATATTCTTGTAGTTATTATTTTTGTTTCACAGCTCAAGAATCCAAAGCCTAATGAAGTTAAATGGCTTTCATAATGCATGGTAGAGCAAGAATTCAAAGCCCACTCTTTGGCTTTAAGTCTAATTCTCTTTCTATTACATCAGTGTGATAAACAGATGTGTGACATTGCATTAATGGTTTTTTGGGTAATAGCTGGAATTTTATGTCCTTCTTTTAGTGGTCACTACTTTATACCAGAGGAAAGATTCTAACCATGGAAACTGGAGAATTAGATCAGGTTTTGATCAGGCAGAATATAGGCCTCAGCTGATGCCGGAGGCCGTGAAAAGAATATTAAAATGGGTTTTGTGAGGGCTACTGACAAACATATTTTTGAAGGAGCAAGATAAATCAGGACCAAGGGGAGTGTTTAAAAGCATTGCTTATTTGATCATTGGTTAAACCTGCAACTTCTGAAAAGCTATGAGGTCCAACCATTAGCAGAAAGAAAATGCCTTTACAACTAGCTGATCACAAACTCACAAATGGGAAGGCATTCTATGCTAATGAAATAAGCCAGACAGAGAAAGACAAAACTGCAGGGTATCACTTACATGTGGAATCTAAAAAACAAGTAAGTCAAACTCATAAAAACAGAGAGTAGAAAAGTCAGGTTGGTACAAAGATACAAACTTTCAGTTATAAGATGAATAGAGGCAGCATATATTTTTTATGGATGAATAACATACCATTGTATATATATTCCTTTTCCACTTATAAAAATCTATTTATAGATACTTAGGCTGTTTCCATATATTGGCTATTGTGAGTAATATTCCAATGAAAATTATCATCTTCAAGATACTGACTTCATTTCCTTCAAATAGATACCCTTCTGGGATTGCTGAATCGTATGGTAGTTCCATTTTTAATATTTTAAGGAACCTCCCTATTGTTTTCCACAGTGGCTGCACCAATTTACATCCCACCAACAGGGCACAAGGCTTCGCTTTTCTCCACATCTTTGAAACGCATCTTGATTTTTCATCCTTTATTTTTATAAGTTAAATTCAGATATAAATAATTATATATATTGATGAAGGATGGCTACATTTCACTTAAATGAAAAGACAAAGGGGGAAAAGTAACTGAAAACAGCTGTCTACCTAAGCAATGACTCTTTTTCTTGGTCTATCAATATTTAGGACTTGAACCAAGAGGCTGAGCTGCTCTCTCTGGATGCTGATGATTCTCAGAGCGAAACCTTATCGACTGATAGTTTGGAAGACAAGCTCCTCATATCCTCCAAAAGTAGTTTAAATGTATGTGGGGACGAGTGTGGGTATGTTATTACATTAGACAGCGGATGGCATGGTTTTACTAATGATACAAAGAGATCACACATGTCCCCCTAAAGGGAATTTATTGCCATTCTTCAGGGTAATGTTTTTAATATCAGAATATTTGTTCTTTCCAGGGAGGTAATGTTTAAATAAATCAATTGTGCCACTTTATTACACAATTGTAATACAGTCTAGGCCTTCTCATGGCCCTTGAGGTTAAGTTCAGCTTTCAGAATTGGCTTTAAGTGATTCACTGCCTGCCTTCTTTTCTGGCTTGATTCAGATAAATGAATGACATGGGCCTTGATAGGTGGGCTTGTCCTGGGAGCTGCATGCTCATGTGGTGATGCCCTTCTGCCATCGCTGATGAGGATTCTTCTTTTTCCTCGATGTACTGGCTTCCTCGATACACACTTGGGCAGAACTGTCAAGTGACCCAGATCTTAAGTCCAAGTGGAGGGAGGCCAAGGAAGCACACGAGTGGCTCCCTCTGCTCGCCTTCCTTGGAGTTTGAAATCCATGTACACTTCTCAGTCATTGAAAATGGATGCCTGTTTTTGGAAAGTTTGCATGGAGGCTAGAAGACTTTTTTTCCAAGATTAACCTGGAAAAAGTAAAGGTAAAAAAGATTAAGTGTGTTTGTCCTGTTTATACAATGAAGGTTGATTGACTTGGGATCCAGGGGAACAAATAAAAATAAAAGTCATAAACTTGACATGTATCAGAAAGCAAGCAGTGTTCCCAGGGAGATCCGCTTCCCATAAAGGACCATTAACCAGAAAGTCCAGGGGACTTCCACCACAGACAACCTGTGGGACTAGTATACCCTGAGCCCAGGTACATTCCCAGTTTAATACAATCACCTAGGAGCCATGGAATAGAGAATTAAGTGGAAAAAAGGGGGCGGATCACCCCATTCCTTTTCCTTGGAGGCATCTGGGCTCTATGGAGCTTAGAAAGATATTCTAATAGCAAAATTCCTTGATTCCAAATACCTCTAAAAAGAAAAGAGTCCCAGCACTCTCATTTATGTGATGAAGGACCTCCACAAGAGGGAAGAGAAGTCTCTTTGGATTTTGCCCTCCCCACTTTCAACATGGTCCCACTTCCCAGGGAAGGCAGGCGGCATTTACAGAGCTCATTCACAATCCTGAAGGTGCGTCCTCATTGGCTGACATGAGCTATTTGAATGGCTCTCCTCCCATCACAAGGCCTGCACTCCCAGAGCAAGGGAAGTTATCAGTCCTGCTCACAGTGCAAGCTCTGAGGATGAAAACAGGTTCCCCAGCCCTTTTAAATGTGCCTGCTTTCTATCTTCACTCTCTCAAACAGGAAGAAGAGAAATGAGTTACAAGGGAATTTGTGTTTATCAGTCTCTGGGAACCATTGTATGTGGGGGCTGCTGCTGCAGCCTCCCCGACTATTTATTATCAACAGGCAGGAAGCTGGCGTGGGGGATGAACTGCCTGCAGTGGTCTAAGGCAGGACTTGGAGAGGAGGAGGAGAGGGGAGCACCAAAACAGCAGGGAAGCTCATTTAAATTCCGAAGATTTAAGTAAACATTTGTTACTTAACAACATTTGGCAACGCAGTGGAGTCTCCAGTGGGGAAGATCTTTACATGACTCCCCACTAGTTCCCAGTAGCAGCTAGTGCCCCTGTCCCCTCTTTATCCCAACCAGGGTGCTCTGAACACAAAGAAACCCTGGGATTACTCCGTGAAGCCGCTCAGTATTCCCAGTACCTGAGACTGCTCTTTCCTGCTTCTGTGGAAGGACCTCAGCACCATCCACCTGCTGGTCTGCTGAGTGGAGACAGCGGTGTTTGAGATGCCGTGGTCCAGAGCTGGGCTGTCCTGGAGCCTGTTCAAAGCCAACTCCATAGACCTTCCACAGTGGGTTCGGTATCGCATCTCCTTGGATGGTGAAATTTTTCTTTTGCCTATTATAGGAAACTAGAGGCCCGGTGCAGGGATTCGTGCACCGGTGGGGTCCCTCAGCCTGGCCTGTGGGGATCGAGCAGAAACTGGCTCTCTGACATCCGCCGAGGGGTCCCGGATTGTGAGAGGGTGCAGGTAAGGCTGAGGGACCCCACCAGTGCCTGGGGCTGGGGAAAGACCACGGGAGGGCTCCAGGGCGTGTCCAGCCACTCTCACCCAGTCCTGATCGGCAGATACCCAGCAGCAAGCTAACCTACCAGTCGGAGCATCTGCCCCCTGGTGGTCAGTGCACGTCATAGTGGCTGGTTGAATGGTCCAATCGTCGGACACTTAATCATATTTTATTATATAGGATTTTCTCTCAATTCTTTTCTTTCTATAGCAGGGCCTCAAATAACGTTGTTTCATTCAACACTGTCTTATTATAACATTGATGAAATGCCTAGACACTTCACTCCTGTTTATATCAATTAGCCTATAGTAAAGTTGGCTACACTATGGTTGTTTTGCCTCTGTTCCAAGAACTTAAAGATGATGTTAAGTGAGGACTTACTATATTTCCTGCCTACTTCCTGGCCTCCATTCTAATGGACAGTCCAGGAGTTCTCAATATTTTCAGCGTGAAGAGTCACATGGGTGATGAAAAACCAGTTTTGGTTCTTGGGAGCTGTCCTCAGAAGATCTGGAATAAGGCCAGGAATTAGTATTTCTAATAAGAACCCAGAAATCTGTGATGCAGGAACCCTCAGCCTGTATTGTCATAGTGCCATTTTAGCCTTTGCTGCTCAAATTTGAGGAGTTACCAATGACAGTATAATATCTGAATCCATTTTCAGCTTTATTGCTCTTATGTACTTTATAGTTTCTATTTCAGGATTTTAAAGAACAAAAACAAAATGAATACAGAATGCCAGAAAATCTTGCCACTATCTATTTTATCATTGTATTTGAGTGAATTTTTAAGACATAAAAATATGTATCTAAATATTGCTTCACAAAGTCAACTTCAAACCAGAACTTTCATTTCAACAAGATTGGATCTAAGCAAAACTTTCGGGAAAAAAAGAACATTTGATCATGTTTACCCCTCTGATATTAAAAGCCTACAGAATGAAATATATTTGGAAATGGTAAAGATATAAATGGAATTGTTGTGAACTGTCAGACTTTCTTTCCAATCTATTAGGTTTGTCTCTGTCCCTCTGCGCCCCTGTCTCTCTGTATCTATCTCTCCTGTTTTAATTCAATGAGAGAGCAAACTCATTGTTCCTATTGGATTGGATTTTCTGCATTCAAGGTATAGATGAGTCTCATGGTAAATTTTATTTTAAAGGACACTTTGAATATTATTACATAGCAGAGGACACATTTTGCTTTTAAAAAAATATTATTCTGGTTAAAAACTTGATAGATTCCTGGAAAATTATGTATTGGTTAGACCTAATTTCACATGTATGTAAAAGTTTGCCAAGCAAGGGACATTTTTAACCCTTTGTACGCTGTAAGCGTCTATAGACACAAGCAGGATGGCTTCCGTTTTGGATGCGTGGCAGTTAACTGGTTAATACTCTGTGGTTTGGGGCTATCTTGAGGAAACTTGTGGTTATTTTATTGATAAAATAAGCACCAATTTGGTAACATGGATAGGCATCCCCTAATTTAGCCTATGTACACATTTGGTCATCTGCACACTGTACTCTATAAAGTCAGGTACACAGGCCAGTATGAATAACTGTGGTCATGAACAGTGAGACAACGATGAGCATGACTTACTTGGAGAATGGGAAGGAGGTGGATCTTGCTGGAGTAGACAGGGAAGGAGGGAGGAAGCTTATATCAGTGTCAAGCACTGAGCTAAGTCTTTATGTCTGCTATTTTATTAATTATCAAACTCCGACCAGACAAGTTTTCTTATTGTCCTCACTATATGGATATAAAATTTTTGAGTTTAATGAAGTTACCTAAAGTCACGGAGATGGTAGGTAGCTGAACTTGGATTCCAGTCCAGATCTGATTCAGAACCCTAGGGTCATTCCATTGCCCATGGTCTGCCTCTGGCACAATGGAGAATGATCTACAGCAGTGGTTCTCAACCTTCCTAATGCTGCAACCCTTTAATACAGTTCCTCATGCTGTGGTGACCCCCAATTTCATTGTTACAAATTGAACATAATTAAAGCATACTGATTAATCACAAAAACAATATGTAATTATATATGTGTTTTCCGAAGGTCTTAGGCGACCCCTGTGAAAGGGTCGTTCGACCCCCAAAGGGGTCGCGACCCACAGGATGAGAACCGCTGATCTACAGGATCTCAAATGAGTAGGCTGAGGGTTCTCGTCCTGTCTTGTAGTCATAGACTATTCCCTAAATAATGTATGTCTGTTTCAATAACATTCATCATCAAATCTTGTGAGTTCTAGAAATCACGCACTTTTTTAAAATTTAAATTCTTTATTGTTTAAAGTATTACATGAGTCTCGTTTTTCCTCCATTGACCTCTCCCGGGCCACTCCCAGCACATGCCCTCACCCCCCCTACTGTCTGTATTCATTGGTTATGCTCATATGCATGCATACAAGTCCTTTGGTTGATCTCCTCATAGGTTGGACAGTCTGTTTGATGCTTGTATGTCCCTGGTTCTATTTTTGTTCATCAGTTTATGTTGTTCATTATATGCCACAAATGAGTGAGATCATGTGATATTTATCTTTCTCTGGCTGGCTTATTTTGCTTAGCATAAATGTACCACAGTTTTCTAATCCATTCATCTACTGATGGGCACTTAGGCTGTTTCCAGATCTTAGCTATGGTGAATTGTGCTGCTATGAACATATGGGTGCATATATCCTTTCTGATTGGTGTTTTTGGTTTCTTGGGATATATTCCTAGAAGTGGGATCACAGGGTCAAATGGGAGTTCCATGTTTTGTTTTTTGAGGAAACTCCATACTGTCTTCCATAGTGGCTGCACCAGTCTGCATTCCCACCAGCAGTGCACAAGTGTTCCTTTTTCTCCACATCCTCTCCAGCACTTGTCGTTTGTTGATTTGTTGATGACAGCTATTCTGACAGGTGTGAGATGGTACCTCATTGTTGTTTTGATTTGCATCTCTCGGATGATTAGTGACTTTGAGCATGTTTTCATATGTCTCTTGGCTTTCTGTATGTCCTCTTTTGAAAAGTGTCTATGTTCTTTGCCCATTTTTTGTTTGGATTGTTTATCTTCCTTTTGAAATCACCCACTTTTATCCACCAAAATACATGGGGCCAGATCATCTAGGCAAGAAAATGGAAGTCCATCCATTGCACTGCTTTAAAGTAGCTAACAAAACTCTCAATGGATCAATGACGTTATTGCATACTGCCTGTGGTCTCTGTATTTACTCTGCAGTAGCTTTTTGAGGTATAATTGGCATACAAGATTCACTTATTAAAAATTCACAATTTGACCATTCTGCGCCCCCTCCTCTCTCTCTCACACACACACGAAATTATAATAAAAACCAAGATAGTAATCATATCCATCACCCCTTTGTAATCCTCCCTGTACCCTTAGCTAGAAAGGGCTCAACCACAATTTGAACCAGGCAACCTGGTTCAAAGTCTATGCTCTTACCCACAAAACTGTACTGCTTCTACTATACTGTTTGATTTATAAATGCTATGCATGCTACTTTGATAAAAATAGAAAGGAGTAAAAGTACAGCAGGGTTTAAAAAAATGAACCCAGGGCCAGTCTTGGAATTAGAAAAATGCTTACTGATCTTACTCTCTAAGGACTGTAGACCTGGAGCATTGTGAGGATTAAATCTCTACCCATGTCTTGCATCAACTTTTAAAATGCATTCTTTGGCCGTGATTTTTCCCTCAGGAGATGGTATCAACGGGGCTGTTTTTATCTGAACCTGGGAGGATTGGGCATTCTGGATGGTCTTTCTTCAATGTGTTTGTCCCAAGTAGATGATGGTTATCTAGCTTCACATTATCTTTCATGGACAATCCTGAAGATCGGTAACCATAGTTACCTTATATACGAGCTGCTTGAAGTGATTTGTTCAATGGAAAATCTGAACGGAAACCAGATTACACTTGGGAGAGAATGCAACAGGAGACTAAAAAGAAGGGAGGGAGGGAGTGGAGAGCTGCAGGAGTTGGGGAGGTTGGGAGGGGAGCTGGGGTAAACAGGAAAGGAGGGACAGAGAGGTTGACTAAGTAGGCTTGCCTTCAAGTCAAGGAAAAATCACCAAGACCTTCTTAACTGAATTCCACTTCTGATTTGGAGTTTCTGTACTCTGTAATTTCCATTAATTTTCAAGTTTCGAATTTTTTTTCTTTTCTTTTTTACCTTTTGACCCCTTTCTCCCATCTATCCCATGCCCCACTCCTTGTCTCTGGAGACTACTAATCTGTTCTCTGCATCTATGAGCTTGGGTTTTGTTTGTTTGTTTTTAGATTCCACATATAAGGGAGATTGTGTGGTAGTTGTCTTTTTGTGTCTGATTTATTCACTCAGCCCTTGAAGTCCATCCATGTTGTCACAAAAAGCAAGATTCCATTCCTTTTTTAATGATTGAATTGTATATAAACCACAATTTCTTTATCCAGTCATCCATTAATGGGCACTTAGGTTGCTTTCATATCTTGGCTATTGTAAATAATGTTGTGCTGAACATGGGGGTGCATATAGCTTTTCAAGTTAGTGTTTTTGTTTTCTTTAGATAAACACCTAGAAGTGAAATTGTTGGATGATATGGTGGTTTATTTTTAATGTTTTTGAGGAACCCCCCTACTGTGTTCCATAGTGGGTGCACCAATTCACAATCCCACTGACAGTGCACAAGGCTCCCTTTTCTCCACATCCTCACCAGTGCTTATTTCTTGCCTTTTTGATAGACATTCTAATAGGGGAGAGGTGATATCTCTTGTGGTTTGGATTTGCATTTCCCCGGTGATTAGTGATATTGAGCATCCTTTCATGTACCTGTTGGCCATCTCTATGTTTTCTTTGGGAAAATGTCAGTTCAGATCTGCCTATTTTTAAATTAGATTGTTTGTTTTTGTTCTTGATTGTATGACTTTTTTCTATACTTAGAATAATAGCCCCTTATCAGATATGTACTTTTCAAATATTTTCTCCCATTCAGTAGGTTGCCTTTGCATTTTGTTGATGGTCTCCTTTGCTGTGCTTTTTATTTTAATGTGCTTTTTAGAGGAGTTTAGTTTGATGTAATCCCACTTGTTTATTCCTACTTTTGTTGCAGTTAGGATTTCTTATTTTTTAGTAAGGATTTTTTTTTTAGGATTCTTATTCTAACATTTCTACTAATATGGACTGGTTACCATCACCACCACCCATAACTTTTACAAAGGTAAAATAATGCTTATTACTTTGTATGGACTCACCTAGCATTTGACATGTGATTTATGCCTTATTCTTCATTTCTTATGCCAGGGACAGGAAAATAGGTAAAAAGAAGCAGACTTTCTACCAACTTTGAATGACTCTGGTAATATCCCAATGTAATCCTTTAAATCTATGACATACATAACTATAGGGACAGAAAAAGAACAAAACCACTGATAAGAACTCAAAGGAACCAGCACTGCAGTAGAGAACAGTCTTTATTTTATTTTTTAATTGAATCTATTGGGGTGACATTGGTCAACAAAATCATATAGGTTTCAAGTGTACAAATCAACAAAATATCATCTGCATACTGCATGGTGTGCTATATTCATCACCCAAAGTCAAGTCTCTTTCCATCCTCATCTATCCCCCTTTGCCCACCTCCACCTACCTCTACCCCCTTTCCCAAAGAATAGTCTTTGGGAATTTCTCACATCTTCCCAAAGCTAACTCTGGGCTGTTTCTCTGACCCATGTGATCCCTTTCCTTGAATTACACAATAATTCTATAAAGTGCTTGTGTACTTTTTTCAATATTCTTTTTTTTAGATCTTGAGGGCTGTCATATACCTTCAGGAACTCTGAGCAGACTTGTACTATCTAGACTTTCACAGATTAGAGCTGGCTTGTCAATCAAATATAGCAGCACTGCTTTACTAACATCTTCTACTCATTCCTGTCTGGTTGGAGCAGGCAGCCATACATGCCTTCAGGTAGGAGAAAGTTTCTCATTTGGAAGAAGCTTTTTAAAAAATATTTTATTGGTTTTATAGAGAGAGGAAGGGAGAGGGAGAGAGAGAGTGAAACATTGATGAGAGAGAAACATTGATCAGCTGCCTCCTGCACACTCCCTACTGGGGATGTGCCTGCAACCAAGGTACATGCCCTTGACCGGAATCAACCCAGGGACCCTTCCGTCTGCAGGCCGAGGTTCTATCCACTGAGCCAAACCAGTTATGGCTCTCATTTGAATGGTCTATTCTAATTCCACACCAAACAAAATCATCCTAGTGGAATTAATCTTGTCAATAAGAAAGGTGATGCTACCTGAACCCATTATTTCCAAACTTTAATTGTGTCTTTTCTCCCAATTCATAAACTGCTTGATGATTAAATACTATAGGATAGGGAGCATAATATAAAGAAGACACATTCTAACAGCAAGATGGGACTTGGAGGAGGAAACTGGCTTGTGAGAGCTGATTGTAAATATTCAGGAACTTTGCCAATTTTTAAAGCTGGTTCATTGCTTGAAATCAACCACTATGGGAATATTTACACCATGGAAATGGGCAAACACTACAAATCAGAGCTTTTCCTCTCCTAGTCAGATGGTTTACCAGCACACCCTCTGAGGCTCAGCTATAATGTGTGTGTGTGTGTGTGTGTGTGTGTGTGTGTGACAGACTGGGTGAAGGAGGGGAGAAGTCTCAAAGGAGGCATGTTCTCCAATTTGCTAAAGGAGAAAGCTTACAAATAAGACTGTCAAA
Organism: Myotis brandtii; assembly: GCF_000412655.1. Classification (NCBI taxonomy): domain Eukaryota; kingdom Metazoa; phylum Chordata; class Mammalia; order Chiroptera; family Vespertilionidae; genus Myotis; species Myotis brandtii. The sequence continues at coordinate 908,044 of NW_005368264.1, read as the reverse complement.
AGTGCAAAAAAGGTCAGTAATACAAATTCAGAAACATGTCCCAGTTCAATTGGTCCTCATAAGTGTAAAAATTTAAATATTTTAATCAAATTCATATTTTTATAAAAATGCCCAGGGTCCCTGAACTCAGTGTGCTTGCAGGTGAGTCTGGCTAGGACAGCTATTGATCAGCCAATATGTTTCGAAAGCCACCTGGCCATAATACTGATCTTCACAGCAGGATGTGAAGACATCCCCACTTTCTCTTGCCCAGTTATGAACCCCTTTGAGGTGCTAGTTTACCACACAACAATAGGGCTTTGTTTTTCAAGGGGATGGAGAAGATTTCCTGACTTGAAAGAAGCATTATTATTCCAATAACTCTCAATGCAAACGCGTGTTCTCCTTTCCTGGCCCCAGTCCCAGTGGTTTAACAAGTGTTGATATTTTAAGCCTGTTGCCATTTGAACTTTTAGCCTTTCCATTGCAATTTGCCATCATAGTGACGATACCTTTCCTTTCAATTACATTTTCCCGGTCTCTTTTAGTACATCAGCCTCTCTAGAGATTCCATTGTGCTTCCAGAGTGTGTCCCTGAGATTTCCTTAGTAACAGACACTAAAAAACAAACATATTGTTCTAAACCGTAACTTGATGCACAAATACTGCAATTAGCAATTCATTGGATGCTTTGGCAACTGGTTCCCAAGGTGCCAATAATTCTGCGATTTTCTATGGACTCACAAGCTCCAGGAGCTACAGCTACTTGTCCCAAACCACTAATGGGCTATTAAGAACAAGAGCAAAAAAGTAAATGTAACACTTAACAAGATGTGAATCTCATGCTACTAGTTCATGCCATGCCCAGGATATAACAATTAAAGGTAAACAAATCTAAAGGTAGTCTCCTTCCACAACCTACATTTGTGCTTTCTCTTCTTGCCCTGTTAAGACATTTGATGACCTCAGATTTTATCTATTTTGTCCTTCTTCTTAAAGAACTAGATCTTGAATTTATTAATTAGGACTATAATTTTCTGTTACCTAATTCATTAATTTTGCTACTATCTATATTAAATCTCTTTTGCTTTATTTAGATTTCTTTTGTTGAATGCTTGTTTCACCAATCGTAGTCTTTTTTCTTCATTGGTATAAGAATATAGGGATACGACTATAGCTTTAGTAGTATTCTTCAGTTCTATTTTCAATTTTATTACCTTATAGGTATTGCACAATTTCAGTTTTGATTTTCTTTGACCTACAAATAAGCTTTAAATGGACAAAATGAACATTTTCCAGTCCTTGGTAGGATTTCCAGCTTTGACTTGAGAAAGTAACAACTGATATATATTAAGTGTTTACTATGGGCTAGGCACTACGCTCAATGCTTTACATGCACTATTTGCTTAACCTTCAAACCAAGCCTTTGAAATAGTTACTATTATATAGTTTATTATACAGCTATTGTTTCCCCAATAGTAACAATAAAAAGGCTGAAAAACCTTAAAGGACTTGGACCAAGTTCACAACCTCCCAAGTGGCAAAGCCAGGATTGAAACCCAGCCATTCGGAGCCCCGAGCTGGGGTCTTGCAGTTGTTGAAGGATGAGAGTGTCTGTTGTACTGACTTGCCAGTTGGGAAGCTGGCTGCCTCTTTAGTGAAAGGGACTCAAGGCTGCTGCCTGGAACGCGTCTGTGCAATGTCCCTTTCAGATGTAAGTCACATTCCAATCAGTAGGCACAAGGAATCCTCCCTGAATCATTTCAGCCAATGGTCCCCCACTTAGATGTGTTAATCACCACGAGCCTGTGATTCCATGGCACTTACACAGAACTGTGAATTGACATGGTCTTGGCTTTGGAGAGCCACATGATCTGTATTTACACCGACAGGTACATTCCCTCTTGCAGTTCTCGACTTGTAAAAAGGGTATTGATAAGTATTTCAGAAGCATCCTCTTCCGTAGTGGTTGTCAAACGTGACTGCACATCAGGGTCACCTGGGAGCTTTCAAAAGTCTCAATGCCCAAACCTCGTTCCAGACCAATTAAACCAGAAACCTCTAGAGGTGGGATGAGGCATCAGCTGCTATTTAAAATTGTGAGGTCTTTGACAATGGCGATGTTCATACTTTTTTTCCTGAAAAAAAAATAATGAAAGCATTTGTTCAACCAGCAAGTGTTTATTTTTAAAATAATTGTTTTCTCTTCCCAATGCAGAAGTAGTGAATCTTCACTGCCTAAAATTTAAAGAATAATAGCAAAAAAACTGTAGACCACCAAAATATCAATTAGCAAATTAATGATGTGGTAAAGTATAGGCATATTTATGCTCTGAAGGTATTCCTTAATAAGCCAATGTTGGTCATGTAATTATGCAAGTTTATAATGATTTACTGTGACAAGTACCAGGAAGGGACTAGAGAGAGCTATTAGAACAAGGAAAACCTTCCGTCTGGCACTCAGGGTACTTTCCCCTAAAAAATATAACCTTTGAGACTAACCTGTGTGGTTAAATTGTTGAGCATGGACCCAGGAACCAAGAGGTTGCCGGTTCGATTCCAGGTCAGGGCACATGCCCAGCTTGTGAGCTCCAACCTTGGTGGGAGTGTGTGTAGGAGGCAGCCAATGGATGATGTTTCTCTCTTATTGATGTTTCTATCTCTCTATCCTTCTCCCTTTCTCTCTCTCAAAATCAATAAAAACATATTTAAAAAAACAACATAACGTAACCTTTGAGTTGAGAACTGAGATTTGCAGAATAAGAAAAGAGTAGAAATTAATTAGGCTGAAGAGGTAAGAGGAAAGTTAGGAGGATATGAAGAAAGTATAAAGAAGACAGTTGGAATTTTTAAAGGAGTTGCTAACAGTGCAAAATCCTGCTGGCCATTCACCTGAGATGAGGACTGAAAATGCCCATGCCTTTTAGCAGTGTTGAAGTAGGCCAAGGGTGACCTGAGCAAGAGCCATTCTGGTGAGAGGGTGGGTGCACACCGTAATCAGGTTAGAGTGGCCCGAGGAATGTGGGAAGTGAGGCAAGAGACATGAGGGAAGGAAATTACTTTTAAAAGTTTGGCAAGGAATGGGGGATGAGAGAGAGAGAGACTGACTCGTGGCCTGTGGGCCACATGCCTCATTTATTTGGCCCATGTTAGCCTTTGAGTTTGACATGCTTGCTGTAGAGGGTTTGGTGGCTAAAGAGAGAATTTTGTGTTTTAAGATGGGATAAACTTCTTTGAAACAATGATTCAAAAGAATATATGTACCCCTAAATTCATTGCGGAGTTATTTACAATAGCCAAGATCTGGAAAGAGCCCTAGCGCCCATCAGTAGATGAGTGGATAAAAAAGCTGTGGTTCATTTATACCATGAACTACTACTCATCCATAAAAAAAGAAGGGAAGCTTACCTTTTGTGACAACATGGGTGGACCTGGAGATTATTATGCTGAGTGAAATAAGTCTGTCAGAGAAAGACAAATACCATAGGGTCTCACTTATATGTGGAATCTAATCAACAAAACAATTTTACAAACAAAATGGAAACAGAAACATAGATACATATAACAAATTGATAGTTTCCAGAGGGAGGAGAAGAGGGGGGCTGGGTGATAAAATGTAAATGAATTAAGCCAAAAAAGTGTATATATATATATAATACATACCTGGTAGAGATGAACAAAAGTATGGTGATAGCGAGAGGTAAAGGGGGATGGAGGGAGGTGGAAGTGGGCAAAGGGGGGATAGTGGAGTTGGAAAGAGACTTGACTTAGGGTGGTAAGTACATACAGTATGCAGATGACATTTTATTGAGTTGCACACTTGAAAACTGTATGATTTGATTAGCCGATGTCACCCCAATACATTCAATAAAATAAAAAGTAAATATGTAAGAAGAGAAAAATTTACCTTCCTCTCCCCCAAAAAGAAGGTGGGATAGACTGGAAGCTATTTGAAAATTCAGAAAGTGGTATTTCCTGAGAAGGTAGGAAGGAAAAAAAAAGAAGAGAAGGGACTAACTTATATAACAAGAGGAATTAGAAAAGTATGAGTATACAGATGGTAATGTATGTAATCTTTGTAACAGGGCATGTAGGGGTTCCTTGTCTGTGAGCATTTAAATCTCTATAAAGTAGCAAGTAAGGTTGTCAGTTGTGAAGGACGATTGGTGGGTTGTGGGATATATAAATGAGTGTGTGTTTTGGGGAGGAGTTATGTGGAGAAGAGGGTCAGAGGTTTAAAGAGAGTGGAAGAGTTGAAATAATCATTGTGTACAGTGACAGATTGAGTTGATTAGATGAAATAATGGAATTACCAGGGAATGTTGAAGCCTAGTTGAAGTTAGTGACCATGAATTTATAATAGTAAAAATATACTTGTTTCATTTACTTATCCATTCAACAAATATTTATTGTTAGTACTGTTCTAGGCTATAAGAGCAAACAAAACAAATTATATATCACTATAGAGTCTATGTTCCTGCAGAGGAAGATAAGAAAATGTCATAGAAATAAATATCATCTATATTATGTTAGGTGGTGATGGGTGCTGTACAGAAACACCATGTACATTTATGAAAGAACTAGAGGCTCAGTGCATGAAAATTTATGCACCGGAGGGGGTTCCCTCAGCCTGGCCTGCCCCCTCTCACAGTCCAGGAGCCCTTAGGGGCAGGAGGTGACCTGGTGATAGGGGAAGGTGATGCCCCATCACACCTCTGTTGCTGCCATTGCTGGCAGTGCAAGCCTCAGCTGACCCAGGTTACCTGAGCCTTGGGTGGCCCTGGGCAGCTGGGCAGCCACCATCCGAGGCTTGCCTGTGCCTCAGGCTGACCCTGGGCGGCTGGGGGGCTGGGGGACTGGGGGTTTCTGAAGGCAGGCATGGGGAGCGGCTGGGCCTGCCTATGGGTGGACCAGGCCTTGCCATGCGCCTGCCACCCCAGTGGGGCTGAGGGGACTGGGCACCACCATCTTGTGGCTGTGGGCATCACCATCTTTGAGGGCGGCAGTCAATTAGCATATTCCCTCCTTATTGGCTGTGGGCACCGCCATCTTTGCGATGATGTGAGGGTCAATTAGCATATTCCTTCTTTATTAGATAGGATATCTGTTACACAGGGTAGTCAGGGAAAGAGACATTTGCACAGAGACTTTTAGATGTCTAGAAAGAGTGTTTTAGGTAAGGAAATACCCAATAAAGGTAAATCCAAGTGTCCTGAGGCAGGAAGAAGGATCAGCAATGAGGTCAGAATGCATCAGAGTGGCTGGGGTCACATGAGAAAAAACAAGGCTAGAATGGAAACAGTGGGGAAAATTACAGAGTGTTCTAGAGCATGGAAAGGATTTGGCTTTTACTCGGAATGATATGAGAAGCCACTGGAGGGTTCTGAGCAGAGCAGGGACATGATAAATATTGCATGTTGGGATCTGTCTCCAGCAAAGCTCAGCTGCCTGAGTGCAAGCTTGGAGCAAGTCCAGGACTTGGGCTGGCAAGTACCAAGAGAAGACAGAGCGGTATTGAGCATTGTTATTGAACTTGTTGACTCTAGATTCTAATTTGGGTAAGGAAGGACATAATGACAAGTAGAGGCCATTGGATATGGATAGGATAGAATTGTCGATGAACTTGAGGCTCATGAGGACAAAGAATGGTCAAACAAATTAGTGAGAAGGAAAGGAGACTTGTCAGAGGAGGATGTGTGATGTTATTTTAAAGAAAGTATAGCTTCATGTGATGCCAAGATCTATGTGTAACATGGGAAAAGTGGCTGTTTATTGAATTTGACATATTATTATATTTTAATATTTCTCTTAAGCTGAATTTTTTCATTAACCAAACACTTCAAAAATGTTCTGAGGTACATTGGAAACCTTGACAAGCACATTACTATAAGTAGGGCAGAGCTCAGAGTCCTGTTTAGAATGTTTTAAAAAGAAGGTTTCCTTGAGTGGTACCCTATTGAAACAACATTGATGAGGGAGGTGTGTTTAGTGCCTTTGAAGTATGAGTGGGTGAGTTGGGAGATAGTGTTCTCGGCACTGCTTAAGTGGTTCACAGCTGGGAAGTTTAAGAATTGCTAAGTTATTTTATCACATTCACTTAAAAATGAACTAATTGAGACCATTTATTGATTCAGACTTAGACGATTACTGAATCATCTACAGAGCTTTTTTAAAATACAAGCATCCATTTCCCACCCTGGATCTAATGTTGCAGAATTTTTGAGGAATGAAGCCCATGTATGTTTGCATATTTATGTATAAAGCTCAATGGATTATGCATAGCTAGAACTGTAAAAGAAGCCAGTGGAATAATGCTTAATGGACAGTTGTTGCTCTTGCCTGCACATGCCTATGCCCTCTTTTTCCGGTCATGGTGGAGTGCCGTGACTTTACCGTGGGACACCATCCCTCACCCAGCCTGGTCTGTGTGCTTCCTGCAGAACGGATGCTGCTCTGGCTCCAGGTATAGCTGGTTATCCAGGAATGAGTGATCTGGGCATCACTTTCTCTTTCTGTAGGGACTGGCTTAGCAATGGCACAGGGCCTACGTCAAGGTGAGTTTTTTCCAGTCAGAACTAATTCCAGGACGTTTGCTCTACTCATTGAGCTATCTCTTGACCATGGGTTTAGACCTGGGAAGATGCAAGCTTAGAGCTGCTGACAGGTGTCCTGCCAACATGAGCAAAGCTCTCTGATAGGGAGTAACACAGAGGAAGGCATGGGCAACATAAAGCCAGATACTGTTCCTGCAGACGATGCTGACTGAATGGAGCCATTTCTGTTTTTTTGTTACGAGAATCTACATTTCTCATTTGCTTATGTAGTTTGAATGGGGTTTTCTAACCTTTGCAACTTAAGAGTTTGGTACCCAGAGGTTGGAGCCTTGCCCACAGGGTTGCTTGTCTCACTCCAGGTCATATGATTTCATACTCTCTGGTAGCCTTTTTGCTACTCTGGCTTGGGAAATTTACCTGCTCAGAATCTGGCTCTCATGGCAAGGAGACAAGACAATGAAATCAGACCAAGATGGGAAGAAAATTGCTTCTCTATGAGACTCTGGTCTCTGGAGACCCCTAGACATGCAGAGACTTAGATGTCCTTAACATGCTCAAAGGGTGAAGGAGCAAATGGTCCCTGTTCAAAAAAAGAACTCTTTGGGATAGAGAATGCTAGAAGTAAGTGACTAGAACATTATGATCTGAACCCAGACTTAAAATATGACACAGCTGGACATTAAATATATTTCTGTGTTGGTGTGTTTCTCACACGGCTCCTTTCTGCCTTTTCCCAGCGGATGCCCATAGGTTATTAACAGTTTCTGGAATAAAGTGCTGAGCACTCCATGTTGTCACAAGATGACTAATCACTTCAGTTGCTAAAGTAATTTTGAAGAAATCAAGCTTTCCTTGCAAGCAATATTGGGAACTATGATAATATCACCTCCTCCTTGACTTTCTTGCTTCTAGTTTGTTCTTGAACGTTTATCCCCTGGAATACCAGGAGGACATAGTTAGGAGACAAATCCGGTTTTAGTCTCACACTGTAGGGGAAAAGAAGATTGGTGCATCCTCGTTTACCTATGGTCTGCTATCTATTAGGTAAATGGCGTCTCATTTCCTTGAACTGCTGGATGCTATCATTGTAGTGTCTGTAAAAGAAGTCACTGTGACAAACTCTTTCCTGGACATTTCATGGTACAAAGTCCAAGTGTTTCCTACTTGAGATGCTAGTCAGTAGATAAAATTTGAAAATGTAGTCCAAAAGAAGCCTTGGTTAATGCCCTTTTATTTCTCTTGAAAATGATATAATCTTGTGATTCCTGGTGAAGGTCACATTTAACTGTTTTTCTCAAATGTCACAATCATTTCAGAATATGGCATAAATACCATTTGGGTATCAGTTTTCTTCCATGAAACAATTTTCCCAATAACCGGAAACTCCCTCTGAGCCTCAGTGTCTACCTTTCTTTAATATTAACATGAAACTCCATTTTAGGGGCTAAAATAGCAAAGGAGAATTTGTGCGCAGTTATGCGCTTCTTTTTCTTTGCTATTATTTGTAGCTTAAAAGTAAAATAACTAACTAAAAAAAAAGGGAACAACAGAACACCCAAAATGTGCTAATATGGAAACACAGGAACACTTTACTTGCTTCCCGACTTAGTACTAAATGTACCCCAGTTAGGACAGAGCAGTCTGGTGAAGAGTGGAGACCGCTTTCATTTGTCACTGTCAATGGAGTCACGCAGATTCTAGGGGACTCTGAGAGTACATCTCAGCACGATTAAAACCGTCCTGATTTAGCTTTTGTCTGTGCGCAATGAGACACTCTCAGCTGAAGGCTCAAGGTTATTTCTTGCATTTAAAAATCCAGTGCAGGGTAAGAATAAAGTTATAATACAACATTTGAAATGCAAAATGGTACGTGGCCAGGCAACTAATAATATTTTAAAATCCAGTTTTTCACCCTTAATAAGGATAGACTTGACTCTAAACACACATACACATACACACACACACACACACACACACACACACCTGCACCTACCTTACATTGGTGTTCAACAGGAATACACACATAGACTTACATGCATGTCTTTGGGAAAGAAAATACCGCATGTTGTCTAAACAAATAAATTAGGAGGTATTTTTTAGTATACCAGGGGCTCCACCTTGAGCTTCAGTAGTATTCTCACTGGGCCTCAGGCATGTCTGGCCGCATCTAGAGTTCTGTAGAGAAGGGCTTGCCTGGAAAAAGGGAAATGGGTAGACTCAAAAGGCATGCTTTTCAAGTATGTGGTAACACAAAGCTAATAAATTTAATGCAATGAGCATTTAGCCCTGGATTCAAAAATACCTTGCTCAACTACTGATGAGCTACATCTAATTATATCTATATCTATCTATATCTATATCTGTATATCTATATCTCTATCTATCTATCTATCTATCTAGAGAGAGGTAATATGCAAATTAGCCAGGATGCCATAATGGGTCACGACTGAACCATTAGCATATTAGCTCTTTATTAGCTCCCATGTGCACCATGGGGCATTGCTCCGGGAGACGAGACAGAAGCTAGGAGTCACTGGGAGAAGGCAGGATCAGCCTGAGGCAACTCGAAGGTGGGCAGCACCACGGGAGAAGGCAGAAGGGAGAAGGTGAGAAGGCCGGCACTGTGGGAGAAGGCAGAAGGGAGAAGGTGAAAAGGCCAGTGCTTCTGGAGAAGGCAGAAGGGAGAAGGTGACAGTAGGCAGGGTGATCAGGCCAGGAGGGGAGAGCAGATAGGCAGTTAGGGGGATCAGGCCAGGAGGGGAGAGCTGATAGGCAATTAGGGGGATCAGGCCAGCAGGGGAGAGTAGTTAGGCAGTTTGGGGGATCAGGTCAGGATGAAAGAGCAGATAGGCAGTTAGGGGGATCAGACCAGCAGGGGAGAGCAGTTAGGCAGTTAGGGCGATCAGGCTGGCAGGGGAGAGCAGTTAGGGGCATCATGCAGGCAGGCAGGTGAGGGGTTAGGAGCCAGTGGTTCTGGATTACTAGAGGGATCCTGGATTGGAGAGGGTGCAGGCCGGGCTGAGGCCCCGTGCACCAGGCCTCTAGTGAAGTCTATAGGCAAAAAAAAACAAAAGTAAGTTACTGCATTTAGGTTTAAGAATTCAATCTGGTACATATATTTTTGAGAATGGAACCTACAATGATTCAGGTATAAATAGAGTTAGGGGTTTTAAGTGGCTTGCTTTCTATAGAAACTAATGGTACATGGCCTGCAATAATAAAAGTCTGGGGTTCAAATTGTGGGATGTAGAGGTCTCTCTTTTCTTTGTATAGTTCATGCCATAATGCTCTATTCCATTTGGCATGCTCAGTTCATTTACTTCTCACAAGGGAAGTGAAACATGGTACTGAGATTGGGCAAACATGTCCCATAAAGTGATTTTGAGAACCTGGAAATATTTAATGTAGAGAAGCAAATGAATTTAATAAAAACATGCTAATTGTTTATCCATCCTCTTCTCCCCTACATCTTATTATTGCTCAATTGTCACAGAGTTCAGTTCCTTGCTTTTCTCTTTTCCATCTTTTCTAACTCCCTTGGTCATTGCATCTGTTCACATGGCTTCAAATACCATCTACATGCTGACAACTATCACATCTATATATCCAGTCTTGACCTCTCCCAGGAACTTTAGAGTCTCATATTCAACTATTTTCTTGACATCTACACATGGATGCATAATAGATGTTTCCAACATAATATGAACTCTGCTCTGCCACCCTGCCTCCCCTTCCTCCTGAAACATGCTTCTCAGGCATTCTTCCCCCTCTAAGTTATGACAATTCCATCCTTCATTTGCTCAGGTCAAAACTACTGGAGTCGTGCTTCCCTTTGATCATTGCAAAGAGGACATGAGGCCCGACAGATGTGTGGGAGGAAGATGGAGAACACACACAGATAAAGGAAGAGCCAATCTCATCTCGGCAGGTCCATAGGCAGCCTTGGAAGGTGTGTGTTGGAGGGGATATTTGCCAGTGCTTGAAGAGCCCTGTCATTCTGGACACCTGCTCTCCTCAGGTCTTTGGCTGAGGAAGAGAAAGGCATGATGAAAATTCTACAAGGGGTGGCCTCCTCCAAGAGAGGTTGTTTCAGGGTGTTTGGGGGAGTCTGACTCTGAACACACTGGGCTGGCAACTGTGAAATGCACAGCGGTGCCTGTATCTAGTGACACTGAGAACAAAGCTCTTAATGATGGCCTCACCCACAGAGTGCAATGCAAACGCAGCACCTGGGACTGCTCTGTCTTCTGTTATTGTGGAAGTAATTATACTCTTCATGGAACATGGGACTCTGCAATATTTCTCAGAGAGAAAAAGAACAAAAAAATGCTGCCTTTACTGGTTCCATTTTCAGAGCAAAATCCAGCAGCTTTACTGTTCTGCAGGAAAAACAAAACTAAAATCAAAACACACCGACAACTCAGATGAACAGAGAACAGCTAGGGGTCTCCGTGAATGTATTTATTTTTAATTTCCCTCTCATTTGTCTTTTGTATAGATACAATGTATTTTAAAAGCTGGTATTCAACCTATTATAATTATTTATTTTGTCATGCATTTGATGATCATTCATTGCCCATGTATTGAGAGTGCCTTTGTATGAATATGCAATAATCAATGCAACAAAATTGAAATTTTCATTTGCCATGAGATTTAATAGTTAGACACTGCTGGGCTATAGTATGTGTTAGTTTACTCGTGTCTAATATAAATGTGACTACATCAAGCAAAAGAACACAGGTGGCAATTTTTTGTATGTTACTTATTATATTAAGGGGGTTAAGCACTTTATTGTTTCACTAATCCTTAAAAATAAGCCTAAATAGGTACTACAGTTCCTGTTTTATATCTGAGGACAATAGGTGTCCTAGAAGTTTACATGATTTGCTTGAGCCAGAAATTTGAATCCAAGGCTTTTATTTTACTTCAAAGCCTACACGCATAGTTTCTATACTGTGGTGCTTCCCCATCACACACAAAAAAAGGGAAAGAATAAAAGAAAAGAGTGATATGGCCCAGCTGGCAAGGCTCAGTGGTTGAGTGTCAACCTATGGAACCAGAAGGTCACAGTTGGATTCCTGGTCAGGGCATATGCCCAGGTTGCAGGCTTGATCCCCCATGTGGGGCGTGCGGGAGGCAGCTGATCAATGATTCTCTCTCATTGTTGATGTTTCTCTCTCTCCCTTCCTCTCTGAAATCAATAATAATAAAAATATATAAGGAACTTAAGATTATTTAAAGAAAAAAAAGAGTGCTCTAAAGAAACATAAAGAAAGATGAGCTATCCTCCTCTCTAAGGGGCTTGGAGAAGGCTCAGGATAGACAGAGGAGGGCTGGGGGGACAAAGAGTTGAAAGCATTCCCTTTCTCATTAGCATAGCATTAAACAAACAAAACAGATGGCCAGAGCAGGCAGAGGAGAGGGAGATGGTGCCCACCAGCCAGCAGCACTAGATGTGGTAAACTAGATGCCTGCCCTCAGGCGGATGCTGGAAGATTAGGAAATGAGCCTCATTCCTATGAAGGCAGGGCCTCTCCATTGGCTGCCTCTGTCCTGGGCTCTGGGGCAGGTGTGTCCATGGCACAAACCCTTTAAGAGCTGTTTCAGATGCCATAATCTTGTGGGTCCTGGACATGAGCTGCATTGGTTTTCAAAGTTAGACGTTTTAGGGACTCCTTCCTCAGGTGCAGGTTGTAAAAGCTGGGGGTCCCATGTAGGGTTCAAACATTTCAGTCCTCAGGGAGAAGCTCATGCTTTAGTGAGCTCCCTTCTGACTGTGGCTCACTGCCCCGGGGCTGGGTTTTATGGCGAGATTGTGCCCATCCTCCTACCTGCTCTGATGTGGGCCTCTGTCGTTCACCCTACACGTAGGATCAGACTGTTTTTCGTTCTTTTTCAGAGGAATTTGTTTTATAGTTTGTTGCAAATTCAGTGTTTTTGTGGGAAGAAGTGAGCCCAAGATACTCCTATATCACCATCTTGACCCAGAACCCCAAGATACTCCATCTTAAAAGAATAATATAAGGCAGGTAAGCAAGGAAGTGTCAGTGAAGTATGTTTGCTTGTGGGCATCAGAATGAGCAAAGACGTGGAGGATTTGAATATTCAAGTTAAAGAGTAAATGGAAATGGGTTAACAGGGTAACTATTTCAGAGAATGGCTATCCTACCTTTTGCAGGGAGGTTCGGTAATTGAAAAATGTTCTGAAGAAAACCAAGCAACTCAAATTGTTAACTTCAGGGAACAACTTACTAAGCAGCTGCTTGCTTACTGAGAACTTGGAGTGCAGGCAGGGAGACAACAGGGACAGGTGTGCCTGCTCCTGGATAGGTGGGAAGGTCAGACAGACACACACGGAGTAATCTAAGGGCAATAGATAGAAGATAATGTAACAAAATGTAAGATTGTGTGGTTCATTTGTTCTTGCCATAGGACTATAGAGAAAGGAGTGACTGATGCAGTCAGTTGATTATGCAGAGCCTGAGTGATAAAGCAGAGCAAACTAGAGATAAAATATAGGATTTGGAATTTAATGCGATTTATAATTATAAATTACATTACCTCAGTATAGGTTGCTATGATGTAGTGGAATTACGAGTAAGTGAAAAGGAGATAGCTAGCTATTTAGACAACCTTTTCAAGAGTTCTTTATCTTCAGAGATCTGACATTTTCAGAAAAAGCAAGCCCCAAGTTTGTCAGATGTTCTGCTTTTGAACAAATGAGCTTCCTGTTGAGTTTCATTCTCCTTCCTCTTTACAGAAAAATCAAATTGTAGCTTATAGATTAAGAGAGAGCCAGCGAGAAAAGTTCATTGAGGATTCCTATGGTTAATGGCCCTGAGCATTTGAGGAAGACATCCATTAAAATGTAGCTGAGACCAAAAACCAACTGGTGAGAATAAGAATAAGCAATGGATAATGAATCAAAGAGAAGGGACTATTGGCATTTGAAGGGGTAGGTTGAAAGCAGTACAACATTAAAGAGCTAGAAAATGACAGTTGGTGCAGATTCACCATCATGCAGATTCTGCAGTTCTTGCTGACTCTTGTGTACTGTTTCTTAGATTTGTCCCTGCCTTTCCATACTCAATACCAATGCTCTTGTTGGGATCACATCATCTTTCCCCTGGACTATAGCAACACTTGCAGCTTGGCTCTCTGCTTTATGCCTTGCCACTTGCAAGCTTACTGCAATTCATTTTCCACTCTGCTACCAGTGATCTTTCTAAAATATTCATCCATTCATTCACAAACATTTGTGAAACACCTTCTATGAGCTAGGTGCTCTACCGGGTGCTGATTAGACAATGATTAGCTAAGCATACATGGCCTCTGTTTTCAGGGAGCCTAGGGACCTTCATGGACAGCTGCAAACAAGGGTTAGGGCTTTGAAGGCAAAATGTGGGGAGAATGAGAGCACCACCCGGGGTCATGGTGTAGTTGGGAACAGAAAAGAAGCAGGGATCTAAAAGAAGGAGAGTGATATCTGCAGGTCATGTTAGAGATTTTGGTTATTTGCTAAAAACAATGGAAAGGCTGGCCCCGGGAAGATTGTTGGCAAGAGGAGATCTGAGTTTTGTGAAAATCTTTCTGGCAGCACAATGGAGAAAAGTTTGAAGGGTGCTAATTGAATTTCTTCATTCTCTCTTTTCAAAGGATCCCCTACTCTTCAGGTTTTATCACTTGCTTGACTTTTCCTCACAGTTTATACTTCTGGTTTCCAATTAGAATTACCTGGGGACATGTTAAAAAATTCAGATTCCCAAACTTCATCCCCAGGGATTTTGTTTTATTCTGTTTAGGGTCTGACTTGAAAATTAATATTTCTAAACAGTACCCCATACTTACAGCCTAGACCAGTTTCTCTCTAAGCAGAACTTCTTGTGATAATGGAATGTTTCTCTATCTGTGCTGTCCAAGATCATAGCCATTGCCACATGCTGTTAGTGAGCACTTAAAATATGGGTAGTGCAACTGAGAAACTACATTGTAATGTATTTAAGTGAATTAAATTTAAATACCTCCTGGGTACCAAACTGGAGAGTTCAGGTCTAGACTCTACTTTGAGATACTTCCTATATGATAGCCATACTCAATGTGCTTGTCTCTGCCTTGGGGTCTAGGCACAAGCTCCCCACTTCAGGGTCCTGCTGTCCTAGTCATACCCCCTCCCTATACGGTCAACTTCCATGAAGTCTATAGGTCTTTCTTCTAAGAGGCCCCCCTTCATGTCTGGATTAGATATCCCTCCCCTCCTTCGAAGTCACAAACTTATGCCTCTGTCTATCCCCAGCACCTTAAGGATACAGTAATCTCTGCACATGCTTGTTGTATAAATAAATGAAGTTTGAGAACCATTGGTTTAGTGGATATTAACAACTTAAAAATAGTATGTAATCTTCACAATAATCTTATGCAATAGGTCATATTAACCCTGTTTACTTACAGAGGCAAATAGAATTGCCCAAAGTCACACAGACAGTAAATGAAGGTATGAGGTTTCGCATCCACGCTCATCTGCATTGAAGCCCACCCTTCCCCACTATGCTATCCTGCCTTAAGCAACAACAGCAAAACATAAGTATGGATTAAATTCTCCTAGAACTTACCTAATTGTCACCATCTTGAAAAGATCTAAAATACTACTAAGGTCCAATTTGAAAAGGAAACATCTGAAGAGGAAGTATTTGGGATGGAGACTCAAGGACTACTGCGTAAGTGAAGGAGAAGCCGTTGTGTGATACCGCTGTGGTCACCGGGATTGATGGTGGCTTTGGAAAGAAGAGGAGCTTCTCTAAAATGTGTCATATTTCTCTTTTCAATGAGAATATTTTGAGAGATTTTTCTGAGTTTTTTGCTGGAATCAATTGATGCAAGCTCTTTTTGCTTTGCAAGTTAATAAGCGAAAATTTACTCAAATGGGAGTGAGAGCCATGTTGGCCCCTCCTGCAGCCATGTTGCCTCTTACTGACACATAACAAATTTAGTGTAACTATGTAGACCATTCCATTATTTCACAGAATTGTGTGTATTATATAGACCATGTTTCAGTTCAAATGAGATTTACTTACTGCCAATTGTTTCCAACTATTTGCTACCAGCATTTTGAACTGGGACTTCTTGCTCACTCCTCAGTCCAGGCCATCTCTGGACCAGTAGCCAGCTGGAAGCACCCTAAGCACTTCTATGTTTAGTCCTTCATCCAGCAGGGAGCTCTAAGACAGGGCTTGGTGAGATCCTTGAGCTGTGTATGCTTTTGATTACCAAGGGAACAGTGATCTATGTTAACTCTGCAAGAAAAAGTGACTATTCTGAACTCATTAAAGGACATTCAAATCAAAAGCATGAAACATTGTCAAAATTTAAGAAATGTCGAGAATAATTTTGACTATATGCAAATTTGGGTTTATGAGATACTCATTTGAAGGTCACCTTCCTGCGTGATTTGACTTCACTCTTCTGAAATTTTTGCTGTATGTTGAATTGCACCATAATTAAGTTATCTTGTGTATTTTTTTGGTTAAAAGCACAATCAGCACTTTATAAACTTTATGTGAATGTTTCACCAGAAATTTAAAGAATTATAGCTTTCCTTTTCCTCAATACCCTCCCCTTTCTCCACAACACTGCTATATGCCCATTTACTACCAGTCTAGGCAAAGCATAGATAGAAAAAAAAATCACATCCATTACAAAAAAAATTATCCATTATAATATGTTCTCCGGCTATTATCCATGTAGTATACTGTGTATTATCTATGCCAAAGCTCAGCTCCTTTTAGCATAGAAAATTGAGAAAGGACCAGACAGCCAAAATTATGGTGTTTACAGCGGACAACTTTATGAGCCAAAAAGAAGCTGCCCTACATTCCTGCCAATGGCAGGAAGGAATGCCTTCCTCCAAAGCCCAGCCGTGAGGTTCCATCTGCCAGGTGACACTGCAGAACCAGGGCAGATGATTCCATGGTCTGCCCTGATTTCCCCACCTGCAGGGAGCCTAATGTATAGGACGGAATAGGAGGAAAGGCTGAGAACTTCAGTCATGAATAAAACCAGTCTGTCCAAAGATATTGCAGGGTCAGTACCGCACTGATAAATGTCCTCTGAAAGAAGTAAGACATTTCACAGTACCTTCCTTAAGGGAACATACGAAAGAGCTGCCAGAATGATGGGAATGAGAACACTCTTGGCTAAAAACAGGTCTTGAGACTCCTTTGAACTCTTCTCAAGAAAACAGGTCCTCTGTCACTTGTATATCCAACTTTGTGTCATTCTATATACAAGAGCAAGTGGCTCCTGCTGGGTAGGGGCAGTGGGAAGGAGAGTTGGTCTTTGCACTCAGTTAGAAACAAAATAAGCCAGGTCATAACAGGGGTCTTGGAACAACAGATCTCTACCAAATCGAGGAAGGAATGTAGATAGTTTTTCGCAGTGGGAAGTTAAGCACCGTATCAGGGATGATTTGTAAGGAATAATAAGAGTTAGCATGACTGGGTACCATGCCATCTATACTGGGATTTGGGCCAGGACTTCAGATTCCAGGAGGATTTTTGGAAGAAAGATAAAAACCTCAGTACTAACGGAGCCAAGGTAGGGATCAGATACAGGGAAATAACACAATAATGTTTCCAAGGGCAGGACGAATAGCCTAGTCACTCTTAGGCTCCATTTTCTGTCTCAGTGCCTGGTGCATAGGAAGTGCATGTGAAACTACTGATCACTCTGCTCACTCTTTCTTGAACACTGACTACTGTGGTTCCGGTGGCATTGCCCTTTTTCTTAACTCCTGTGACCATGCCTTTTTAATCTCCTTTGAAGGGTTTCTTCTTACTGTATATATGACATCTCTATGTGGATGTCTCATTGGTATGTCAAGTGCAATGCATCCAAACCAGACATTTCTCCTGTGTTCCCTGCCTCAGTGAATGGCATCATCATCTTCCCCAAAACTTAAATCATAAGCTGGGTGGCAGCCTTTTTTCTTTCACCTCTTTCACCCTCTACATCCAGTCACCAGATCCAATCAATTTCTCCTGGATAACTTTCAAAACTAGACCCACTTCTTTCCTATATGGACTTCACTACCCTATTCAGGTCACCATGACCTTTCACCTGTATTCTTGTGCTATCTGCTAAATATTCTTTCCTCCAACTTTGTTCCCATCCAGTGCATTCCCTCTACAGCAATCAAGCAGATCTTTCAAAAGCACAAATCAAATCATGTCTTCTCCGTTGAAATCCTTTAGTTCTCTATTATTCTTGGACTTCCATATTAAGAATAAAGTTCTATTTCTTACAATGATTACAAGGCTCTTCTTGATTTGGTTCCTGATAACTTCTCCAGCCTCCTCTTTCAACTACTTCTTCCTTTATAGACCCACCATCCCTTTCCGACTTGACTCTAGAAGCAGGTTGGCACCATGCTGTCTATAAAAACTTCAGTCCTTTGCACATTGCTCTCTCTGTTTTGAATACTCTTCCCCTCTTTGTCTGGCCAGCTCCCACTCAGCTTGTAGGTCCCCCTTTATAGGTCACCTCTTCTGGAACATGTTCCATGCCCCAAACACCCCATAATAGAACTTGTCAGAGGCTACGGTGATTGAGTTTCACTTTCTTATATTACCCATCAGAGTACAATCTATATAAGGGCAGAAATGATCTGTTTGCCTTGCTTATCATTGTAGTTCCAGGATCTGGCACTGGTCCTGGAATATTATTCTCTCCCAATGAGCAGTGAATAAATGATAACTCATTGAACTCATCTGAAGCAATTTGTAGAAATGGGATCTAAAGTAGAGTTTGAACATTAAAACAAGGCAAGACCCCAGGATTGTGGCCATTATGAGTGTGTGGCATTTTTAGGAGTCCTTGAGGAGCAGTGTGGTGAATAAAGAATGGCTGAGCATTCTTTGATGCTCCTCCCACAGAAAGATGAAGGTCTATTTTCTCTCCCTTTGCATCTGGGCTGGCCTGTGTCAGTTTGACCGATAGACTATGATATGAGCAATACTCTGCACATCTGAACCTGGCATTTGAGAGGACAGGCGGCTTTTACTTTATTCTCATGGAATCTGAGATGCCATGTCATCGAGGCTCTGAGGGCACATGGAGAGGTAGGTGCCTGGTCTTGTAGTTGTTCTTGCAGAGATTTCAGGCATATGCGTAAAGGGCTTGGGATCTTCTAGGTTTAAGGAACGCGACTATCAGGCATGAGTGATCCCAATAGACTGTAAGTGAGCAGAATTGCTAAGCAGATCCTTACCCAAATTCCTGACCCCAGATTTATAAAATACTTACATAATAAAATGGATTAGGAGTGGTTTGTTATACAGCAATAGATAACTTGACCATCCAAGGCTTTCCTTGCACTGGCTGTTAATGCAGGGTATGGAAAAGGTTTTCTCAATCCCACCTTGTTCTGTCTGCAGTAGTTGGGGTTTAAGCTGAAACTGGCTGCGGAGAAATGTGCTGAGTCCTGAGTCTCAGCTCAGAGTCCATTCTGTCTGCAGTAGTTGGGGTTTAAGCTGAAACTGGCTTCGGAGAAATGTGCTGAGTCCTGAGTCTCATTCCCACTGCAACAATTTCCTTCATGACTGGGTTTCTAGACCAGACCTCAAAAAGCTACTAAACTCACATACATTTTGAAGAATTACTTTTTAAACTCACACAAACAAATACCAGTATTAGGAGCCTGATCTATTTGGAAACTTGGAATTAACTGGATTGAAAGAGCTTCCTACCTGTTAAGAAGAGTTAAATAGTGTATTCAGGACTCTGAATTAAATGCAAGCCTGCAAAAAGACATTGACAATCGAAGTGGTTGTGTGGGGAGGAGTGGTTGAGGCTACAGATACCTGTGCCTGCAACTTATTTTATTCCACCCCAGATTCTGCGAGCAATCGACCCCCTGGGCATAGTGAATCTACTGGCTCAAGGAATCTTTATCGGTTGGTCTTTTGCTCAAGTCTACTAGGATTCTGAGGTACCAATTCCTAGTTACTTATGGCTTGTTTTCCTTTACCAAGTCATTCATTACCTGTCAGGTAGTTCCCAGAGGTCAAACCTGTGATACCTGCTGCCACACACCTCTTACTTGGCCTGGGCTCTGTACGTCCCCTGATACATAGGGCTCTGGAGATTGGAGATTGCTTGCCTTACCTCTACTTACAACAACATCCTACGCTTTGGACTTTCCCTCTCTTGTCCTTTATTTCCCTTTCCAGTCACTGCCACCAGCACCCCATCCCTCCAAAAGGGTAAATCTCTAGTTGGTCCCACTTGATAGTGTGCCTAAGGCTTATGCTCAACTTTGTTCCCAGAATCCCACCTTTTTACAATTATTCATGAATCTTTCAGTTGTAAGAGGCACACAACCAACTAAATCCCATTTAATCTGAAAGAACAAAATGATTGATTTATTTTTGTATCCAGCAGAGGGAATGGGACCGTCCTCTGGGGCAGCTGGATCATGGGAGTGACTCATAGGATTATCTCCTAATCTCTGACATCTGCTTCCCTCACTCCTTTTTGCTGTGAATGTCAGGGAACAAAGCTGCCAGAGTGCAGGGTTTGTATCCATTCAGTGGGAAACCAGAGAGAAAAGAAGGGTTTTCTTTCCCAGCACATGTCACTTGTCCAGACTGGAGCGGTCATTGTAGGGCACAGATGATGGCTGTCTCAGCCCCGCCTGTCTGCCCAGCCCTGTGACCAGGCCTGTTACCAAGTAGGGGCTGGACATGAGCAAGACCTCAAAGGCAATGGGTGTGAGCTAAGGAGATGCCCCAAGTTGTATCTGCAACTCTTCTCTGATTCTTTGTGTCAAATGGGATTTTCCAACTGGGAGTGATCGAGGAATGAACGTGGAAGATCAGGAAGAGAGCAAGGCAGTTTACTCATCTGAAGACGTGCCTGAGATCGGAGAAACGGAGCAAAGAGGAAGAACAATGTGGGCTCTGCTCAGCCTCTCTTGACTATATGACCATTTCTGAGATTTGTTTAGAATGAAACAGCAAAAATATGCATTTGAGGACGGACAAACTTGGGATTGACCTGTTTGTTGCTGATATTAGAACAGTTATTTCCTACAGGAAATTTTGTGGTATCTGAATTGGGTTCATTTACTTACATTGTGCCCCAAGGATAATAGCTGGACTTCATTCAAGCTGTTAGCAGATTCAGGAAGGAGTCCTGAAATAGGGTGTGAATGATGATGATTGTGTTTTCTTTTTTTTCTGCCAAAAGTAGCTAAAGAGATGAGAAGGTGACTTAAAATAACTGTGTGAAATGATGAAGAGAAGGCAAACATTCTCTTTTTATAAGAAGGAAATTAATATTTTTAAATGGATAGCCTAATTGCCTTATTTAAGAATATCCTTTTTTAACTAAGAAAATAAAGTGAACATGTTTAAACAAATTAGGAGTTGAGAAGCTGCAAAAAAAAAAAAAATGGTTTTAAAAGGCCTAAATAAGGATATTGCATTTTAGAGTGAATTAGAATACTTCTCTCTACTTTGTTGCTAAATTTGCATATCACATTACTAAATTGGTTGTCTAGAATACCTTGCCACTCTATTGGCTAAAGCTTAAACATCTTTATAGGTCTTCACTGGTAAGATGATTATTTTGGAATTCATTTATTGAATCATGAAATAGTGCTTTGTTTGCACATATTAAGACAAACTATTTAAATATTTTGTACATATTAGGACAAATCTTGCTTTCTCACAGATTATCCTAAAATTCTAAAATTGAAGTGTCTTTTCCATTTTCTATCTTAATTTTTATTTTAAATCAGGTAAACAAAAGTTTGACATAAGAATATTCTTTCTTTTTATTTCATTTAAAAATTATTTTTATTTTTCAGTTACAGTTGACATACATTATTATATTAGTTTTGGTGTATACCCCAGTGATTAGACATTACATTATTTACTCAATGATCTGCCAAAAGTAGCTAAGGAGATGAGAAGGTGACTTCTCATTCCAATAAATCTCACATCCATTTGACACCATACCTATTATTAAAATATTATTGACTATATTCCCTATGCTGTACATCCACAGGACAATTTGGTAACAACCAATTGGTATTTCTGAATCCCTTCACCTTTTTCACCCATACTCCCAACTTCCCTCCCATCTGGCAACCATCAAAAGGTTCTCTATATCTATAAAGTCTATTTCTGTTCTGCTTATTCATTTATTTTGTTTTTTTATGCTCAATTGTTGGTAGATATGTATTTATTGCCACATTGTTGTTCATATTTTTAATATTTTTCTTCTTCTTCTTAAAAAAGACTCTTTAATGTTTCATATAGTACTGGTTTGGTGATGATGAAACCCTTTAGCTTTTTCTTGCCTGGAAGCTCTTTATCTGTTCTTCAATTCTGAAAGATATTGATTTTAGGGAGAGGAAGAGGGAGAGGGAGAGAGAAACATCGATCAATTGCCTCCTGTACATTCCCCAACCCAGGATCAAACTCACAACCTAGGTATGTGTCCTGACTGGGAATCAAGCCTGAAACCTTTTGATGCACAGGATGACGCTTCAACCAACTGAACCACCCGGCCAGGGCTACTAGTAGTTTTGATGTGGTTGTGAGAGAAGGTGAGTACTGCATTTACCGACGCCATTATCTTGCCTGAAAGTTGAGAATATTCTTTTCTTGGAAATATTTTTGTCTTCACAGAAGGCAATGGCACTGTAGTTGGATGTTTGCACAAAGCCTGGCTTAGTGTTTATTGAGACTCCTGTATTCATAACAAATTGACTTTGCAGAGAAGTTGCATTTCAAATATGGCATTCCAGTGAGTGCACACATCCACGTTAGATCACGTGTCTGAGCTTAGTGTTCAGAAAACACGGACTTCACACTCAGGCAGCAAGAGTGGTGCAGATTTTACCAATTTTCCCATTTTCACTTGAAAAGCTTAGTTCAATTTGGCTGGAATGGAAAAACTGTCACACAGTGAAAAGTGACTTAAAGAACACCAGGAGCATGCTGAAAATAGGCACAACAGTCAGTACCTGAGCCACATCTAGAATTCAGTGTATTTAAATGCAGAGTGGGCATGAGAAAAATCATTCTAAACAGCAATTCTCAATGAGGGAGACACTCACAAATTAGTCAGTCTGAAGGAGGCGCGGGTTGAAAGGTAATTTAAAGTACCCGTGAGTGTTCTGGGTGGTTTGGACATCTTAGAAACAGGCTCATGGAAACCGGTGATGAAAGGCAATAAAAAGGCAAAGTATTTGAGCTGCTCTGGAGGAGCCTCTTAGACTGTCAACAAGCAGGTGAGGTCTAGCTGTCGCGATGCAAAGCCACCTCATGAAACAGGTAGATAGAGAAGCAGCATCCCCCAGGAGGGCCCAGGAGAGCATTTGTCCTCCTTCAGCCTTCATTCTCCCCTTTTTGACTACAGAAAAGAGTGTAATGGGTCCAATAGGACCCAACCCCCCTTCATGTCCAGCCAGAGCTTCAGAATGTGATCTTTATTTAGAAATATGATCTTTGCAGATCTAATTAGGTAAGGATTTCAAGATGAAATCATCCTAGATTTAAGGTGAGCCCTAAATCCAATGACTGGTATCTTTATCAGAAGAGGAGAGGACACAGACACAGGGAAGAAGGCCATGTGAAGACAAGGACAAAGATTGGATTCATGCTTTCACATACCAAGAAACACCAGGAGCCACCAATAGCTGGAAGAGACAAGGAAGGACCCTCCCTTGGAGCCTTCAGAGCAAGTGTGGCCCTGGCCTCCAGAAGTGGGAGAGAATAATTTCTCTTGGTGTAAACCACTAAGTTTTTAGTAACTTGTTACAACAGTCTTAGGAGTCTGATACAAAGAGGGAGCAACACTGAGAAACTGTCAGACAATAGTGAATCCTCATTAGAACCCTGAGCCTGACTACATATGGATAGACTTTCTCAGTCATTGAAAACCCCTCATTGTTTTTTTTTGTTTTGTTTTCAAATATGTTTTATTGACTTTTAGAGAGAGAGAGGAAGGGAGAGGGAAAGAGAGATAGAAACACCAATGATCAGAGAGAAACATCAATTAGCTGCCTCCTGCACACCCCTACTGGGGACCGAGCCCACAACCCAGGCATGTTTCCTGACTGGGGATCGAACCAGTGATGTTCAGTCATTGAGCTACACTGGCAGGGCAAAACCCTTCATTGTTAATAGAGAAGGACCAAGAGCAGATAACCGCAGCATGGGTGGGGTGAAAATCTCATTACATGCAGCCACATTTTTTAAAGTTACACATATATGGGGAATGGTATATGGGAAAACTTTAATATATACATTGCGAATCAATTTTCTAGCTGGGCTCTGACCCACAGATAAATTTTGGTGGAGATTTAAAAAATCTGAGATATGTCTGATGGCTTGAGTGTTGAGTGGATGAGAAATCTGGCATTGGGAGCATCGCTATATAAACTTGGTGCAGCAGGAACATTTAACAGCAGCTAGAGGTTCCCAAGGGTGGGCAGCTTTGAAAGTAAGGTGAAGGAACCCAATGTGAGTTTTGAGAAACGTATGTAAAATGTCTAACAAAATGCCTGAAATGGGACAAATATGACAGGTGCTTGATAAATGTAAATGCCTATCTCTCCCCCTTTCCCATGTTGCTAAGCATGAATCTGCAGTACAGAATTATGTAATTCATGTATGAAGTCCTTTTGGAACTATCTGCTGTCTGACTCACAGTGCAGGATCAGAGCAGGGTCATAGCTAAATAAGCCAAACCCAAACAGAAATTCTAATCTTTATTTGTCTTCTTCTCTCATTTAAAAGGTCCAAATACACATTTCATGGCAACTATATTAACTTCTCTTATCTGCTTCTGGTTTCCTCTACCCCAAAGAACTTTGTATCCATGCTATCCAATCCCCATCATCTCAGTTCTATATATATTTTGTTTATTTTTTTACAGAGAGGAAAAGAGAGGGATAGAGAGTCAGAAACATCGATGAGAGAGAAACATCGATCAGCTGCTTCCTGCACACCTCCTACTGGGGATGTGCCCGCAACCAAGGTACATGCCCTTGACTGGAATCGAACCTGGGACCTTTCAGTCCGCAGGCTGACGCTCTATCCACTGAGCCAAACCGGTTAGAGCCCCATCATCTCAGTTCTAAGGCCAGCTCTTTGTCTATGCCATCTGTGGCCACAACATGTTCCGATACTTCCAATACCTCAGAGGTAGTCAGGCCTCCGGAAGTATAGTGCTTTCTTTTGCACTATTTTCTGAAGAAACTGAACATGGGGGAAATTTCATCCTTTCTCTCTTTGAGGAAGAGGAAAGGGAGAAGAAAATAACCAGGCAAATGAGGTCAGGGAAAGACTGTGAACTTCTTCACACTAAAGCATTTTATTCCATTATGTACAATCTAATAAAATGATCTATACTTGACATTCCCGAGTAGCACATTTCTCTTACACTCTCAGGCCATTTCGATTAATATAGAGTCTTCATTTTCAACCTTTTAGCCAAAATTACCTGATGCTGTGTGGCAGGTGCTAAGAAATAAAAAACTCACCTAGAGAAGTAGCACCAAGACAGAAATAGATCTGTCTTGCTACATTTCCCTCTGCCCTCAGATACCATTGTTCTTGCTATACCTAATCCACTCCTACTGATCCATTAAGGCCCCTTTCATATTGTACTTCTGCTGTGAACTCTCTTCTGTCTATCATTGTGACCTCACCTCAGTTATCACACAGTTATTTCTGTGCAAACACTTTGTAAATTGTTGCTGTATCTCTCTCTCTCCACAAAACTATTGGCCCATAGGTGAGGACCTTTATCCTTTCACTCAAGCACATACCTAGTAGGTATTGTCTAAATGCTGAAGATAGTTATAATATTTCTATACTCAGTTTATCTATACTTTTCCATATACTTTCAACTGTTTATAATGAAGGCACTTGGACCTCTCTGATTCCAATAAGGGTAATATCTTACCTCACTGATTGTAGGTTTTGTCTTCAGTGGGTTTTGACATGTGGCCTTTGGAGAAAGTGTCCTTTGGGTGGTTGTTTCATTTCATGGTCCAAACGACCAGACCGTCATCATTTTAGTAGGGATATCGAGTATCCGCCAGTGGCTTCTCCTCAGGAGACAAGAGAGGCTCAGAGGGGCTGAGGAGACTGTAGGGAGCACAGATTCAATAAGAGACCATGACAACAACCTCAAATGTGGCTGTTAGAAAAAACCAACAGCCTTTGGTCCCTTTCCACCTAAACCTCTGCCTTTTTCTTCTCAAGGACTGCTCACATTTAGACTGGGACCAGTCATTTTTGGACCAAGAGCTTTTGATCGGCCTTCCAGGGCCCTGTTTCACCCCAAAGGCTGACCTTGTGAGAAGCACATGATGAAAACTGGTTATCTCCTCCCATGGGCACAGGAGGCCGTCCTGAAGGGGAGTGACAGGAGCTGACCAAATGAAACACAGTCAAGTGAGAACTGTACAGAAGAACATCCAGCTTAGTTCCAGCCAGAATGCTCGCTGTTAATATACACAGCATGGATAACTTAATCTTATATTGGAAAATTTGTAAGTTTGCTTCAAACTATTACGCTCTTGAAAAATTCCTAAGTTGCCCTCCACTCTGTTATTTACTTGGAGGAAGGCTACCCAATGACATATACAATTGAGTGGTTGGAAGTCCTGGCCTTTGAGGGACACACCCCAACCATTGCCACAGCAGCTGGTGTCCAGATGTGTTCTCTCACCTAAAATGATAACAATGGGTTGTTTTAAGTTTTGATGTCCTCCGGATGGCAGAATAACATAATAATGATAGCAATTATTGCTTCTGTGCACAGCAAGAATCTCCACAAGTTAAAAGGACTTGAAAAGCGAAATTTAGTTGAAGCTGAAGTTGCAGGAAGAAAAATTAAATGCAAATACCATTTGCCTCCCTTTTAATCCTCCTCTGGAGGGAACAGAGAGGCCAACATTTCAGGCCAAACCTTTTTGTATCAACAGTAGTTACACAAAAAGAACATCAAATCACTTCTCTTCTTTCCCTTAAGCCAAAAATCAGGGTGAAACTGTTGTGGATATTTTATCCCTTCAGAGAAGCTGACTCTGTTGCCTACTAAGCACCTTTGGAATCTATAGCTTTGCAAGAGAGATTAGATTAAAGGGAAACATTATTATCTGGCTTTACAGAGACTTTCAGCTTTGCTTCAAGTCCTGTGGTTTTTGTTGTGTGTTTTTCTAAAAAATGTAAACAGAAAGGGCAGAAAAGTAGATATTTAGAAGGTCAAATGCATTGCTAAAGGCAGCATATGTGAACTTTCAGTCTGGCTTGCACATCTACCCCGGGATCTGCTGTTAGTATGTGGCATAGCAGGCAGGATAGGCATCGAGCAGGCGTTCTGGAGCTGATATCATGATATGAAATACAATGGGGCATGTTGTGGAGGAAGCTATTCTAGTCTGAGAGGCTATAAAAAGCTTCCCCATGAAATAATATGTGAGAAGAGATCTGAATGATGAGTAGGAGTTAATGTTTCAAGTGAGGAAACAAAATGTGTGAAGTATCTAGGCAGAGAAACTGAAAGAAAACCTATTTGGATAGAATGCATAGAGAGAGAAGAGAGGGCAGTTTGAGGGATACGCAGACCTCAAGGGACTCAGAGACATCCTAAGTGTTTTGGACTTTATTCTGTAGTAATAGAAAATGACGGAAGAGAAAAAACCATCAGTTTACATTTTGAAAAGATCACCCCAACTTAGTAAAAGATTGCGTAAAATGTTGTTGGGCATCAGAATATTAGCATGGTGCCAGAGAGTCACCTGTCAAATCCCTTTCCAATTAAAAAGGGGAAAAGTGTACAGTTACAATGAAGAAAGCAGAGAGCTGTCAGTCAGCATCCCAACTAAGTGTTAAAATTTAGCATATCAGTTAATGAGGAAATAAGCCAACACATTGAGAAAGTGGAACATTCTACAATGCAACTATCTGGAACTTAACAAAAAGTCAATGTCATTAAAAAAAAATGACTGGGGACAATTCTCAATTAAGATGTAAAAGAGATAACAATGGAATGCAGTGGGTTAACCCAGATGGAACCCTGATTGAAGATAAAGGGATCAACCATAGAAGACATTCTTGAGACAATTGGGGAATTGGGAATATGGACTGGATATTACAGGATATCATGGAATTATTGTTAATTTTCTTAGCTAGGTATTGTGGTTACCATATACAGGACAATCTTCATATTCTTAAGACACGTATACTGAAGTCATAGGAATGAAGTGTCATATTTTGTACAACTTATTTTCAAATAGAATAGATAAAAATGTGACTATTTTTATATTCATAAAAGTACCTAAAAGAATGAA
Organism: Myotis brandtii; assembly: GCF_000412655.1. Taxonomy (NCBI): domain Eukaryota; kingdom Metazoa; phylum Chordata; class Mammalia; order Chiroptera; family Vespertilionidae; genus Myotis; species Myotis brandtii. The sequence continues at coordinate 880,141 of NW_005368264.1, read as the reverse complement.
ATAAAGTAAATGTACCGATACAATATTAATGATTGTGGAATATAAGTGGAGAGTACATGCTGTTTGTCGTTCATTGTAAAACTTTTTTTGAAGGTTTTCATAATTAGAGGTTAGCAATATGGAAGGTTAAATATTATGGGATAGAGAGGAATAAAGAAAGAGAGAATTCGGCACTGTGAGGAGATTGTTGCAATAGTTCAGGTAAGACCTGAAGCATAAACTAAGGGGTTGGTGAAGAAGATAATTTGACAAATTAGATTATTAGTTCAGTAACAGAATAGAGTCAACAGGATGGAGTAGAGATGATAGTTTGGAATAGTGCTTGGAACCTACTAGGCACTCAGTTGTCTAAACGCATAAAAAAATGAACGTGTAAATGGGATTAAAGAAGAGGGAGGAAAAAAGATGCCTTCCAGATTTTTTCCTTAGCAGCTGCATGCATAACATGACCATTAATTAGAGAAGGAAAAACATATTTTGGAAGAAAGGAAGATGATAGGAGTAGTTCGAACTTGAAGTTTCTTACAGATCATCAAAGTGGAGGCATCAGGTTGACAGTTACATAGCGAGCTCGGAAGCAAGTGATTTCAGAATTATTGACCAATGAACTAATTGAAGTGAAACAATCTCCCAGAAAGAGTTTTATAGAGTGAAAGCTAAAGGAATAAAGGTCAAAGATACAGCCGGAGGCACTCTAACATTTGTGTGGGCAGAGATGGGCAGCTAGCCAAAACCACTGACATTGAATGACCTGAGAAGTTGAAGAAAAGCTAAGAGAGAATAGCAACAAGGAAGTCCGGGGAGAGTACTTGAAGGGGGAAGTACTGGAACAGTGTCAGATGCGATGAAAAGGTCAGGGGAGATGGGATTGGAAAGTGAACACATAGACTAGACTTGGATTGTTGGCCTGAGAGAACAAGTTTGGAAGAGTGATGATAGACATTAGACCACCTTGGGCTGTGAAGTTGAGGACCTGAGAAGAGTGCAGCTAACTCCTCTGAGACACTGACTGCAAGAGGAGAGACATAGACTAGGAGTTGGAGGGAGTTATAGATAGAGAACGGGTGTTTTTTTTTTTAAGGTAGGAGACATTTGAGCATATAAGATGCAAATTGGAAAGACAAGTTGTGAGGCAATATTGCAGTTATGGAGGAGGAAGGGGTTATGGATGATGCAAGGTCTCTGAGAAGTCTGGAGATGGTGGGCTCCAGAGCAGAGACATGTATTATTGGTGAAACGAAGGGCATTGATGGCAAGATTTCCAAGGTTCTTTCCAGCTCTAACCAGTTATGTTTTGGGGTGTCTGGAGGAAGGGGAAAGACTTGGAGGGTGGATCCTGTTAGTGTATACAGGCAACAGGACACCATCAAACTGCAGGGTCAGGAATGATAATCCTGGGGTACCACCTGTAGGGAGGTGAAGAGAATGAATGGACGTGTCTGAAGATGACTTTAAACCCTGAAGTACTAGCTGTTGGAAACTTTCCCATCTAAGCAAAAGCAGGAGGAACCAGAAATCAAACTTTATTTCAGAGTTTTATCTATGGCTAGTTTTGCAACTGTCAAAGCTTTAGTCACTTTGAAGGTATTTTTTTCAACTGGTAGTTGAATATAAAATAGTTTTTTTTTAGAGATTGTTTTTTACATGACACTTTACTAAAAGAGCTTGGACTTCTGTTATTACTATGTCTTTTATAAAGGTGTCATGGACACAGACTTGGAACAGGAATAGAGTAAAGAGAGGAATTGGGGACCAAGACATGCAGACTTGGAACAGGAATAGAGTAAAGAGAGGAATTGTGGACCAAGACATGAAGGTGGCCCTAACCTGTTTGGCTCAGTGGATAGAGCGTCAGCCTGCGGACTCAAGGGTCCAGGTTCGATTCCGGTCAAGGGCATATACCTTGGTTGTGGGCACATATCCAGTAGGGAGTGTGCAGGAGGCAGCTGATCGATGCTTCTCTCTCATCGATGTTTCTAACTCTCTATCCCTCTCCCTTCCTCTCTGTAAAAAATCAATAAACTATATTAAAAAAAAAAGACATGAAGGTGATGACCATGCAGTGGAGCTGAGAGAGGTGATGAGTTTGGGAATGACGAGCAGTGATACTGGTTGTGATTCCTGTAGGGGTCTGAGTCAATTTTCATTAACGTTAATATGACTTATAACGATAATAATAAGCATTTGCTGAGCACTTTCTATGTGCCAGCCACATGCAGACTGTTTATTACCTCATGTAATTCTCAAAATGATCCCATGGGGTACTACTATTATTCCTGTGGTGTTTTTTTATTGTGATAAAATATATAGCACAGAAAACCTAACATTTTAAGCATAAGTAGCACCAAGTACATTAACATTGCTGTACAACCATCCCACCATCCATCCTCAGAACTTTTTCATCTCCTAAACTGAAACTCTGTGCCCATTGAACAAGGCCCAATCCCTTCACCCCTTCTGTTTAGAAGATGATTGTAAGACTTAAAGAAAGTAAAAATTATTCCCTAAGGGCATAGAGCTGGTATGTGTTCTTAATTTTAGATTCTGGAATTTATGTGTCTACAAGAGTTTGATTTTAAGTGAATATAGATCTCCAGACTGAATTGCCAGTCTATGCCTTAAGTTCCCAGGTCACTGAAGGAAGAAGGGTGTGCTAAGGACGGGTAAGTCTGAGTTCTGGAAGACCAGATACCCTTTAGAACAGTTAACATATTACTCTTAGAGTCCTGGCTGATGGGTTTCCTACTCCACAATCTTTCTTACTCATGATCAATGCTTTGGGCCTCTATGATTCTCTTCTACTCACCAAGGAAGTAGGTGGCCACCAGGAAACTTTCTCGAATTACCTTTCAGGCTAGCGTGGGTAGCTACAGAAGAATCTAGTAACATATTATTATTTAATGCAAACCTACAAATCCCCCAGAAATTAGCAATTTATTAAAAAAGTAATAGCCTTGCCATCTTTTTTGTTTGTTTGAAGATTTTGTAGTGAAGATAAGAAAAATAAAACTGTATTACTTTTCCTTGTGACTTTATTTTACTTTGCTTCTTGTGCCTTTCTTTTCCCTTCCTCTTAACCTCTTTCTGTAAAGTCCAGCTTACCTACAGACTCTAATACGTCAATTGGCAGCACGCTTTAATATGTTTCTTGGACACAGATGATTGGAAATACAGGACTGTAATTTATACCTGATTCTGTTACTAAGAAAACCAGGGCAGCTTTGGAATTTTCCTTTGGGAATGATCACAAACTGGAAAGAAATCTATTAAGAGTTTTAGAAGAAGAAAAATGTGTAAGACATGGTTTAATTGAACTCCTACATAACAAGTTAATATTTATAAGCTTCTGTAGCCTTTTCCTGCCTGTGGTATAAATATTGCTACATAAATCTCCCCTCCCCCCCATAAATTTGATCACATTATATGGTATGTGGGGGTGGCCAGGGTACTTAAACATAAATACAAACCACACTTGTAAAACATTCCCTTAAACAAGCTACAAATAAAATCACTGGTGCTTTAAGAGACAACACTTACAGGATTTTAGTTCTACAAGACTTTCTTTCACAGTCAGAGCATGGAACTTGAAGGAGAAATTCTTTTTTTATGTCAACCCTCTGGAAAATCATCTCAGGAAAAACAAACAAGAAGTTAATTTGCAGAATCTATTTTGTTTTTCCAGCTACAAGGAAACATTCCTAGTATGCCTGTCTGAGATTTCTTTCCATCCAAACCCTGACAGGTTTCCTTAATATTATTGGGGCTGATGGGGGAGAGGTAATCTTAGTCTAGAGAAACACGCTACCTGCCCAGGCTAACTGATAGCACCTTCTAATACATATATGCAGTCATGTGCTGAAACATAGCTACTCATGAAAGTGAGAACGTTCTCTTCCAGATGGTGTCTTCGACTCAGTGTTGTTGTTATAGCCCAAGTCATCTTCTAAAAACTGCTGCAGCCCGACAGGAGGAAGTACCTTGTCTCTGAACACAGAGCCCAAGGAGTGCTAAAAAGGGAAATGGAACATATGGTAATAAGCGCTCTGAAGCTTTGATGCCGGGTTGCAATCAGCAACCAGGGCGAGAGCTGCATTGGCAACCGTGAACTTGCCCCCGCAGGGCCTCATTAACAAAGCCAACTGTGCCGCAATAGAGGAAAACAGGGCCACACACTTGAAGGAGATCGCAGCCTTTGGGGTGAACCCTTTGGCTGGACGGGGCATGAAATGGGTGGGAAGGAAGCTTCAATAAGTAGCTGAAGAAAAAACCACCACCCAAGTGGCCCCTTTCCCATAAGTGTCTCTGTGTATTTGGACATGAAATTGGTGAGTTTTTGAAAGTTGACTTTCGCAAGTGTGGCATTTTGGGCACTGACTACAAAGTGCCAGATGTGCTCTCGGGCTACTCCTGGCTCTGACCTTAGTGGTGAGAGTCATTCTTCGCTTCAGCTTTCCCACAGGTGGGATGGGATAGGAGTGTTGGGCAGGCCGGGAGGGGATGAGGTCATTGGAGTGGGCTCGAATTCACATGACTTGTGTCTTTATGAGAAGAGACAGAGACACACAGAGAGAATGCTATGTTATGACAGAGGCAGAGATGGGAGTGATGTAGCTACAAGCCAAGTGTTGATGTCTACCACCAGATTCAAGGAAGGGTTCTAGCCAGAGTTCTAGAGGGAACATAGACTGACCAACAACTTGACTTTGGACTTCTAGCCCCCAGACTATGAAAAAAAATAAATTCCTGTTGTTTTAAGCCACCCAACTTATGGTACATCATTATGGCAACTCTATCAAACTAATGTAGCATGTATCACACTGATGTGCTCCATATTCTACATATTTGTTGTGTTTATTGTCTGTCTCCCCAACACTGTAATGTAAGCTCCAGGAAAGATGGACCAATCCTGACACTCTGTTCCACACTGCTCTGATCTTGCTGGGTTCTACCCAATCTGACTTCTGCCTAAAGATTGAGTGGTCCTAAAGCATCATGGGTGAAACCTGCAATAGAATCTCATGAAGATAAGAACTGAACTTAAGACAGGAAGTGGAAATCCTAGCTTCCATCTAATGATAGTAGAAGAGTAATTTGGGATAAGATAGAATTTGGAGACTATACAGGCTATGATGCTACTATGTAGGAAGTCATCTAGTTGATCTCCCATCTAATGTTGACCTTGTGTCCAGACTGAGTGATGAAAGGAGTTATGCAAGTGTCTGAATATTAGATGAAAAAATGCTGGTGGATTGGTTGGACATAGAAGGACAGGTACCTCAGATAATTCCTGGAAATTATGAAACTATTTTGTCAAATATTTGTCTTTATTTTTCCCTCGTACTGTTAGTTTTAACAGCTTTTAATTATTTTTTTCACAGTCCTCAAAATGACTCAGTAATACTTTGCCCCAAAGGAAAATGTGTTACTTTTGTAATACAATATTATATGCATTATTGAATTCTGAAGCTAAACATATTAGAAAACAATGCATAATATACAAAGCATTAGAGCATTCAGACTGACACCAAACAGTTGTCCATCACCAAGAAGATGCCCTATATTTTGTCCCTGGTCTGTATATATAAATAGAAAATGTTAGGAGGATAAAAGTAAGGAACTAAAAAGGAAATGAGGACTCTCAGGGCAATATAGTGCAACAGTTGGGGAAATAGCCTATGGAGTTAGAGCTGGATTTGAATTCTAATTTCAAGACTCAACAGCTGGTCACTAACTACTAATCCTAAATTTCCCAGTAACAACCCCTGTCTCCAAGTATTGTTTAGGGTTGTAAATAAAATACACATGGTAAATACTTGGCTCAGTCCTCAGAAAATTGTGCCCATTATTGTTATGTCTCCCAACACAAGTACTACCTGCAGATGAGATGTATTTTAATATCTTGTGAAAGAATATCAGGTGAGAGAGAGCCTCAGCTCACTGATATAGGGAGAGAATCTTCTTCCGGTCAACAATCTGAATGTACTTGTTGGCAATGACTATTATTGTGGGAAGGGAACCATTCACAGCCTCTGGATTAACTGCTATATCACCTCCCCTGATTACCCTTTTCATCTCACTTGACTATAAATGTATAATCCAATGATCCTTTCACTTAAATAGCTCCTTTGATGATAGGCTTCTTCAAAGTGCTTTCCAGCTATTCATTAATTAGGCAAATCCACCCATTTTTTCTAGAGCCTATCACTGAGACCCTTGAAGAACTTTGGGGAACAGGAAATCTCCCCTGACTTTCTGGAGAAGATGGACTCACAGATTTCACAGCATCACGTAGGAAGAGAAAGGTTATATTCCAATAGCTGATCTTACTACTGTCGCCTTACTAATTTTGTCACTTTGGAAGTTTCCTTGAAAAGCTTCCACCTTAGGTGTGAATTGACCAGACCTCCGTGACATGGCAGGGCAGTAGGCCCTCCTGCACACTAATCATATTCTTTGCCTCCCTAATCATCTTCCTCTTTAAAGTCTGATATCAGGAATTCTGATACCCCAGCATTAGCTTCATCTTTCTTATTTCATACCATGGCAGATAAAAATTATACAGTGGTTTGTTCAATTTCCCCCGGAACTGGGTGAAACTGGCTGTTAGATAACTGGATTTAAAACTGTCTGGCTAAAGTAATTCATCAAATTTTAAGTGACCCGACCGGGGAACTTGATTGATCTGCGCTTTGGTTGGCCATCTGAGCAGGGAGCTTGGTTGTCAACAAATGAGGCATGTTTTAATTAAGAATTCTTCTTACGTCATTACAGACAGTAACACCAGTGTGGTTCTGAGATTGCACCACAGACGCTTAAGGGGGCTCTCCTGCTGTGAGGCTCTGATCAGAATCTGACCTTTGCTATTCTAGAAGATGATGGGAAAGAAAATGTGCGATTTTCCTAGGCTTACAAAATGGTTCAGAAAATAACTAGATTCTTTGAAATTGCAGAAAAAGTGTCTCTCTTCAGAAATACTTATTTTAGAAAAGGAGTTGAGATATTACTTGCCCACTGCAGAGAATCCATACCCGAGGATTACGTGGTGTGCTCCTCATATTGCTTAGGTCTCTCTACTCAACTATCCTCATATATATACTTTTGTGGCACATACCACAACCGTCTCACTGTATTCTATCAAAGTCTTTCAACTTTTACTCAACAATTATTGACTGGAATGGACTGGTGACCACCTCCAGTTCCTCCTCTAATAGAATTCACGTTCCAGTGAGGAGACAGACAATTAAAAATCCCTACAAAAATATAAAATACAATGTGCATTCATATAATTCAGGAACTTTATTCTTAGTTACACAAGAAATAGAAATGTATACATATGTTCACCAAAACCTCTACAAGAATGTTAACAGAATTATTATTCATAATAGCTAAAAATAACGAAGAACAAACTATCTATAGTAGAACGGGTAAACAAGCATGGTGCATTTATACAATGGAATGCTGCAGGCAATAAAAAAGAATCAACTACTGATTAATGGCATGCATGGATATCAAAATAATTATTCTCTAAGGAGCTAGACAAAGAAAGAGTACATAGTTATGATTTTATTTAAATAAGGTTCAAGACAGGTAAAACCGATGTGTTTTTAACAGAAGTCGGAATAGTGTTTATCTCAGGGGAAGTGTAATTATTGGGAGGAGGTATGAGAGAAATTCCTCATGTGCTGGTAATATTCTATGCCTTGATTCAGTGCTGGTTACACAGGTATATACATATGTAAAAGGACACATAGCTGTATGGTCAAAATTGCCAACACATATTCATCCTTAGTAATATTATCTTACTAGAGGCCCTATGCATGAAATTCATGCAAGGGGCTCAGCCCTCACAGCCCCAGCTTCGTTTGGAAGGTTGTCTGGCTGCCAAGCCTAATTAGCATATTACGCTTTTATCTTTATAGATAGTTATATGAGACTTAACAATTTAAACATGTTTTTGTACACATTGTCTCAGCTGACCTCAATTTTTATAAAATAGGTACTGTGTCTACTGGAGGATCAAAGTCACCAAGTAAGGGGAGGAGCTGGGACTAGAACTCACTACACGCCTCTTTCTGTGGTTGGCGAGGCAGGAAGTGCACAAGTGAAACCTGTTGCTTTTATTTTTTTCTGCAAAAAGCTTTATTGTTTCATTTGGTCCAATGCATGGGAGATGGCTCCAGGGTGGCTAAAAGAATGGCAGGAGTTTGGGGGAGAGGCTCAGGTAAAAGTCAGACACCAGGAGACGCAGAGGGGCCTCTCAAAGGCATCTGGGCTCCAAAGGCTCCTGGTCGTGCTTGACTGCAGCGGTTCTCAACCTGTGGGTCGCGACCCCTTTGGGGGTCGAACGACCTTTTCACAGGGGTCGCCCAAGACCATCCTGCATATCAGATATTTACATTACGATTCATAACAGTAGCAACATCACAGTTATGAAGTAGCAACGAAAATAATTTTATGCTTGGGTCACAACATGAGGAACTGTATTTAAAGGGCCAGAAGGTTGAGAACCACTGAGCTTGAGGGATGCCTTTCAAAAAGATGCTCACCCAGCCCAGCCGGGGGCGGCAGCCCGTGGAGGTGAGGCAGGTGTCGCCCATCTTCTTGATGAGTTTCACCTCCTCACCCGGAAGTGGTTCTGCAGGAAGTCACAGCGCTGAGCGCCTGCGCGGGAGAACCAGGGCCTGCAGCTCCAGGAGGGCTGGGCTCAGGCTCCTCTCCAAGGCCAGGGCGGCTTCCATGGAGTCCTGAGTTTTGCCCACCCAGCATGTCCTGGAGAGAATGCGGCCACCGAGCTGGTTTTCCGCTGGGAGCCCTCGCGCTTCTTTCCTCCAACTCTCCGCCCTCCAGAGCCACATCGGGTGGAAATAGAAGCCCAGAGAGAGGTAGGTGTAGGCGGCCGCAGAGGCAGGCTGGCCAGGCGGTGGACCACAGCCTCCACCTCGGTGGGTGGAATAATTCTGACGAATTTTGGAGCTTATGGTTGTTCGGCAATAAGGAAGTTAAGGTATAAAAAAAAAAAATGGTGTGTTGGCTGGTCCCGGAGGTGGCTCTGAAGGTGGTGACAGGATAAGACCCAGGAGAGTGGCCCGAGGCTGGAAGGGGCCTCCCTGGGTCTCTTCTGTTGAAGCAGGAGACAGATCCGGGAGGGCCGAGGGCACTGCCGAAACCTGTTGCTTTTGAGCTCTCAAATCTGAGAGTTGAACCAGCAAGTGTCCTTTTCTCCCATTTTGTACTGGCACAAAACTTTGCAATTTTTGACACTTATACAGGAGGTCTTCGTCACACCGTCCTCTGAGGTAGGTCGTGCAAGGAACAGGGAGATCTTGTAATAGTTCCTCAAATTAATACATAAAAGCGGCGAGTTTGTTAAGAAAGATAAACAAAGCTCCACATTTTGCTTTATGTTTAGAGAATGAGATGGTAATTCATTTCCAACACCTGGGAAGTGACTACAACTTTATAAAGTAAAAAATATGGGATTTAAGTCTAAGAAGGAAAATATTTTAAAAAACTAAGTTCTCTGTAAGTTCATTGAGCATCTGAAATGATGAATAACAGATATAATTAATGATCACCATTTTCTACACTATCCACATTATCCTTCTCCATTGTTCTATTAAGGCAGTGGTTCTCAACCTTGGCTGCACATTAGATTCACCTGGGAATCTTTTTAAAATCCTGATTTCTGGGCCTCATCCTCCGGAAATTCTCTTTCTTTGTTACTAATGTTGTGGCCCCACGCCATAACAAAGAAACAGAATTTCCGGAGGATGAGACCCAGAAATCAGGATTTTAAAAAGATTCCCAGGTGATTCCAATGTGCAGCCAAGGTTGAGAACCACTGTATTAAGGCATGATTTACAGTCAGCAAAATTTCTCCTTTTTTAGTGTCCAGTTCTACAAATTTTGGCTAACACATACAGTTGTGTAACCACCATCCAAATCAAGATATAGAACAGAACATATCACCCCCTCAAAATCCTATATCATCTATTTTATATAACTTTCTATAATTACCTAAAATGTTGACAGGCCATCACAGCCTGGAACAGAGGTTAAGATATATATGTATATGTCCAAATATGTCTATATTTTAGCATTATTTGTCCTTATTTGACAAACTGGGAAATCAGGGCTCAGAGAGGTCAGTCATTTTCCAAAGTGGTGAAGCTGGGGTTGAGACCGTACTCCCCAATTCATCCCTCTTCCAGGTACACACTTGAGAACTGCATAGAGAAGGCTAAGGAGTACCCCAGCGTATGTAGACGGACCTAAGAAAGACCTTCCATCAGGGAAGGGGACCTTCTGGAGTGAACTCCAACTTCTTGGCTACTTTGGGGGGAAAACATGTTTTTTCTTGGAAAACAACACAAGCTCTCCTTTGTCAATAATTTCTGACTGAGCCCAGTGTGAGACTTTTCTCCCCTATATGAACACTGCTTGGCTTTTATAGTAGAAATCTGTTAGAGAACAGACTTCACAGGACTGTGCTGTATTTGCAGAAATGCTTCCTTCCACAAGTCTCTGATTCTAGTGATGACTTGGCCATCAGGTAAGGAGGGCTAGTTTATCAATGGGCAATGTTTCTGGACTGCAACCCCACCCAGAGGAAGGAGGGGTGATTGATCTGACGTTAAAAAATGTGCTGCTTATGGCAGCATCCAACTGTGCATGTAGCAAGCATCATTATATTCTCACATGCTGGGAACACTCGTCTTGATGGAAAGTTAGTCAATCAAAATTCCCTTTCAAAGGATCGCTGCTGAGGGGTCTGTTCTTGATTCCTGAAGCTGCAGAGACACACTGAGAAAGGAAAGGAAAGCATACTGCACAGTATGCTTTCATGAGGCACTCTAAAGGGCCAAGGAGGCACAGTTCCTTGTCCATCAAAAATGCAGTAAATTTCCTGAAAATTAGATTTAATGTGATGTGTGCTTTTTCCTTCGTGGAACCACAGATTACTCAAATATTTCCTTTAGCTCCAAGACAGAGTGCCATGGAAAAAAAATGATGAAATGAAAAATTACGGTTATCTATTGGCTATCAGAAGGAAAAAGAGCTAGGGAGGTTTATAATAAAAGTAAAACTCAAAGGAATTCAAACTCATTCCATTTGCAATTAAAGCCCACGTTTAAATCATGAAATTATGCAGCCTTGGCAGACTGAGCTGAGCTAATTTATAGGCATTTAATTAACTCCACAGGGGAGAGCCCCCTGTTGTTGCTGTGTGAATATAATATTTATATTGATAATTATAAAACTAATTTGAAATATATTAAAGAAGACCTAGGTGGATACAGTACAGCCCATTCTCTCTGAGACTCCACATGGCCCATATCAGATTGAGAAAACTGACCCAAGGTCCAGCCAGAGCTGTACTTGAGACCTCAGTGGCAGGGGAACAAGGATGAAGAAGGAGAGAAGATGCGGCAAGATTCCTTCTTTTTGTTTTCTAAAGGGTGTCCTGTTTTCTTTTTACCATCTTGGCTAAAAGTATCATAGGGCCAACCACGGAAATGCCGTCTCTAAAAGACAGACCACTGACAAGCCAGTCAATATTTATTCAATGAATTTTGTTTTTTTAAAAATTTCTCATGCATTTCTCCCACTCTCTACACAGGCAATTTTCTTTTCAAAGTTACAGGCCATCACATGACTTTTCCTTCCTCTTTAAGAACTGACTATTCCAGCTTTTGCTCAAGGATCAGCCCACACAAGCTATAGAACTCAGGGCACTGTGGGCATGCTGCTCTCTCCACAGCAGGGGACGGCATTGTTGAATTGAGTTTGGTGGGCAGAACTCCTCTGGGGAAAAATCCATTAAACTGCAACTTCTCAGAGGAAGTAATGGAAACGTAAAAAGAGGTATTAGTTAGTTGCCAATATTTACTGAGCACTTTAGGGAGAGTGCCTTACAATTTTCTCTGAGCTTCTGTCTTTGGAGAGGAGAGTGGGAAGTGTTTCTCAATTGTCTTGAGTTAAAGCTCTGATTGATAACAAAAATATTAGATTAAAGTGTATAACAAAAATCCAACATTATGTCCACTCTGGAACAGTAACTTTATTTTTTTAAAATATATTTTATTGATTTTTTACAGAGAGGAGGGGAGAGGGATAGAGAGTTAGAAACATCGATCAGCTGCCTCCTGCACACTCCCCACAGGGGATGTGCCCACAACCAAGGTACATGCCCTTGACTGGAATCGAACCTGGGACCCTTCAGTCCACAGGCTGATGCTCTATCCACTGAGCCAAACTGGCTAGGGCTGGAACAGTAACTTTAAACCCCTCTCTCTCTCTTCTCTTCTGTCCCCGCCCCCTCCTCCCCTGACTCTGCCCTTCCTGCCCTTCAGCCTCCCTCTGGTAAAGACTCTAGTACAGGGGTCCTCAAACTTTTTAAACAGGGGGCCAGTTCACTGTCCCTCAGACCATTGGAGGGCCGGACTATAGTTTAAAAAAAAACTATGAACAAATTCCTATGCACACTGCACATATCTTATTTTGAAGTAAAAAAACAAAACGGGAACAAATACAATATTTGTATTTGCATGTGGCCCACGGGCCGTAGTTTGAGGACCCCTGCTCTAGTAATTCCCTCAGATTCACTCAGATAATTCAGGATGATCTCCCTCTCTAGAGATTCCCTAACATATTTACATCTGAAAAGCCTCTTTTTGCCACGTAAGGTAATATATACACAAGTTTCAGGGATTAGGATGTGGATAACACACAAGCCAGTTGCTAAGCTGTTTTTCCTTGGTGATAAATCCACTTTTCTTTATCTCCGATTTGAGATAAGGAAGTCTGCACACTGTTTCTGCTTTAGTAGCTGGTTTTCTGCTAGGTGATGCCAATAGGGGGCAGTAAAGGATACTGGAAGGCCGGATGACGAAGAAGGGAGTTCATCCTTTCTGTGCAGCTTGATGCTCTTATTGCCATTGCCCTAGCGAGGGTCTTCACTGGCAGCAGGTCCCAGATTTTTCCCACGTTCCAGAATGGCCACACTTCTGGCATCAGTCTCATTGCCCTCAGAGGTACCCTCAATGGGTTGGGCAATGGATCTCTTCGGAGGTCCGAGTCTCTACTCATCAGAACCCCTGCTCCAAGCACCTGGGATCTGATAACCTCAAATCATTTTCCTTGTTTCTCCAACCCTAGGGATGACAGCAGCTTCTTAAATAATTGTTATAGTGATCATTTTTATATTTGTCAGTTATGATCAGTTTTTAATTCCCTCAACAAATAAGTATAAGATTAAAAAGTGATTGATAATAGCCTTAGAAGAAATAGCTAGGAGTTAGTGGTGAGGATAGAGAAATTATCTCAAGCCTGTCTGATGCTGGTTGTTTTGCTATAAACATGATGGTACAGAAAGACAAGTCTACCTTCCCAAGAGAGTCATTTCAAAATTTTCTTCTTAATGTGAAGCAACCATAATCCAAAAGACATTCACACTGGCTTTGATTTTTTTGAAGCAGAAAATTTATTCAAAGGAATATAATACAGGATTATTAGAAAGTCTTAATCCACCTTAAAGTTAAAACTATTAGTTTGGCCAAGTTTAATTCAATACATATGTATTTTTTTAATGCCAGTCATTTAAATAGTCCAACACAGTGAAGATCTTAATAAAATTTTACACACACATAAGTGTGCACACGTGTACAAGAGAGATAAATATTCAGAGATTTATAAATTTATAGTCTTCAAATAAGCTGCCCAAAGAAACTATCCATTTGAATTTCTAGATGTATGCTGTAGTGAAACCACACTCGATTTATGACCTCATTAATGCATGGTTGAACATTCTTTAGATTACACTCTTGCCAGAGATAAATGCACTTGGCATAATATAATGTTTCAATCATGGAAATGTGATCTTGATCACATTTAAATCTGCTGTTTATACTCTGACATTAATTACCAACCCAGAGCCCCTTCTAAAGCTGCACAGCCAGTCTTTGAAGAGGTTGTTCATCAGATAGGAATGATGTTTGTCAAGCTGTGCACTCTTCTTAATGGACTTAATGTAATCATTGTTAAATGCCCAGATCCTCTTCCCCCCTGTCTCCCACCTTCTCAGCTTAATGGCCTATATGGCTCTTTAAAGTCATCGAGACACTCGGAGGAGCTGATGTGATACAAATCTACCAGAAGTCAAAGCAATGAAGTATATTCTCATTAAAAAGATTACACCTTGAGGTTTGAGTGGAAGAAGTTGGGGACACAAAGCAAATCACATTAAAACTTATAATTTATATGTATGTCTGAAATTAGATTATGTAAAAAATGGAGTTTATAGGGGAAAATAATCCACAAAAGGCAAAACTGAAGTGGTGTGTGTGTGTGTGTGTGTATGTGTGTGTGTGTGTGTGTGTGTGTGTGTGTATAGAGTAGAAAGTGGATATTCTTGCATTCCAGTACAAGGTCTAGTGCTCACAGTAGGGAACCCAGGGAATGTAACAGAGGTTCACATGTGTAGATCCTTTTCTTATGGCTGCTTCTCTGAATCATTGCCCATCCTTCTGGGCACCCTGCTCCTCAAAGCACAGAGCCTCGGGATTACCACAGAGCCTTTTCTTTTCCTTAGAAAGGCGTGTTTACTGAGAACTTAGTGAGCTCTTATAATGAGACTAGAGGCCCAGTGCACGAAATTCGTGCACTGGTAGGGTCCCTAGCGGCCGCCAGCTGCCAGCCAGAGCCTCCCTTCATTCCACTCCGCCCCCTGGTGGTCAACACATGTCATAGCGAGTGATTGAACTCCCGGTCAGTCAAACTCCCAAGGGGACACTTTGCATAATATATATATATATATATAATTAGTTATGCCATTGTTTAATATGTTGACCCATCATAGAAATGACCTGGACAGTCTGAATTATTGTACAACAGAAGAGATTCATAATGTATGCTAGTTAAAAAGGAAAGGAGAACTTTTATGGGAAAATAATTTTGATTTGAAAATATAGAGGTAAGGACAAGAACTGTCCTTTGAATTTAAATTCTAGAGGAATAACATCAAACTTAAATATATTTAGATTGAAAGGAAGATCATAGGAGGAATCAAGTGAAAGAAGAGCAAAAACCACCTACAAGTTAATTTTGTTTATAAATCAGATTCATGATCAAAGCTATGAGCAAAGGGATAACAGACAATGTTGGTGTTATGCCCAGACTCCTTTATACCCTTCCCTTTAATATCATAGGATAGTGGGCATGGGAAAAGTTAAATTATTGAAAAAACATAAGAAAGGCATATAGAGAGAAAGTTCGAGTATACTTATTACACCAGCAAAAGAAACATGTGGAATATGGCTACAGTGAGTCAAATGGCTAATAAGTTCAGGTGGATATATGCCTCAGTCTTTTTGGTTCAGGAATCTGGAAAAGGGGCTGACGCATAAATGGATACACTAGACAAGAAATATAAATTTGGAAGGCATGGGGGAAAGTCAGGCGGAAGCCTCATCCTCTAGTGAAGTGCTTTTTATTTACACATTTTGCCCTTTAGCAAAGCAAACATACATATCAAAGGTAAGGTTTGGTAAACAGTAAAAGGATTATCTGGTTAGGGCAGTAGTCGGCAAACTCATTAGTCAACAGAGCCAAATATCAACAGTACAATGATTGAAATTTCTTTTGAGAGCCAAATTTTTTAAACTTAAACTATATAAGTTTAAGTACATTGTGATTAACATTGTTATTAACTATTAAGTACATTGTTATTAACTTAATTAGGGTACTCCTAAGCTGGCCTTTGCTAAAAACGTCCTCAATCTGATTGAGGTACGTTCGCTGAGGTCGACCCCTTCCAACTCTCCCATCCACACTCCTCTTGTATACTTGTTTCGTATATCTCCTTTCGTTCATCCTCTCTATATGTCCAAACCATCTCAACATACCTTTCTCAATCCTCAACACTACATCTTCTTTCACTCCACAACGTTCCCTAAAATTAACTTAATAAACTTTACTTAAAGTTTTAAGTCAACTTCTCACTGTATGTGCGTGCCCGCACGTGGTATTTTGTGGAAGAGCCACATGTGTCTCACAAGCCACGGTTTGCCGACCACTGAACTTGTGTATAGGCTAATCTTAAAGTGGTTGATACATATCAATGACAGATACTTAAAATTCTCTTTTGTTGGTCTGAAGCCATTGTGTCATATTAATAATGAGCTGGCCTGCCAATATTTGTTTCACACACAATCTGTTCACATAATTTCCAAGTTGTTTGTAATATATTTTAATTATTTCTATAACTATTAACTTCAGCAGATTCCCTGACATAAAATCACATCTTTAAACACATTATATGTGGAAATATGCTTATTTTACATAGCCTTATAATTGTTTCCAACAGCTGTTTTCTATAGTTCATTTTAAAATTATTTTTAATTAGGTGATAGCCTCCCAATTCCCTTAGCGCCACTGTGATGAGCTGCAGTCAGTTCAAACCCATTCTTTTCAAACATTGAATGTTCCAAACCCTCCGTCTCTTAGGTATAAGCCTGTAGCTACATCTCAGCTCTTTCAAGGTTTGTGAAAGAAGAGCTGCATGAATAATCATAATAGATGTATTCTTTCTTAATCTCACTAATCAAAGTTAATAATGAGGTATAATGGCTAATATCTTTGTGGAAAATTATACCAACAATTGTCATGGATGAAGAATTCAAGTTTTCTAATTACATAAGGCATATGATAATGATGGATTATAATTATCTTGCTATAAATCAGTGGTTCTCAACCTTCTGGCCCTTTAAATACAGTTCCTCATGTTGTAACCCCCAACCATAAAATTATTTTCATTGCTACTTCATAACTGTAATGTTGCTACTGTTATGAATCATAATGTAAATATCTGATATGCAGGATGGTCTTAGGCGACCCCTGTGAAAGGGTCGTTCGATCGCCAAAGGGGTTGCGACCCACAGGTTGAGAACCGCTGCTATAAATTATTTTAAATAGAAAATTACTTCCCCGTTATTAGCCAGTGAATACTGGGACATTCTTCTTCTGTTGCTCAAAGGTCCATAGATGGCCATGTCACTTAACCATAACTTTAAGTACTGCATGTTTGCATTTCCATGTGAAATCAAGATCTGTCTTCTGACCCGCGTGTCTGTAAAGCAGCATCATTATTCACTTTGAGAAGTGTGTCCTTTTACAGCGCCCTGACCGCATTGGGTTTTCTGCCAATCTCATTAAAATGTAGAAGTTGCTTACTAATTTTCTGTGTTAGAAAGGAAGTTTCATGTTTTTCTCATCCCACAATGAATCTGTTCATGGTCAGTTAGAGTTGTGGGTAGCTACTCTGAGCATCTACAGTTCATGGCTTAGCTGCAACATCCCCTAAGTCAGGGGTTGGGAACCTTTTTTTTCTACCAAGGGCCATTTGAATATTAATAATATCATTCGAGGCCATATAAAATTATCAACTTAAAAATCAGCCTGCTCTGTTTGGCCAAATATTTAATGAACTCACCTCTAATGCCATGGCAGGGTCAGACACAATGATTTCTAGGGCCTTACACGGCCTGTGGGCTGGACGTTCCCCACCCCTGCCCTAAGTTTATGCATTTACTATGATAAATGCAGAGTCTGAACATTTTATTATATCTTTCTTTATTCTTATGTTTTTGAAAACATAAATGATTCACAGATAACTTTATTCATGGAATGAAAATAAACAAATGCATTCTACTTTGTTTCTCCCCATCCTACCCTCATCTTTATTTTATTTTTCTTCTTGTCTAGTGCATGGTTAAGTGACAGAACAGTGGTGAGCCAGGCTGAGTGGTTGATGAGTTACTCTCGATCCCATGGGTTCTGAGGATCACTCTTCAGACAGAAATGAAGGTGGTGGTGTTGCTGGTGCCACAGGCTAATTGGGGAAGAGGACGAAGTCAGGTGGCTCTGAGCCTGTGTGGGACTTAGCAGGATGGAACTGTGCCTCTGTTCAGACCCAAGCCTGTTCCCCTGCTGCCTGAGGTCCATGGAAACCCTGATAGCAGGAGGTAAGGGATGAGGAATAGGGGAGGAAGCTAACATTTACTTAGCAACCCCTATTTGTCAGGCACTGTTAATAATTTTAGAAAGGTATCTTGTCCATAATAACCTTTGGAATACTATGCATTTTACTTATTTAATGGCTTAAGTCCAGAGGATGAGGAGGTTTAAATAACTCACTCAACTACCCTTATCTTCATAATCTTTTTTACAATAGTGGTGTGAGCAAGTATTCCAATATTGAGTTTAAAAAGTCAAGGCGCTATATATGGTGTGAAATAAACCTTTTCAAATAAAGGGGATTTGTTGACATTCCTTATAATGAATGGTTACATTTGAGCCATTGAGCTGAAGCATCTAAGAGTATTTGCAATCTTTTCATTGTTTGTCTATATGATAAAAACAAAAGGAAAAATTCAGGCTTAAGGAGAAGGGGTTGCATAAAGTTGTAAAGAAAGATTTAGCACTGAATGAAGATGGCTGTCCAATCTTTAGAGTAAACCTTTATTAGAAAGGTATAGTCTTAAATGCCACTGGACTGGTAGCTAGGAAAACGAGTAAGTGCCATTTTTGCTAATTCAGTGTTAAGCGTTGCTTAACGCTCCCTCAACAGCTAGACATGGGTCTCCTCTCACAGTGCCCAGATTTCTGACACTCTTCCACAGCTGATCTGCAGTTCCAGGGCTAGGGTTAGACCAAGAACTCATTATCTGACCTTTCTTCTCAGAATCTCTTTCTTTAAGGTGTTAGTGGTGTCCCCAGCATTACCTGTGCCTGTCAGACAGCCTGAGATAGAGACAATTGCCTTTGTGGTTTGCATGAAGAGACCGGAAAGAAATGCAAATTGAATGATCCTTCAGCAGGGATCACCTTTGCTTCTGTGTACGGTGTAGCGGAGGGACCATCTGGAAGGGCAGGAGGATACAGCAGGTGTCCCAGGGCATGCCTGTGTAAGAACACGCATGAGCTTGTCATATACAAATTTGGCTTTATCGCATCAATCTGTCTGTGTCATAAAGCGTAAAATCTTACTCGTGGGGAGTCCATATCAAAGTTAATAATGACATCTGTCATTGACAGAGGTCTACTAGACAAGGACTTTTGGAACACCAGGTAATTAAATTGGGCTGTGTCCTTTTATTTACTGGCGAGAAAGAGGAAACTAGTCCCTGACATGGAGGAGTTCCTGTGGAACTATCAGCCAGGCCTTGGTGTTCACCTGCTGAACACAAATATGTTCACGAAACATTAGACAAGACCATTCCATGACTTTTATGAATCATAAAAAAAAGAACATAAGCCCTCTGTAATCAGGCCTGAAAATAGACAAAACATTAACATTGCCCATGCCCCCTGGTGATCTGACATTCCCCCACTCTCATGAGTAACTGCTGCTTCTTTACTTATCACAGCTCTAGCCTTGGTCTAGTCTCTCCTGCTTCCAGATAAGATTTATGAAGATGCTCATTGAATTACCCTCCTCACCACTTCCTCACAGTATTCAAATCAGAGCAAAAATCCACTTCCTAACCGCTCCCCGAATTACCTAACATAAGAGCAAATACCATATGTTCTTACACCCCCAACTGAGATGTCTCAGGGTTTTCATGACGTACCTTCTCTCCCACTGCAAAAAGAAATAAACCAATTTATATAATTTCAGGTGTGTTCCTGGTAGTCACTGGCTGGAGGATATAGGATTGCTAAATGGTTATGATGGGGACTTTATAATTGATAAAATGAGTAGGGTACTTCTGTCTAACAGAGTCACTGGTTATTTAGTTGTTTTTACTGTAATAAAATATACACAACATAAAAATTACCATTTTAATTTTTTAAGTGTACAGTTCAATGGCATTAGTACATTTACCTTGTTGTGCAACCTTCACTACTACCAGTCCTCCTCCAGAACTTTTTCATGACCTTAAACTGAACCTCTGTATCTGTTAAGTAAAGTCCTCATTCTCCACGCCCCCAGCCCGAACACCACTATTCAACTATCCGTCTCTATGAATTTGACTATTTGAGGTACCTCATGTAAGTGGAATCATATGATATTTTCCTTTGTGTCTGATTTTACTTAGCATATTGTCTTCCAAGTTCATCCATGATGTACAGGTATCAGAATTACCTTCCTTTTTAATGCTGAATAATATTCCATTGTATGGTTATACCTCATTTTTGTATTCACTCATCTGTTGATGGATACTTGGGTTGTTTTCACTTTTTGAATTGTGAATAATGCTGCTAAAAACATTGGTATAATTATGCTCATAATTTTTTTAAGCAACAATGAGTGTAATAGTTTCAGGATTTTTCTGAATCTGCATATGACCCTAAAACAGTCACCTTCCTTCCTTCCCTTCTGTCCTCCCCAACCCCCATGCTTGGAGAAATCAGTTTTTTTCTAGGAATCTAGAAGAGCACGACATGTTATGTCCAAGTGTCACCACTGACTTACCAACATAGCCCTAGGGAGGGGTAGAATCATGGAAATATTAAGAGAGGCAAAACAATTCCAAACCAATTTTTCTTTTAAAATATATTTTCAAAACTGAGTTATAAGTCTCTTGCTACTTTGTGAAAAGCTAAAAAATAGGCATGTTAAAGGAGGGTTTTGACACTGAAGTGAGAGATATAGCCAGGTCATTTGTTTATTCAACCATTAAGCTATCATTTGCTGCTCTCTGCCTGAAACACAAGCCCAATGAGTTCAGGGACTTGCTGCTCCATCTTCTTTCACTGGAATAGAGCACATAATAGACACTCAATAGGTATTTATGAACTAAGTAAATAAATTATTATAATGATCCCTTGTATGTTTTAGATACTGCAAGAGGCATTAGAGCAGTGGTTCTCAACCTTCTGGCCCTTTAAATACAGTTCCTCATGTTGTGACCCCAACCATAAAATTATTTTCGTTGCTACTTCATAACTGTAATTTTGCTACTGTTATGAATCATAATGTAAATATCTGTTATGCAGGATGGTCTTAGGCGACCCCTGTGAAAGGGTCGTTCGACCTCCAAAGGGGTCGCGACCCACAGGTTGAGAACCGCTGCATTAGAGGGTATCTAACACTATTTCTGTCCACATAATGCTTTAAGATCAGCTAGGAAATTAGAAACATATTAAAAGATAGCTATAAAAAAACTGCAATGGGTGTACTTCTGGATAGTAAGGAAAATTGCAAAGATGAGTTAGAATAGAAAGAATTTTGATATATGAAAGCATCAAACTGTACTCCGTGTGGAGTTAACAGCATAAGAAAAGGCTTGGTGGGAGCAAGAAGCATAATGATGAATTGTAGCTTCTTGTGTTTCCATTCTGTTCAATAAACTTCAAATTCTTCAATTCATTTAAGCTTCATAGTGCCTTCCATTTTCCCATGCCCAGGAAGAAATAATTATTCTTCACACTTCAGTGAAGGGAACAAAAACACACAGAAATTAATTGGGAGAACCTGGATTTGAATCCCAGTCTTCAGATCCCATAACTTGTGATTGCAATCCCTAGATTGTATTCAGTGAGTGTTAATTAGCTTATTTGGGGTTGGCATATAAGGAGTATATGTAGGGGAAGATAAGAGGAGAAGGACTGAA
Organism: Myotis brandtii; assembly: GCF_000412655.1. Lineage (NCBI taxonomy): Eukaryota > Metazoa > Chordata > Mammalia > Chiroptera > Vespertilionidae > Myotis > Myotis brandtii. The sequence continues at coordinate 858,527 of NW_005368264.1, read as the reverse complement.
AACCCTAAAGGGTTAATATGGTGGTGGAAGTGGGGATTATCACTTTAAAAAATCTTTAATGTATTTTTATTGATTTCAGAGAGGAAGAGGGAGAAAAAGATAGTAACATCAATGATGAGAGAGAATCATTGCTGGGGTGCCTCCTGCATGCCCCCCACTGGGGATCAAACCCGTGATCCAGACATGTGCCCTTGACCTGAATTCTATCCAGGACCCTTCAGTCTGAAGGCTGATGCTCTATCCACTGAGCCAAACCAGTTAGGGCTTAAATTTTGAATTTAAGTACAAAATCCATTTTTTATAGTTAAATATAGTACATTTCTTTGAATGAGATATCCAGGTAGAGGTGGTAGAGAATGGTAAAATGCATTGATTATTAATTTTTAATTTTACAAAGGTTCTTTATTGTCCCTCTTTACATATTTTAAATTTGTGAAAGTATATTTCTGAACATTATATTTTTTTATTGATTTGGCTGAATTGTTTTAAACAAAGTTCCTCTTGTAAAATATTATTCAGCTGACCTGTAAGGAACCTTGTTTTTCAGAATATAACTCAGCATCAATTTAATTGGGAAAAAAAACCACATATATACTAGTAGCTCCAACAATTAAGAAATATTATGAACTAATGAAAGATAATACATACCAAAGAACCATGTTTTTTTTTTTTTTTGAGTGGAAGAAGATATAAAGTAATAAAATATTCCAAATGAGTAGCAATGTTTATAAACTGTGTATAGTGTGATGTTGATGGACAACTGAGGATTACATAAACTTTAATAACAGCATGAAACCACTGTGATATGTCATTTTTCTCTTTCCATTTATTCTTATCAGAGTCTTTTTAAAAATGGTTGGCTCCTATTGCACCACAATGAAAACTCATTAGTATTTTGTAGTGATAAAATGGTTGATCTATACCTTGAGTTGGTTGGATAGAATAAAAAAACTAAGGTGTTTTTTTGTTTGTTTGTTTTTTTTTGCTATTTCCAGCAGCTATATGTGTGAGAAGTCATCACAAAGAAAACAAGATTATATAATAATAGAGTCAAAAGGAGCTCTAGAGATCAATAACAAATTCTAGTTTAGTTTGTCAGTGGGTGTGATGGTTAATTATGTGTGTCAACTTGGTTAGGCTGTGATGCCCAGTAGTTTGGTCAAACACTAGTCTAGATGTTGTTGTGAAGGTATCTGTGGATATGATTAGCATACACAATCATTTGACTCTGAGTAAAGCAGATTACACTCTTTAATGTGGGTAGGCCTCCCTCATCTAAGCAGTTGAATGCCTTAGAGCAAAGACAGGTTTTCTGAAGAAGAAGAATTCTGCTTCAAGACTGAAACATAGAAATCCTACCTAAGTTACCAGTCTGCTGGCCTGCCATTCAGAGTTTCCAGTTCTCACAAATCAATTCCATAAAATCTCTCCACTACAACTAGCCACAGACTGGATGAGAAATAAGATCCCCTTAGGGTTGAATTGTAAGGATAATTTTTTCACTAAAAGCAGATATATACATATACATATACATATACATATACATATACATATACATATATATATATAATCTAATAATAGACAAACATGGTAATTGACCGTACCTTCCCTACGCTTCCCATTGGCTAATCAGGGTGATATGCAAATTAACTACCAACAAAGATGGCGGTTAATTTGCATACGTAGGCGCAATGCTGGGACGCGAAAGGGGAAGGATGGAAGAAGCCGCCTGCTGCTGACGGTCATCGGAAACCCAGGCGGCAGCCAAGAGCCGGGTGGCAGGGCAAAGGCGCCTTTGCCCTACCCCTGGCCCATGATCAGAGAACCAGGCCGCCTTTGCCTGCCCCCCAGCCAGTGATTGGAGAAGCCAGGCAGGGTAGAAAAGAGGTGGATACCAGCAGCCGCCTCTTCCCTGCCCCACCCAGCTTCTCTGATCACCGATCACCGGCTGGTGATAGGTGATCAGAGAAGACCCAGAAGCCGGGCTGCGTTGTCGCCCGGGGACCCAATCTAGCCCTGCATTGGGAAGCGGGAGGCAGCTCTTCACCTGGAGGCTTAAGCCCAAGGTGGGAGGTGCCATTTTCTGTATGGAAAGGCAGGGGGCGTGGCTAAGCACAAGGCGGCACCATGTTTGCATACGGAGAGGGGGCGTGGCTCTGAGTGGGGTGGTCCCACGTATGGAGAGGCTCAGAGCAGGGCGGCGCTACATCCGGAGAGACCGCTGCTGAGGCTGGGTGTTCGCCTCAGGATGCGAGTGGCGGGAGAGGAGCGCTAGGTAGAGGAGGTGCTGCTTCAGGCAAGTGAAGGAAAAGGGCAGGTCGCCAGAGAGAAGTGGGGGGCAAGAGCTGGGTAGAGGGGGCAAAAGGGGGGAAAGAGGGACATCCTATATAATAATAAAAGGCTAATATGCACATTGACTGAACGGCAGAATGACCGGTTGCTATGATGCGCACTGGCCACCAGGGGGCAGACACTCAATGCAGGAGCTGCCCCCTGGTGGTCAGTGCACTTCCATATGGGGAGTGCCACTCAGCCAGAAGCTGGCTCATGGCTGGCCAGCGCAGTGGTGGTGGCAGGAGCCTCTCCTACCTCCGTAGCAGCACTAAGAATGTCCAACTAACGGTTTAGACCTGATCCCTTGGGGGCCTAAGCCTTTAGTTGGACATCCCCCGAGGGCTCCCTGGCTGCCAGAAGGATGTCTGACTGCAAGCTTAGGCCTGATCCCCCCGGGGAGTGGGCCTAAGTCGATAGGTGGACATCCCACAAGGGGTCTTGGACTGTGAATGGGCACAGGCAGGGCTGAGGGACACCCCCCCCGCCAGTGCACAAATTTTTGTGCACTGGGCCTCTAATTAATATATATATTAGAGGCCTGGTGTGCACAGGTAGGGTCCCTAGGCCTGGCTGGCGATCAGGGCTGATCTGTGGGGTGACCAGCGGGGAGAACAGGGGCGACTGGGATGATGGGGGGGGGGCGGTGGCACCGGTCCGCTCACTGGCCGGCCCCAACCCCTGATCGCCCCACCCCGCTGGTCACCTCCCTCTGTAGGAGGCGACTGGCAGGGTGATTGGGGGGGTGGGGGGAGACCCTGCTGGCACCCACCCTGACTGGCCTGGGGCCTTCGGGCTGGAGGCAGCTCCTGCATTGAGCATCTGCCCCATGGTGGTCAGTGCCTTTCAGTCTATTTGCATATTAGACTTTCATTATATAGGATTGCTCTCTCATAAAACTGATTCTGTTTCTCTGAAAAACCCTGATTAATACCGTGGGTAAACTAAAGCCAAGAGAAATTACATGCTTTTCCTAATATCACTTAGTAAGTAGTGGAAGAGCTGATAATAGAAAGATTGGGTATTTAGGTCATAAAATTATCTTAAAAGTTGATTATAAGCCTGGCTGGTGTTGCTTAGTGGTTGAGTGTCAACCTATGAACCAGGAGGTCATGGTTCGATTCCCGGTCAAGGCACATGCCTGGGTTGCAGGCTCAATACCCAGTGTGAAGTGTGCAGGAGGCAGCCGATCAATGATTCTCTCTCATCATTGATGTTTCTATCTCCCTCTCTCTCCCTTTCTGAAATCAATAAAAATATACTTAAAAAATGGATTATAAGCCAAGAAAGAAATTCAGAACTATCAATTTCCAGCCCTCTCTTTTCTAGTGAGTTGCATGCAGAGAAATGTAAGGTTTTATGCAAAATCCAATACATTAAAAATTCTAACACTCAAAGAAGATAAAACAGGGGAGGGATTACTTGTTTGCTTTACCAAAAGTTACAGTGTACAATTCTTTATAGAGGCAACTTTCCCCATCAGTTAAGGTGGCTTCATTTTTTAAGAAAATGCTTTGTAACTTTTTAGAAATTCCTAAGTTCAACACTCAAACAAGGCATGACTTTAAAATGTCTCTTGTTAAAAATATTTCCAAGATTCAATAATTATTTCATTCTCTTGAAAACAAATATTTTATAAGGATAGAAAAGGCAACGAGAGGAAGAATATGCATATGTCATTGTCTCAATAAACATAAGTCTCATATTGTGTGTGACGATTTGCTGATAACAAGCTCTTACACTCTTTCCAGGAAGCTTCACTGTGAATCTCTGAGTTACTATCATCGTTTTCTAATGGAGACAACTAGGGCTGACAGAAACTCGAGGACCTGCCCAAACTCCTCAGAGCCAAAGCATTGGGTTCCCAGGGCTGAGCTCTCCTCATTGCCCTCTGTGATGCCCACAGAGCACCAGCATTAGCCAGAAGGGTGGTGTTTGTAGGTCTCTTGACCAATAATCCCACAGTGAGCTAAATTCTCACACTCATCAAAAGGTATGTTGCTGCTAGTAAGAATATTAAGATTGACCTTGGAAAAAATCCCAGTATGTCCCCTTTTCATTCTTAAAGATAACCCTACCATGACCTCTTTTTTAAAAAAAAATACATTTTTATTGATTTCAGAGAGGAAGGGAGAAGGAAAGAGAGATAGAAACATCAACAATGAGAAAGAATCATTGATCGGCTGCCTCCTGCACGTCTCCTACCGGGGAACAAGCCCACAACCCAGGCAAGTGCCCTTGACTGGAATCGAACCTGGGACCCTTCAGTCCACAGGCTGGCGCTCTATCCACTGAGCAAAACCAGCTAGGGCTACCATGACCTCTTGAAGCTATACATTGATTCTATGGGACAATGGAAAATTTGATCACACACATAAGGCATTATCTCTCCTTTCTCCATGTTTTCAAAGTGCTCCCGCTGGGAAATATTCTTTGGGTTCTACATCCTTGTATTATAAGCAAGCTTTAGTTGTTGTTGTTATTAATGTTAATGGTTTACTGAAGTGAAATAGTCATCCCCATGCTTTACAGCAGCTCTCTTTCTTACCTTGGTTTTCATGTCCCCATCACATTGGTAAGACTTGATTTCTCTCCTTGTCTTGTCTGAGAGCAGGTGGACCAAGACAGTTCTTTGGAGGCACAATGAGTGATTTCTCTTGAGAGAGGCACAGCTCTCTAATCTGCCAGGGAATGAAAATTTCGACAGTCACACAGATCATTTTGAATGGTGCCAAATACATTTCACCAAATGCTCCTGTCAATAATGACAGCATGTCCCTGGGAAATGTGGTCATTTTCTTCTGGCACTAGGCACTGGGCTTATCCTGAGTGGCTTGACAATGACAGAGAGGACACAGGTAGCTTTCTCCATAGAAATCACAAAGAGGTCTCGTGATCTATGAGCAATGAAGGGGTCGAAGGGCTTCTTTATCTTGAAATGTCAGAAACAGGATGCCAGGCATTAAGTAGGAACCACCTAGAACTTACTGCCCTTTGCCAACAGCACACTCTCGTCAACCATTCAAAAAATTAGGCGAAGTGGTGACTGCAGACCACCATTTTGTTATAAGCAGACCTGCAGGCTCCATCAGGCTGGGAGAAACATCACCTGTTGTAGCTTACAGAAAGGAAAGCTCTTTGGTAAGAATGCAAAGTCCTGAAAGCCAGTGTGTGAGTCACCTCGTGGGGAGAAGATAGCATCCCAAAGTCTACCAAGATTTAGGCTCGACCACAAGACTGTTTTTTATAGAAATAGGATCAGGTGGTCACATCAAAGGGCCGAACAGGACCATGAACCGCGATTTAAAAAGAAAAGAAGAGGAAAAAAGCCAAAAAGAGCTGCAGGATGGCGAGAAAAGGCAGAGACGCAGAGGAGGGCCAGGGCGGGAGGAGGGAGTCTGGGAGGGAGGGGAGAGAGGAGAAAGCTGAGCGCGGACGTCAGGAGCCTCAGCTTGGGCAGAGTCTGGCGGAGGCACTGGGGAGCATGGGGTGTTTGGAATAATTACTGAAACCCGCGTGTGTCTGCGCCATCCTGTGGGTGTGGCGCAGAGCGGAGTGTAAACTCTAGCGGGGCTGGAGCACACACTGGATTAGTGGCAGCAGCCTGCCAGCCTGCCAGCGAGCAGTGCGGGACCCGCAGCGCAGCGCGCACGCCACCTGCACGATGGCCTCGTCTCAGGGGACGAACGAGCTCAAATTGGCCGACTGGATGGCAGCTCTCCCGGAGAGCATCCACAGCATCCCCCTCACCAATTTAGCCATCCCAGGTAGGGCGCACGGCGCGGGCGCCGCCACCTGCCCCGCCCTGCTTCTCTGCCACTAGGTGCTAAGTTGCCAGGGTGCCCGCGGGAGGGAACCGGGTGCCAGGGGTGGGTCTGGGGCCAGGCTAGCGCTGCCCGGGAGCCTCCGGCCTCTGGCCTTTCCCTAACCTCTGGGGACCCTGGCGCGGGGATCAAGGTGACTGCTTTTGCAGCGGGCTGTGGCAGAGGGCTGGAGCGGGAAAGGCTCGGCTGTGGGTTGGCCCCCGGTGCCCCCTCCCTCGTTCTTCTCCGCAGACTTGGAGGCGGGGGCGGGGGGGCGGGGGGCGCATCTGGGTCGGTGGGGGACCATGCGCTGTGAGCGCCGGCTGGTGTCCTGGGGGCTCCGTCCAGCGCCTGTACCTCCGACTCCATCCCTGGCACAGAATCCAGAGGATTTGGTAGATTTCTCCGGTAGAACCTACCTGAGCCATTTCTATTCATGGTCCCCGTCTCCTTTAAAGAGACAAAGCGCTTCCCCGAGAGGGATGAAAGTTGAGGGACCAGCGGCAGCGTGATCGCCGCCCTTGACCCGGGAGCTGACAGGGACGAGGGGCGGAGGGCTCCGGGTTGGGGTCTGGGAGGACCCGCGGGCCTGGCCCGGTGGCCACCGGGTGAACCGTGATCCCAGCGCTGTTAGCGACGATCAGCTCCCGGGTCACGAAAACGAGCCCTGGCGGACCCTGCGTTTGCTGCCCGGAGGGAGCCCTGAGCAGCGGAGGCGGAGGGGTGGGATTACCAGGAGGTGATGGTCCTGGTGTCCCGGGTGTCCCCACAGCCAAGAGAACGGGAGCGAGCCTGGCAAAGCCGGGAGAGGCAGGAGGCACCCAGAGGCTTCAGCATGGCGCGCGGCTGGCACCAGAGGTCTGGGCAGGTCTCCGGGTTGGTGCGCGCAGCAGCCCCTGGCTCAGGTGTGCGGTGGGGAGGACACTCCAGGACAGTGGGCCGCGGCGACAGCGGGACACGGCCGCACTTCCTTACCAATTGGACTTTCCACTTGGGCTGAAGGAGTGGATGCCTAATCCTTCTCCGGTCGGACCAGAGGACAAATTACACATTAGGCACAGGTGGTCCACACCTGCCCCTACTTGAGCCCGATTAGGTTCAACCTTCTGTTCTACCCCTTCTTGACTCGCTCCACCCAGCGCCCCCTCTCAGCCACTGAGGGGAAATATAATTTAAAACAAACAAAAAGCAAAAGAAGGGATCTCTTGGAAATCCCAGGGGGCTCTAACCAGCAGTGCTGGAATGGATCAGTAGCCCAAGTCAATGGTCCTCAGTCAAGTGGATGTCTGGCCGCTCTGATAGGCACAGGCCACACTCTGAACACCAGCTGGGAAGGGGAGAGGCTGTGTCCTTGTGTCCTTCTTTAGGAGGTAGCTTCCCAAGAGCCTAGTGTCTCCAACTTAAAGGACAGCCCAGCCTCTCCACTCTACAGTGCCTGCTAGCTGGGCGAGCCTGGGGATCGCTCTTTTGAAGGAAATGGTAGAAAGTGCAAACTTTGTTGGCAAAATTCCACTCTCACTTCCACAGGAGTTCCTATCCTCTTTTTTCCTTCCTTTTTTTCTTTGGTTTTAAAGTTACTTTCACATGGCCTCTCCCTGAGCATTTCTGCACACATGGAAGGTAAGAGGGGCGAGCGATGCTTGTCTTCCGATGTGTGACTCTCCAGAGACACAGGGGTTAACAGCCTAAATTCACATTGCTGGTTCTGATGGAAGCTAAGACACACTGTCTGAATCGCTTACATTTCTGTAATACTTCCCTTTTCAGAGCCCTGGTATGTAGACCAGATCACGTGATCCTTCCCCAGACCCCAGGAAGCAGGCATTGCTGGGACTGTGAACTCCATTTCACAAATGTTAAAGCTGCAGCTCAGTGAAGGCAAATGGCCTAATATCAGCTCAGAGATCTGACCCTAAAGTGGTCCGTAGGGAAGAGCTTCTAGGAATTTTAGAGCAAAATGCTTTGGCGTTCGTATCTGGATAATTCAGTAGCAACAAGTACTAACCAGGATGAAGGAACAAGGAAACATGCATTAACAAGAACAGGGCAATTTTCCTTTCTCCCCATGGAACAAAGTCTCTGACTTTGATGTTCTGGTATACTTAGAGACATAAGATGACGCAGCATTGGATGCAATGGGAATTTCCACCACTTTCCCAATCCCTGTTAGTATTATATTCCAAATGGACCCCCTGCAGAGCTTCTCTCATCCCCAATACATCTGAGAACTATTTCTTCAAATGTACACCTCCCCGCCCCCCTAGTTTTCCATGAGTCTGTAATGTAGATTTGGTAGAACCATACACATAACCCCAGGTCTAAAAATGGATTACGGCACTTTTCTGCATTACTCAACTGTGAGAAGTTTTGGAGGAAAAAAAGACATTCAAACTTTGACAGTCAGAAAAGACTAATTGGAGACTATTAAACACTAATGGAATAATTGCCTTAAAATCATGCTAATAGCTTCCTGGCTGCTACATGTTTACTTGGCCGGTTGCTAGAGCTTGAATTAAGTAATTACCTCCACCATTTAAAGCCACTCCTGATGCCCCACACAAGTGTTCCCGTGGAAGGAACTGCTGCTCTGTCATCCTCAAAACTTCAGGTTTTCCCAGGTGACAGAATTGGAGCATGAAGAGCTGCCTAATTAGGAGGCCATCCACTTGGGGCAGTTAAACCAGATGACCCAGGAGGGGCCATGCTAAGAACAGTCTGCAAGTGTGAGATACTCCCCAGCATGAGTTCATTGCTGGCCTCTCTAAACATTTCTCAGTGTCTGCATCTGGAATGTTTTCAGAACCAAATCTCTCAGTGGCTATTTTGCATCTAAATGGCCTCATGATTTGGTATAGACTGACCTAAGGAATCAAGTTAATAATTGGTGTTAGTAGTTTTCCTGTCATTTATCTTTCAAAGGGATGGCACTGTCAGGACACAGGGACAGGTACTCAGATCTCAGTCTCATGTATCACTTTTCCTTCTCTCTGATGACACCAAACAAGGTTTTCATTCATTCAAACATGTTTGCTTAACAATCCCCTGGCAGTCTGGGTGATGAATGAGGCTTCCTCCCACCACAAGCAGTTGAGAGAGGATAAACAGGATGGCAGCGGGAAGACAAAGTATAAAATGCCGGTGAAGGGGAGTCAGATGAATTTCTGGTGTGTCTGATGGACCTCTGGCATCTTTGAAGCAGAGTTTTTAATTCTATAGTCACAGTGGCTCCAGAACCATTGAGAAGAGATCTATCACGGGGCAAGCAAGCTGCTGCTTAATCTGACTAAGGTATGGGTGGTCTGGGTCTGTGACAGGGGGTCATTCTGTCCAAAACCTAAGTGATCAGGAAGGGGTTCTAAATGCATAGGTCTGTTATGCATTTTCTGTAAGTGCTGAAAGTCTTCACACAGTACAGTAAGTTGTGTTTTCTTGATGTTGGAGGAGTTCATACAGAGGATGTGACTGTCAGTTGACCCATGCGTAGGACTCAGGCAATTGGAGTCTCCTCACACCCTCCCCTGTGCTTGGAATATTCATTCTGCCCCTGTTCCATTCCCACAGTGAGAGCCATTTTCAAGGTCATAATCTTTGAAGAGCGATGTGTTGTTGGGCCATCTGGATGGTATATGTGGCTGAACCCAGTTAAGGCCTCTGTACAAGCTTTTAAGAGTCTGGCAGCCTAGTGTGGAGACTTCATCATGTGGCTGCCCAAGACAAGCCTGGTCTATAAGTTCCCTTGCTAATGAAAGCTGCCACCTACCAATCTGGAGTGACCTGCCTCTTTCTTCGCTCTCTCCTTGGCCAATTTGTGAACCAGCATGTGAACAGGAATTGTTGATTATACTTTACATAGAAACACAGAAATGCTCCAGAAATCAATAATTGTACCTGTCAATTTTACTCATTTCTTACAGAAAATGCCAACACTGATGAAAAAGAACAGCTATACTTAGGCAAGGAAATTAGAAGTCCCTACAGCTTTGATTTCTATGTTATGTTTGCTTTTATTAGTTTTTAATTTCTTCCCTTGCAGCTATCTTTTCTCATCATCAGTTTTCCTGGACCCAACTGTCTTCTTCCTTTTCCGTGTAATTCACTATTTCTGTTTTGATTGGAGTGAGACGATCTACAGACAAATCTGGAACTGGATCTGATTGTGCAAATTTCTTTTAAAAAGCCGGATTTGGTCCCCCCCCCCCGCCCCCCATCTTTTTGGTTAAGATGGTTATATGGAAGTTAATTTTTCAAAGCACTCACTAAGCAACAAAAATGTTTAGGATGAATATCTTTCTTGTTGGCCTTTCCAATTCCCAGTTTTGCTTTTGTTAAAGAGGAAAATTAGAAGAATATCTGGAACATAATTTATTCTACTAGGACTTTTTTCCTGAGCAGTTGAATTGAATCACCAACTATTTTTAATCATTATAATAAGGTGATGCTTATGTCATTTTACATACAGTTCATGAGGAGTTTTCTCGTGTACACATGTGCTTTGCTCATGTTCCGTCAATAATCAAAGGCCTTGCTACTTAGAGTTGGGCCAGGGGCCAGCAGCACGGGAGCTGGGTAGAAATACAGCCCCTCAGACCCCTCCTCTCAGGATGATTTAATCACAATCTGCATTCTAACAAGATCGCCAGGTGATTTACATACACGTTTAACATTCAGGAACTGCTGCTTTGAGGTATCTCTCAGGGAATCCTTGTTGTAAGTGGCAGAGCCAAATTTAAATATGCATCTTTGACAAAGCTCTTCCTATTGGACCGTGCAGTCTCTCTGTGAGTGTTCAAATTCACCACCAGGCTTAGAGCCAGAGCGCCCTGTTTGCTCAAGGCTAATGGCCCAGGTTGGGAACATTTCTGTTAACTGACATTACAGTTCTTCATGCACCTTGAACAATAGACGTGATTCAGTTGCTACTTAAGTGTTCAAATTAGGTCCTGTGATACATGTAAAACATTTCCCTTCATTTCCTTAAAGTCCTGCTGCTCATTGACATCAGCCATCAGTAGCACTTAAAATCCATCCACCTGGTGATGCTAGTGGTCACTAATGACGATTCAGAAAACATCTCTGATCGTTCTTTGTCCATTTGGTCTCATTCCTTGTTGAGATACTTGAATTATATTTATAGGGTGCAGATTCAGTCAATTTATCTGTAAGCTAGAACTTCTCACTATTGCTCTTAAGCAATAGTGACATCATGAATAAGTTAGTGATAAGTAGCATCAGAAAGCCTTCAAAAACAAGGTAATTAGTACATTTTGATGGAAAGAAAATGATCAATCTCATTTGTATTTGTCAACCGTGCCTCATTTATTTCAAGCATGGTGTACATGGAATGGAAAGATGCTTAAATGTGGCTAAACTCACTTGTTTGAATTTTAATTATTTGGCATAATCAGTGCTCTAAAATAGTTTTAAAAATTTAAAAGCCATTTCAAATTGGAATCAAGAGATCCATTGGATCTCTTCTTAATGGATATTGTGCCATGTTTATATGTTAAAGCTCACATGCTTTGCTCATAGGAAAGTTTCTCATATTCTTACTTAGAGTTTATTTTCTCTTATTTAATTCCAATACCACCCAAACAAAATAGAAAGAGTAAGTTACAAAGAGAGGAAGGAGACTGTTGAGTGCCATACATCAGCAATAACAACAGGGACTATTCGTGAAGAAAGACTAACCAATGGAAACACAAAATGTAAAATCTTCTAAATCCTGACAGCCCAAAGGTAAAATCAAAGTCATATTAATTGTCAAGTTTCAGCTACTCTGAGGCACCTTCTTAATGGACTTCCAAATAGTTCTAGAAATCTCTGGATAAGTTCTTCAGTCTTTTATAAGCCAAGTGTGGGGGCTACCACATGGTATCTATCATTTTCCTTCTTTCCTGTTTTGGATTATTGTCACTTTTGCTCCTTTGACCTCCAGAGGGACTGTGCTTCCATAGTTTTATACCCAAAACATTACTGCTGCTGGCAGTCTCACCAGGGCCTGTACTATGTCTGCAGAGGCCCAACATTGTAGATGTTAATGTGTAACAAGGGCCCTGCACTCCACTGTGGTCAGAAGGTCCCAGAGCTGGTCCTCACTGTGGAAGCTGCTGATGCAGCTCCTACTCCTGCTGACCCTGTGTGTGTGCCATCACTACTGAGCTGGGAGTGCCAACAATGCCAAACTTGTAATCTATTGCCAAGCAGAGATGCCAACAGAAGAACTCTTAGAACTTATATTGATTATTCTGTTGTTGGCCCCTTGCCCTAAGACTTAAGTATGAGTTTATGAGAGCTGTGCAGAGGTCAATATACAGGATAGATTTTAATCTATACTCTGCATCATTCTCAATGTTAGCTCTGTGTGTATGTGTGTTGACTTTCTCTTAAGTTAACTCTTTTTTCCAAGAAGCTTCTTGATTTTTCCTGTAAGTAGACCTCTGGTGGGTGCTACCTAATTACTTCTTCAGACAGATCCAGAAGTTGGGATACAGCTGGGGTCCCTATTGTTCCCAGTGAGCAGCCTTGGAAAATGTAAATAGAGCCAACTAATATGATATACTTAAAGTCATCCCTAATAGCTCCATTTTTTTAAAGCACATTAGTAGAATAATTGCTCCAAGCCTTCAAGAAAAGGTTAAATTTTACACACACATGCACACATATGCACACATTTTAATTGTTGTTGGTTAAAGGTGTCAGCGCCGATATAATGGAAATTTTACCAGTTACCACCAATGAGGCTGGCCTCTTATCCACAAGCATTAGCTTTTGGAAAGAGAGAACATGTCTCCTTGATTGGCACTCAAGGAACTCCTCGAACTCAAATCATGGAATTAATACCCTCGAGAATCCTATATATTCTCTCAGGTCTCCTTGTCTAGGTAGCATTAGGATCAGTCTCAGAAGATTGGAGACTGGAAAAGTATCTAAATTATATATTCCAGAAGGCAGAGAAAAGCGAGAGAGAAATTTGCCATGGTTTAGACAGAATCAGAATTCTGCCACCAGAAGCTTTCTACAGCACCATATGCTTTTATTATGCTCTATTAAGAGAGGAAGCCAGGTCAGGAAGAGGGGCAGGAGGCAATGATTAAGCATTCTTGAGAAGCAGCCAGGATTAGTCACCTCCAGGGATCAGGTACTGAAACAGATGGGCAGTGACTTGCTAGCTGTGCTCTTACGTCCCCACGTTCCATTACGGATCCTGGGAGTGGACAGCCTTACACCACTTTATCCTCAACTCCAGCTAATCACCATGTTTCCCACAGAATTAGTTTTTATGAAGCAGCCATGTTTATCCTTAGTCAACATTATAAAGGATGGTTGGGTTCCTTCATTCACTTGGAGAATTTTTATTTCATGAAGGATTGCTATGATGAATGGCAATCCTAGCTGCCTGCTAGGCTTTCCTGGAGCCCCTCTCTGGCTTGTTGGGGATCGAAGTAGACACACTTGAAGGAGTCCTGATGGGCGAATGGGAACTTACCTCAATGCACATCTCAAGTCATACTTCCCTGTAGTCATATGGAGGAGGAAGAGGAGGGGGATCACCAGGACTGCCTTAGCCCAGTTAGCCCTAAACACATTCCTGCCAGGACCTGGCCTGAGTTTCTCCCAGAAAAGAAAGGTGGTCAGGGGATGTAAAGGTCCTGCATTCCTGCCAGGACCTGCCCTGTGTTTCTCCCAGAAAAGAAAGGTGGTCAGGGGATGTAAAGGTCCTGCCTTAGACGTTGCTAGAAGGGAAGGCTGCAACTGTGAAATGTTGTTCAGTTTTTATTACTCCCTCACATCTTCCTTTCTCTTTATATCAGCTCAAATTCCTTGGGTCCAGCAGAAGAGTCCTACTTTTGAAAATATCTTTAATTCTCTTGTCTTCCTCTTTCTTCCTCTACTTACCAGGAAAAACTCCAACTCAGCTGAATTCAATTTTCTACCTATCCCAATCCCAGACAACTTCAGTGGCTAAACATTTCTGGAAAACAGTACACAGCCTGGATACCTTGGACTCACTAGAAATTTCTGACCATGAATCTTACTGCACATCCCTAGTAAATTTATTTTCCTATTTTCTGAGATGATAATTTCATACCTCTTTATGCTCCTTAAATTCACATCTTCCCACCTCACTCTAAACTTACGAATTTACTTCTTATTTTATGTAGATGCAAATAGATAAGAACTTCCTGTTTCTCATTATTAACTCATCAATGCTCCTGCACCTGGATATTCTGCTTTATTTTATTTTATTTTTCTGCATCTTTTAAAAAAGCCTCCTTTGACTGCATACCTGCCTCTCTATACATTGCACTATTTCTCTGAATTTTGTAGAACCATCTCCTCTCTTCAGGTTGTTATTCCCCTTTCTATCCCTAGCCCATGCTAATTACATTATTTTCTCACCACTGCACTAAAATTGTTTTTATCAAGGCTGCCAACAATCTATATTTTGCCAAAGCTAATGGCTCATTCTCTATTATTTTATTTCACCTTTCAGCATCATTTGATGTGGCTGACCACACTTCTCTTCTTGAAACATGTTCTTCTTTTGCCTCCTTAATGCACTTTTAATTTATTACGTAAAAAATACATAACACAAGATTAATTCTCTTAGCAATTTTTGAAGTATATAATATTGTTAGCTGTAAGCATAAGGGTGTCAGCAGTTCTCTAGAGCTTTTCATCTTGGATGACTTAAACTTCATACCCATTAAATAGCAACTCATCATTTTCCCTTCCCACCAGCTCCTGGCAACCACCCTTCGACTTTTTGGTTTGATAAGTTTGACTACTTTAGATACCTCATATAAGTGGAATAATGAAGAATTTGTCTTTCTGTGACTAGTTCAGTGTCCTCAAGTTTTATCCATGTTGTAGCAGAAGACAATTTCCTTCTTTTTTCATGGATGAATAATAGTCCATAAAAGCTTAAAACAGTAAAGTAGGAATACATTTATCCTCGAAGGTGAAAGATCTGTACACTGAAAACTATAAGGCTTTGATGAAAGATTTTAAAGAAGATATGAATAAATGGAAGGATATCTTATGTTTATGGATCACAAGAATTAGTATTATTAAAATATTCATACTACCCAAAGCCATTGATAGATTCAGTGTAATCCCTATCAAAATTCTAATGACATTTTGCACAGAAATAGAAAAAACAATCCTAAATTTTGTATGAAACCACAAAAACCCCTGAATGGCCAAAGCAATTTTGAGAATGAAAAACAAAGCTGCAGTATCATAATTTGATTACCGTAGATTCATAATAACCATTAAAATGGTTATTATGAATCTACAGTAATTAAAATAGTGTGGTACTGGCACTAAACAGGCACATTGACCAGTAGAACAGGACCAAGAACCCAGAAAAATCCATGTGTATATGGTCAACTAATATTTGAGAAGGGAGCCAAGAATTCTCAGTGGGGATAAAACAGTCTTTTCAATAAATGGTGTTGGGAAAACTGGTTATTCACATGCAAAAGAGTGAAATTGGGTCCCTATCTTATACCATATACAAATATCAGCTCAAAATGGATTTACTTAAATATATACCTGAAACTATAAAACTCCTAGGAGAAAACATAGGGAAAAAGCATAGGGTATTGGTTTTGGCAATGACTTTTGGATATGACACCAAAAGCACAAGCAACAAACACAGAAATAAATAAGTGGGACTATATCAGACTAAAAAAATTCCTGTGCAGCAAAAATAAATAAATCAACAAAATGAAGAAGCAACTTAAAGAATGGTAGAAAATATTTGCAAATCATATATCTGATAAGGGGTTAATTTCCAAAATACATGAGGAACTCCAACAACTTAACAGCAAAAAATTAATAATAGTAATTGGATTTAATTGGCAAAGAGGACCTGAATAGACATTTTCCAAAGAACATATACAAATGACAAATAAGTACATGAGAAGATGCACAAAATCACTGACCAGGGAAGTGTAAATCAAAACCACAATGAGATATCACCTCACACATATTGGAGTGGTTATTATCAAAATGACATGATCAACCTGGCTACAGATTCTGGGGGGCATCTCAAACCCCTGCTGGACTTGTGCTGGTGGACTCCTAATTAGAGGGCGTGGCCAGTTATTTCTTCAGGATCCCATAGCCTCTCATCCCCTCTGGTGTCTGTCATCATGCCACGCATCTACGTTTGTTCTCAGCAGCTTCCTGGCATTGATGCCAGGTCTCATCAGAGCTCCAACACAGCAAGACTGCAGCCAGCTCCTTGGGCAGCCCATGAAAAGCCAGAATGTTGGACACATGCCCTACTCTCTCTCCCCACCAAGGGACAGGCTGCCAAGCTCTACTGGCCTGTGTCTGGGGTACGGCAGGTCCTCTGGAGAAGCAACAGGCCACTCAGCGTTTCTGTCCCCAGTGGCCCCTGTCATCTGGAGGATGCTCGGTTTCAAGTGTGCTCCAGACAGGCAAGACAGAAGCCAGTTCCTCAGGCAGTGCTGCCCCCCCCCCAATCACAACATTACAAATATGGTCCAATCCTCCTCCCCAAAAGGAAGCTGGGAGCTGGCACTGGGAGTTTCCTCCCAATCGTGTGGCTCTGTGCCAGGGGGAGGAACTCTGGTGAGATCGTGCTGCAGATTTTCCTCTCGGCTTCAATGTGGCTGGCTTCACACTTGTGTGGGTTTCTGGATCTCTCCTAAAGGGAAAGGCTCATGTATTGTTGAAGTCGTGTCTCCACGGGAGGAAGAAGGGTTTGGGGCTTTCTAGTCTGCCATCTTGCTAATGTCACTCCTTACTGAACTCTCTTGTGTTTCCAACTTTGTGGGTTGTTTCCTTTAGGTCATCTGCGCTAAGTATGTCTTCTTATCTTTATATATAAAGAAATGTTGGGGTACCCAGGGCTCAGGCCTTGATTCCTTTTTTCTATAACTATACTTTTCCCTTAAGTGACAACATCTAAACCTATGGCTTAACTCCCAAGTGTATGCCATTGGCCAAACCTCTCTGCTGAACCCTATCCTCATATATCCCACTGCCTCCCCATTGTTTTCCCTATAGAAATATCAGCTTTAACAGGACCTCAAAACTACTGAGTTCACCGTTCATTGCCAACTTTGTTTCTAATCAAGTTTTCCTCATCTAAGTATTTCGTATCACTATCCCTCAGTCTTTCAAGCCTGCAAATCCTTGGAGCCATTCTTCATTGCTTTATTCCCCCATCAAGCCCTCTAAAATCACCCTATCAATAAATCCTATTGGATCTTTTCCCAAAATGTATCCTAAATCCTTTTTTTATTTCTCACTACTTCTCCATGACAACCCTATTCTAGTTACTGTCATCTTCCACATGCATTACTCCAAAAGCATAGATTAGGGACATCACTCACCTGTTTAAACCCTCTGCATTTAGTCACTGAAGTTACTGGTCCCTGTCTATCTCTGACCACAGCTCCTTCCCCCTTTCCTCCCTCACTAACTGCAGCCTTGCTTTCTGGCTCTCACACCCTCCAGACTTCTAGGCTCACAGATCTGCTTGGACTCTTCCTCCAGAGCATCGGCAGTCGGCCTCCCCCTCCTTCTGGCCTCCACCTGATGCCTTCTCCTCGGGAGACACTCCCTGACTCTGTTAACCAGTGTAGTGTATGTCCATCCACATCACTCTTTCTAACAATTGCTTCATTTATCTTTTTCATGGTGCTGGAGGAAGTAGCAACAACATTGTTTATTATCTGTCAACTGAGTAGATTATAAGCACCTTGAGTGCAGGACCTGGTCCCAAAATATGTGTCCTATAGTCAATGTGTAAAATATATTTGACTAACAGATGACAAGGCCAGTATAGAGGGACTCTGGTCTTGCTCAAAGGCCTTTCTTCTGTTGACTGAAAACAGGGCAACCCAAAGAAAGTGTTCCAAATAAGCTCCATTGTTCAATTTTTAAAAACAAGTCCTGACCAAAACCAAACTAATTTTAGCAAATGGATGATCCCAAGGAATTTTGATAAAGTGTAAACTGGACCCAATGATTTTTGAATGAGACACATGACAATTGAACAAAGTAAAACAGAAATATGTTTTATATAGCCGTTGTCAGTCATTATGGCACTACATGTTCAACCAATTTTCTTATAAATTCTTTGTTTATATGCTTAATGGTTATTGATCATAGTAACAACTTTGAAGAACTATCAGGTTGAACTGTGTTTTCCGAAAAAATATAATGATGCTATCTTTAACACTGCTTTATTTTTTAAAGTATGTTTTCTAATTATTTGTAAGTTGGTAATTCAACTTGGTGACTTATTTAGCCAAAATATTCAACCCAGCAATTATATTGGATAATGCTTTACGATTTTGTTAGCACTATGTATTGGAATATGGGAAATTCTATTAAAATAGAACAAAACCGTACATGATAGCCAACAGGCAAAAAAAGAGGATTTGTCTAAGAAACCAATATAATAGATTTAAAGTGCTGTTTACAAAAGATGTAAGAACTGGCATTTAATTTCAGAAATGTGTCAAGTTGGCTGAAGTCAAGAAAGGGCTGGGGCTACAACTAGGAAGAGAGTAAGTACCAAGGTCTCTCTTCGCTCTGTTGGGAGCTAGTACAAGGAAGGGCTGGAACATGACCTGGGGCAGGTAGTGTGAAATGAATGGGTGAGAACAAGAAATAAGTACTCTCTAATTCAGGCAGAAGAGGCATAGTTTAAAAACGCAGGCTCTGTTTCAGATACCGGAGTTTGGAGCCCGTCTTTGCCATTTGTTAGCTCTGTGACTCAGGGGAAATTACTGAACTCTCTCTGCGCTTCAGTTTTCTCAGCTGAAATGTGGGGATAATAATAGTACTTCTTAGGTTGTTGTGAGGACTAAATGAGGATACATGCCAAGTGCTGAGCAGTGCCTGGAAGACACAACTCTCTATTCATATTTTATCTGTGATTTTTTATCAGGATGGATAATCTTTAGTAGAAAAGTGAGCCGATAGTAAGGAAGAATGTTTTCAAATGTGGTCAAACTTTCATGCCAAGGCAATATATATATATATATATCTTCAAGTACTAAAGGAAAATGATAAAATATCATAAGTGAGCCGATAGTAAGGAAGAATGTTTTCAAATGTGATCAAACTTTCATGCCAAGGCAATATATATATATCTTCAAATACTAAAGGAAAATGATAAAATATCACAGAACCAAACAGCCATTTCTAGTTTATAAAAACAAGTACAAAGATATGTAGATATCACAAGGTCCAAAACAGGAAAAGTGAATGCCAGCAACTTTATAAGAAGGTACATGAATGGTTTGTAATTATAAAAGGAAGTAAAGGTAATTATTGCGAAAAGGATACAAGATATTCTTGGAAGATACAAGACCCCAATTGCAGTCCTGGATCTGCAACCAAGTCTTGGGCAAGTTACTTAATATAGCAGGTCTCTGGTGTTACATCTGAAAAATGGCTTAGCACTGGTTGTTGTGAACAAACTTGGTTTAAGCCATGGTTCTGCTATCTACCAGCTGACTCAGGGGAGCCAAAAAACAAACAAATAAACACACAGAAAACCCCTCCCTGGGCTCAATTACCCCCTTACTAAAATGGAGATAGACAATACCAACTTCACATCCTTTTCTGAGAGTACTCAATACGATAATGTATGTAGTATACCTGTCACAGAGTGAGTGGTCAATAAAGGTAGCTCTTTTCATCATTCCATCTTATCTAATTGGCCTCATTTACTTTGTCCCATCTTCTGCCTCTCTAAGCTCCCTTTTCCTTCATACTTTCAGTTAAAGCCTCTTAACTTTTCTCTCTTCCATTTTCAGACTCAGCACTGCCTTAGGCTCCATAACCAGTCCAACAATAATCAAGAGAATGTGAAGAGGGCTATGCTAACAGTTCCCTTCCTGTGTCCAGCACTTGGCTCTCTGAAGCATATGGGTACAGAAAGATGGGCTGTCTTGGTACAGTGAGAGGGATGGACGTGAGTGGCCCAAGAGGGGAATGGATCTTCTTTTTAGTGGAGAAGATGCTGGCCAGGTAGACACAGTGATTTGGAGAATACCCATATTCATACAGGACAGTGAACTGAAATAATTCTGGCTCAATAGAGGGAACAAGGTTCATTATATGGACAGAAATAATAGCAAATCTACAAGCAGATTTCCCAGAAACACAGGGAGTCTTCCGCCATATTGAACTTCCTTGTATGAAGTCTACTTGTCCAAGTCTGAGCTTTGGACACCACTTTAGATGACCAGACTTTTCTCTCTAAGATTAAGTTCTTCTGCCTGGACTATACCCACATCCTAGGATGAGAAGAGTTCTGTGTGATCCCTCCTGCCCAGTCCAAGAATGCCTTGTACCTAACTGAATGCTCTCTCACTGTGATTTATGAGAAAACTCCAGTTTGTTATGTTACTGATTGATTATGCTAGCTACTGTAAACTTTATACTTGCTTCCCAGGTTCTCTTTTAATGCCCAGTATTTGAGATTTGTGGTGTGTGTGTGTGTGTTTTCTTGATGGGATCATATCAGGTTCACTTTAATTGGGAACCTTTATGCTTTGAATGATATATGTAGAAACCAATCTTAAAATGAACTTGCCCAGTGGAGGAACCTTGAGATCATTAGGCTAGATGAAATAAACCAGTCACAAAAGGACACATACTGCATGATTCCACTTATGTGAGGTATCTACAGTCATTGAACTTGTAGAGAGTGGGAATGGTGCTTATGAATATGGTTTCAGTTTTGCAAGATGAAAATGTTCTGTTGCACAGCAATATGAAACACTTAACACATTGAACTATACACTTAAAAGTGGTTAAGGTGGTACATTTTTTGTTATGTTTGCTGTTTTTTTGTTTTTAACCACAATTGAAAAAACAAACTTGCTCAGTCAGATCAAGATTTATGTTTTTAAAAATATATATATATTTATGTAGAGAGTGAAAGAGGGAGAGAGAGAAACATTGATTTGTTGTTGCAGTTATTTATGCATTCATGGGTTGATTCTTGTATGTGCCCTGACCACAGGATTGAACCCACAATCTTTATATAACAGAAGGATGCTCTAACCAACTGAGCTACCCAGCTAGAGCTTTTTTGTTGTTGTTGTTAGATTTATGGTTTTTGACATAAGCACCTGGAGGCTTGCTCGCAGTTTTCTGTAGTGTTTGTAATTCTTTGAGGCTCTAACACTAAGAAAGGGCTGCTTCTTTAGCTTTGCTCCCTGCTATCAGGCTAATAATCTTGTATTTCCTTCTTACTTCATTCATGATCTTACTCACTGAAGATGGCGAAATCACATTACCTTCTTAGGTTTCTGTTTCTTTAATGTGATATCACTAGTGTTCTTTGTCCTCTTAAGTATCCTGCTGGTAAGGGTTAATGCACTAATATGCAGGAAGCTTTCAAATTCCTTATATTGGGAACATCTTCTGGGTTTATATATATTTAGGATTCACATTGCCCACAGTTACCTTCCAAGAAGACTTCCTTTTCTTAGGTGGAATTGGTGGCACCCTACTGCAACTTGGATAAGATCAGAATGCATTCATTCAGAAACTTCATACTAAACACTAAATATATTTCAGGGTTGGATGGAGGTAAAACAAGCTACATTAGACAATTTCTGTCACTAGCAGGAAGGAAACCATAAACAACTACAGAAAAACAGCAACAAATACCTTTGGAAGAATTCACCTAAATCAGAGGGTCATGTTGATTTTTATTGAAATACTGGAGCTTCAGGTAAAACAAGTTCTTTCCATGGCTTTTCATTTCACATTCACATTTATAACATGGGCACAGAGGTGGGGGCCTGTCACGTGTTCCCATAGCACTCTTAAGTCATTACCCATGTGGCTTGGGACCTGAAGAGCCAATGAAACAGTGGAAATTGCAGTCTTTCATCCCAATAATCCAGATGAAGGCCCTACCCTTCCACTTTCCCAGGGGAGTGTCTGTGGGCTCACTTCCTGTTCTTCCTGAAGGAAATTGGGAGAAGGGAGGGGAGCAGTGGCAGAGGTGCCCATCCTAGAAGCCTCCCGACCTTCCTCTGACCTTGTTCCACACATGACCTAGTTTCTTTTGCAGTCTCCTCCCAGGCCCGATGACAGTTGCATGCAATCATAGCATACTCTTTGTTTACCTGCATCCTCAACTTCAGACCTGAGCCAGGGTGATACTGAAAGCAAGTGTCTCTT